>NC_080840.1:34664353-34971265 GCF_030435755.1 Ochotona princeps
CAGTGTCATTTCTGTGGGTGTTCCAAACCCCAGACTCATGGGGGAGGGACAAAAACCAACTGCTCAATGGCAGGACTGTCACAGTCACATGGGTAGGATGGGAAAATATCATCTTCCTCAGACCACACTCTAGCCACAATAATTCACATTCATCTATATACAAAATACACTCATCACTTCTCCAGGGCCTCTCAGGAGCCATAAGGAGCTAAGACCTGATTACCAGGCTGTGAAGCTCTGGAGTGAAGGCCTGGAAAAAAGCACCTGAAGGTGAGTACACGGAAGGCCCCTGTGAATGTTGCCTGGCTGGCCAGTTCTGCTGCAGTGCTCTCTGGTCCATTCCCCAGCAGGCTTACTTTTAGACCTTGGGAAGCAACTATAGCCAAAAGATTGCTAGGATTGCCTATTTTTAAAAAAGATTTATTTATTTTTATTGGAAAGTGAGATATACAGGGAGGAAGATAGACAGAAGCTATTCCATCTGAGGATTCATTCCCCAGGTGGCCACAACGGCCAGACTCAGCTGATCTGAAGCTGTTGCCAGGAACTTCTTCTAGTTCTCCCTTGGGGGTACAGGGTCCCAAGGCTTTTGGCCACCCTCAACTGCTTTCCCAGGCCACAAGCAGGGAGCTAGATGGGAAGTGGGGCCGCTGGGATTAGAACCAGCGCCCATATGGAATCCCAGCATGGGCAAGGCAAGGACCTTAGCCACTAGGCTACCGTGCTGGGCCCTAGGATTGCCTATTCTTGAAGGTTGTTTAGAGATCTGAGTAGAATGGATACAAGGAAATCTTGCAGTAAATTTTGACTTGGGCTCCTGTGTCCTTTTCATGTAACAGTGCTCCCGTGCCCCGAGTCCTGAGATCTCTTTGGATCTTTTTGGATCACGGGACACTGTTGCAAGTCTGGGATCTCATCATCTATACTCTGTCCAATGTGTGTGAAATTCTTTCTTGTAACTCCTCAACTTTCTCCAATTCCTACTGTGCGATAGACATTGGAAAACTGGAATAACACCCTCTCTCAGAAAGGGGAAAAGAAGAAATATCCAACACTTTTGGTCCATGCTGGTCTGGGAATTGAGCTGGAGTGAGATGTCAGTTCTTTGATCAGATTCAATCCTGTGTGGTCATTTTCTTTGGGCTTTTGGTTCTACCCTCTGGGTTATCCTTCCATTTCTGTCAGATGTTTGCCTGAATACTTTTAAAACCAGTTTCTTCCTCACACTAGTTCAAGGTTAAGCAGCTTCTGTGTTTATCCTGTCCTTTCTTTGTCTTTTAAAGTCTGGGTTTCTGTGTACCTATTATTAAATGCATCTCATTATACAAAACTCTTGCCCACAAACCTGAAAATAAGCCCTTTGTGGCTGCCATTGGGTGTAGTGGGTAAAGCTATCGTCTGTGATGCAGGTGGCTGCTCTGTTTCTTTCTTTTTTTTTTTTTAAAGATTTATTCATTTTATTACAGCCAGATGTACACAGAGGAAGAGACACAGAGAGGAAGATCTTCCGTCCGATGATTCACTCCCCAAGTGAGCCACAACGGGCCGATGCGTGCTGATCCAAAGCCGGGAACCTGGAACCTCTTCCGGGTCTCCCACGCGGGTGCAGGGTCCCAGTGCACTGGGCCGTCCTCAACTGCTTTCCCAGGCCACAAGCAGGGAGCTGGATGGGAAGTGGAGCCGCCAGGATTAGAACCGGCGCCCATATGGGATCCCGGGGCTTTCAAGGTGAGGACTTTAGCCACTAGGCCACGGGCTGCTCTGTTTCTGATCCAGCTCCCTGCTAATGAACTGAGGAAAACGGTGAAAGATTACTCGAGTACTTGACCCCTGCACCCAAACAGGATATCTGCAAGAAGCTCTTTGCTCCTGGCTTCATCCTGGCTCAGCCTGGATTGTTGTGGCCAGTGGATAGAAGGTCTCTCTTTTGTTTCTCCAGCTCTCTGTCAGCAACTATGTCTTTCAAATAAGATAAAAACAATTATTAAAAAAATAAGTAAGAAAAGAAGCCCTCTCTATTTTGGGCTCACTGTGAGATGACTGTGGGACCACGTTCTTCTTGCTGTTAGATGTTATACTGTTTGATGAGAACATCTGTGAGGTATGCCATTAAGATCCTGTGAGGGACTTGGCAGGGGTAGCCTAATGGCTAAAGTCCTTGCCTTGCACACCCCGGGATCCCATATGGGTGCCAGTTCTAATTCCAGCAGCCTCTCTTCCCATCCAGCTCCCTGTGTGTGGCCTGGGAAAGCAGTTGAGGACCGCCCCAAGCTTTAGGACCCTGCACCTGCGTGGGAGAACTAGAAGAAGTTTCTGGTTCCTGCCTTTGGATCAGCTCAGCTCCGGTCGTTGTGGCCATTTGGGGAGTGAATCAGCAGATGGCAGATCTTCTTCTCTATATCTCTTCCTCTCTGCATATCTCACTTTCCAATAAAAATAAATAAATCTTTAAAAAATTTAGATATTGTGAGAAGGCTTCTAGCCTGTTGAGAAGATTCTTTAATGTTTCAGCAAAGGGTTAGTATTTCTACCTGGATCTGAAATTTGGCCTGAGGCCCTATCTTAAGAATTGTTTGCTATGGCAGATGCTGGGAAGGGGAGACAGTTTTGTGTGGGAACTCTGGCTTCTTTTCTCACCTGGTGGTCACTCCCTCTTGCATGTGCCTCAGAGATGTCTGATGATGCCTTTGACCATGCTGCAGTGCAGTCAGGAGGATGCTCAGCAGAACTGAGCAGCCATGAAGGCCTACTCTCAAACCTCCCAAACCGTGAGCCAAACATGCTTTTCTTCATGAAGTATCCGCTTCAGGCATTTTTTCACAAGAATGGGAAGTGGATGAATACAGATATTGGGTCAACAAAAATTCTCAAATCTGGGCACATAAATGTCTTCATAAAGTCTGTTTCTTACTCGCTCCTGAATAAGCAATCAGGGCCACTTGCTCTGATAACTCTAAACATTGACTGAGCAAGAGACTAGACCCATACCAATGAAATAACCTCTGGTCAACTGGATGGGAGCCGGAATTTTTTTTTTTTAAAGATTTATTTATTTTTATTACAAAGTCAGATGTACAGAGAGGAGGAGAGACAGACAGGAAGATCTTCCATCCGATGATTCACTCCCCAAGTGACTGCAACGGTCGGTGCTGTGCCGATCTGAAGCCGGGAACCAGGAACCTCCTCCGGGTCTCCCACGCGGGTGCAGTGTCCCAATGCATTGGGCCGTCCTCGACTGCTTTCCCAGGCCACAAGCAGGGAGCTGGATGGGAAGTGGGGCCGCCGGGATCAGAACCGGCACCCATATGGGATCCCGGGGCCTTCAAGGCGAGGACCCCAGCCGCTAGGCCACGGGCCGCTGGGCCCAGGATGCTCAATGTTATTGGTCTATGGCTTCCAGCTCCCGGGACCCGCGGCGTGGCCTAGAGGCTAAAGTCCTCGCCTTAAATGTGCCGGGATCCCATAAGGGCGCCAGTTCTAATTCTAGCGGCCCCACTTCTCATGCAGCTCCCTGCTTGTGGCCTGGGAAAGCAGTCGAGGATGGCCCAAAGCCTTGGGACCCTGCACCCGCGTGGGAGACCCGGAAGAGGTTCCTGGTTCCCGGCATCAGATCGGGCGCGTCGGCCCGTTGTGGCTCACTGGGGAGTGAGTCGTCGGACGGAGGATCTTCCTCTCTGTCTCTCCTCCTCTGTGTATATCTGGTTGTAATGAAAGTGAATAAATCTTTAAAAAAAAAAAACAAAAACATTGAGCATCCAAATCTCAGACAGAATACCAGCTACTCTGTCCCCAGTGGCCTTCCTGTTGTCTAATTAGGTCAGTCTGTGAATTTCAGACAACTTAGAAGAAGAGCCATGGGAAATGATCCCTTGACCAGGAACACTTTCCTTTAAAATTAGACATAAAATATAAAACAAAAAGGACCAGGAGTCTGTGTTAATGGGCTGTGTCTCAGAAGAGAATCGGAGTAAAGTCAGGTTGTTCTTTTCACAGGTGGCACACAGCCTGAGACTATTGTTAGATGCTGCATGGCCAGTCCAGGCAGAGTCCTCATTATGTTGGCTAAAGGCTTAGGAAGGCCAGTAAACCCTGGGTTGCGTAAAGATGAGGACTTTTTCCTCTTCCTTTTAAAAATCTAACTGTAAGATTGAACATTTCAGGGAAAAGTAACTCCAAAAGAAGTATTTTGGGTAGATACAGGCTTTCAATGCTCCAAACAGCCATTCCAATTTCTTCTGCAGGAAACACATTTTATTCTAAATGACCCATTTTGAAGTCTTCCTTGCAATTTGGAGAGTCGACTAGACTGTTGGTTATAAAGGAATGGCTTTTATGGGAGTGTTGCTGGTATTCTCTTGGTGGGAAGGAATGCACGAGGGGACAGGGCCATGTAATGTACCTTTTTGCCATCAACAGAGAAGGAAATGTCCTGTGTTTGGTTTTTGTCAGGGGCTGTGTGAATAACTTCTCCAGGTGTTAGTAATAAGCTACCTTATAGGGATTTGAAAATCATCTACATTGGCTTTTGCTGGTTTCTAACAAATTAATTTCTTCTAGGGTCTGGTAGTTGACAACCAGGCAGCAGAATACAGCCTCTTCCCTGCAGCTGCTTTCTCTGAGTTCATAGAAATGTGTTATGAAAAAAGCTATATATGGATTTCAGAAAATTTTTCAAGAAAATAAACCTACCTTTTAATTATATTTGCATGAATTTCTTGAACTACCCTAACACTGATTTAACTTCCAAGTGTTGGTATAAACAAGCAGAACAAGTAGAAAGTAGATAGAGTACTGTCAGTTTGTCACATGAGTAAATATTTAGGTGACAGCATGGGAAGAATTGAGTCTAGGCTAATTGGTGATGATTTGAAATGTAGAATTATGTAAATGTGAAAACATTTTCTATGTAAGTGGAAGGACAATTACCTATAGTTGTATTATAGGAGAAACTTTCTACTAATCTTTTATTTTTAAAAATTTTAATTATTTGAAAGGTTGTTACACACACAGACGGACACACACAGAGTCACTCACACACAAACACACACATAAACATACAGAGAGAGAGAGAGAGAAAGATATTTCGTCTAGGGCCTGGTGCAATGGTTCAATTTGCTAATTTCCCTCTTGCAAGTGCCAGGATTCCATATGGATGTCAGTTTGTGTCCTGGCTACTCCACTTTCCATCCAGCTCCCTGCTTCTGGCCTGGGAAAGCAGCAAATGATGGCTCAAAGCCCTGGGACTCTGCACCCACATTGAAGACCTGGAAGCAGCTCCTTTTAAGTTTTATTTTTTCATGATGTTTACATAGTTGACTAGGATGGGAAGGAGCAAGGACTAGGGGAGTGTAGGTGAGAGCATTGTTTCCAAATATTCTCCCACTTCCCCCTTTATTTCGAGGGTTCCACTTGAGTGGTTTAGATAGTTCTGAAATGCTGTCAATCTCACTGATCCAAGGATGTGGAAATACTTCCAAGGTCCGTCTGCTGACACAGTCTGCCCCAGAGTCTCCATGTGCCCAGATATTTGATGTCAACGCTTGACTGGGGTATTTGACCGATTTGCTCTGTTCTCCTCCCTCTTCTATCATACTAGATAACCTCTGCAAGCCCCAATGTACATTTGGGCATGCCATCCACTGCCACTCACTGCTCTGTATTAGCCAGTAAGGAGGTCCAGTTCTGACACATGCACTCCATAGTCAGACCACAGATCCTGAGATTCTCCCTATGGTTGGAATTCTGAGTCCAGTAGTTCAGTTTGGGCCATCACCACATAAGCCTTGTCTGACGAGACCCCAGATCTGATTTTTGTGTGTGTTTGCCAGTGCAGGGTCTGGATCATTCCATCACCCACAAACACACTGGTAGTTGCAACTGCTGAGCCAGTGCTTTCTCCAATCCCATCTCTTCCATAAACCAGTGGAAGCTGCAGCCCAGCCCAACCCTGCCCACCACACCTTATGTTCACTAGTGGGAACTGTAACCTAGTTAGGGCGACCCCCAATAAATTCCACCAGGTTCATCTCCAGCCCTGGTTCCTGTGCTTGCCCATATGTACAGCAGACTGGTCCAGTCTGTTCCATATCCAATTTAGCTCTCACATGCATCAGTGGGTGTTGAAACCTAGCTCAACCCAACCAACCCCACTTTCCAGATCATGCTTATTTGGGCAGGTGCCACCACCTGTCTAACCAGGCCTGCTCCCAGCTCTGATTCTCATGCTTATCAGTAAGAATTGCAGCCCATCAGAGAGGTGCCCACAATTTCCCTATTGGTCCCACTCCCAGTCCCAGCTCTTACACTCTCCAGGTGGTTCTGCAGTCTTGCCTGACATGGCTTGCTCCCTGTCCCAGTGCTTACCAGCTGATGCTGTGGCAAAGCTTAACCAGCCTGCATTTACTCTGCCTCATGCCTGCCCCAGTAGATGTAGTTCATTAGCCCAGTCTGCCTCTCATGAACCCAGTTTACATGCAGGCCAAAAGGTGTTGTAGCTCTGCCCAGTCTGATCTGCCCCCAGTTCCAGTACTCAATGCTCACCAGTGGGAGAAGTGGTACAGTAGGAGAGGCCTCCACATTCACCCTACCATGCTTGTCTGTCCCTCTACCTCCCCAGAGCTCACATGTGTTGGTGGGTGCTGTGACTCTGTGCCACGGCCTGCCTCACCCTGGCATTTGCTGGTGGGTGTTGTAGCCTGGCCTGGCCCATCCTTCTCCCAGTCTCCCAAGCTCCCAGTTGCAGCATATGCTGGTGGGTGCCACCTCCCAGCCCAGCCTCGCCAGCCCCCGATCTTAGCTGTAATGTAAACTGACTGGTGTTGCGACCTGGTCTGTTCTGTACACCATCCTGGTTCTCAGATATGCCAATGGATGTTATGAACTGGCCCAGCCTGGCCTGCCTCCAGACCTGCCCCCAACATGTGCTGGTGGGTACTGTAACCTGATTTGGTCTGGGCTGTTCGCAGCCTTGATTCCTGTAGGTACGGTATCCTGACAAAAGAGTTCCCCAAGCTTCTCTATCAGGCCTCCTCACAGTGACAGACCTCACATATACTGACTGACACACTATTGGCACAGAATGACTTAGTATACCTACTATCCTGGCAGGAACAGTGGCCTTGCCCAACCGGCCTACACCCATTCTGGTTCTTACTGTTGGGCGTTACGTCCCAGTCACACCTCGTCTATGCCCAGACACAGCTCTCACATGGTTCAGCATGTGCCAAGACTTAGCCCATCCTATCCTACACCCACCCTGGCTCTAAGGAGCACCAGTGGGTATTGGAGTCTAGCCCAGTCTGGCATACCCCAGACTCAGTCCACATCTGTGCTGAGTGACACTGTCTGTAGTCATGTCCAGCTGATTGCTGCCCCCATTCCAGCTGTTGCACTCACCAGTGGGAACCATAACCCTTTGGGACATCCCCTTAGCTCCCCAACCAGGTCTGTTCCCAACCACAGATTTGCATGTGCCAGTGATTGCTCTGACCCAGTCCAGCATAGCCCATCCTCTGTCTTGGCCTTTGCCATTGGATACTACAGCTGGGTCTGTCTCAGCCCACCCCCAGTCCCAACTCTTTCTGGTGAGTGCTGTAGCCTAGCCCTGCCTGGTATGCTTCCATCCCTGGCTCATGCAAACTGGTTGATGTGATAGCCTATCCCAGCATGGTCCACACTCCATCCTGGCTCCTGCACCTGCCAGACAGTTAAGGTTGGTCTGGCCCTTTCCAACCCACTCCTCTCCAGAACCAACCCACACACTTGTTGACAAGTGGAGCTACAACTTACCAGGCCCAATCAACACCCAAGCCTGAATCACATGCTCACCAGCAGGAGCTACAGCTCACCAGGAGAGATTCCCAAGTTGTACCACAAGGCCCACTTCCACATGTGCCAGAGGGTTCTAGGCCCTAACCCAGTGTAGTCTGGCTCCTCCCTCCTGGCCTTTGTATGAGCTGGTAAATGTTGCAGCTTAGCCCACCCATATCCTATTCTCGGGTGTGCCCGCTGGTATTGCAGCCTGGACCTTCCTGATATGTTCCCAACCCAGTATCCATGAGTGTCAGAGGGTTCCATGGCCATGCCTAGCTCATCCTATTATTACTACCCTCAGCTCTTAAGCAAACCTGCAGAAATTGCAGTTCCACAGGGGTGGGCCCACATATCCCCCACAGAATCTGCCCCCGGACCTGGTTCTCTTGTGTGCTGGTTAGTGTCATGGCCCTGCCTAACATTACCTGTCCCCTGTTCCGATTTCCACTGGTTGGTACAGGTATCTAGTCCTGCTGTGCAGGCTCTCAGCCCAAATTTAGCATGCACCTGTGAGTGATGATCAGCTGTGATCCATGCTAAGCAGCCCAGCTGAGATCTCCCATGTGGGCTGGTGCATCTGCTTGATCTGTGGAAGTCCTACAGCCTCCACCCTCCAAACCACTCAGCCTCAGCCCCCTCACGTACCTGAAAGTACAGTGGTCTTGTTGATGGGAGTCCCTCAGAAGTCATTTCTCACCTGCAACATATTTCCTCACTGTCTCCCTTCCTCTACCTCTCCTTATTCCCTTCCCAATTAATTCACGGACTATCCACATGGAGAAATCCCCAGGTTCTCTCCAACTACCTGGACATGATGCCTCAGGTTTCCCCACGGCCCTACTGGCAGCATCCCCCAATCCCTCACAAGTCTGCATCCCAGGTTCCCAGGAGTGCAGGGTTGGGCCTGCCTCGGAGGACAGCTAACTGCATGGTGACTTTTGTGTGGCCCCTGGGCAGGCAGCTTCATGGCCTCCTGTTATTATTTAAAAGATTTTTTTATTTATATTTATTTGAGTGGCAGAGAGCAAGAGAGATTTCCTATCTGCTGTTTCATTTCTCAGATGTCTCTAATAGCCAGGCACAGGCACCAGGAGATAGGCACTCAATGTAGGACTCCCATATGGATGACAGGGATCCAAGTGTTTGAGCCATTACCTGTTGCCTTCCAGGGTATTCATTAGCAGGAAGCTGGATTTGACAGCTGAGTCAGAACACAACCCCGGTATTCTGATAGGGGATGTTGGTGTTCCAAGTGTCACCCCGGCAACCACTGATTTCTCTCTCTCTCTGTAGTTCTACCTTTTCCAGAATGGTCTATACTCAGGCTCTTGCAATATGTAGACACCCCTTCTATAGTAGTTTCTTCCACTTGACAGTATGTCTTTTAGCAACTTGTGTCTGGGGTTGGGTCTGGTGTGCCAAAGGATGTTTTCAAAGTTCCCGTCCCACCTTTTGCTGTTGGCCTTGATCTTGTGCTGGGCCTTGGAAAATACCTTTTTCCATCCATTTCTGTACCATTCAGACTCTGTGGTGTTGGGTGGGAGACGGTTTCCTGTGTTTCTAGTTCAGGTTTCCCCTGTAGGCCCGTTGTCCTTCATCCTCTGGAGTCAGGTTCCTGGTAGTCTTGCCCTTCCTCCCTGTGGCTGCTACTGTTTCCCTTGTGTCTCCACAGAGCGCTATGCGGAGATTGTGTTTCCTGCTGCTCCTCCAGAACCCAACACCTATGATATTTTGGACCTAGATGTCCTCCTGCCTCTTCTCTAGGGGTGGGCTTGCTTTTTCTCTTCCCTTCCTCCAGCCATTGTGGGCTTTGTCTGTTTCTTGGAGACACAAGTACTTAGAACCTTTCTCCACTGTATTACAGTTTTATTCCACAGGAAATATGGGTTCAGGCAGGTCTTTGTCTTTTTCTCATGATGATGGCTGCCCTCTTGCTCCAGTCCTATGCTGCAAAGGGAGATTTTCTCTGATCTCTTTCTCTGACTCAACTTTCTTTGCACCCCCTGAGGGAGATCTGTGGCACAAAGCTCACCATGGAGCGTGAACTCCTTTTGTGACTATAGCTCCTAGGGGCTTTTATACATCCATTGTAGCCTGCATTTGCCTGTTAGTGACTTTCTTTGCATTTTAGCTGAATTCTCACCCATGTGTACAAAGCTTGGCATCTCTTCCTCCCATACTCTGCCCCAGTGGCCCAGGAATCCCTTGCCAGCTCCTTGGAGGCACTTTTCTTCTCTTTGATTTCACACATGTAGCTGTTCCTTTTTTTTTTTTTAAAAGATTTACTTATTTTTATTACAAAGTCAGATATACAGAGAGGAGGAGAGACTGAGAGGAAGATCTGTATGATGATTCACTCCCCAAGTGAGCGCAACGGCCGGTGTTATGCTGATCCGGAGCCAGGAGCCAGGAACCTCCTCCAGGTCTCCCACATGGGTACAGAAATGGCCCATTTGGGGCCATTTTCGGCTGCTTTCCCAGGCCACAAGCAGGAAACTGGATGGGAAGTAGAACTGCTGGGATTAGAACTGGCACCCATATGGGATCCTGGCACGTTCAAGACAAGGACCTTCGCTGCTAGACCACAGCGCCGGGCCCATGTAGCAGTTCTTAAGCCTCCTCTCCTCTCTGATTTCACACATGTAGCTGTTCTTAAGCCTCAGCTGCTCATGGTTCAAACAGTATGTGTTTTTTTTTTTCAATTTACCTAGACTTTTGTTGGAGTGAGAGGGATGCTTTTTCCAGTTTTTTACATCTTAGGCGAAAGCTGTGCACATGAGAAGTGCTGATGTGTGTAAGGCACTTCTCATCGGACTCCTTGTCCATTAGAGAACTGTGCTTTTCTCCTTCTTAGCTCAGCAACTTGTCTGCCTGCTTTCTGTCCAGCTAAGTGGGTCACAGGCCCATTGAGGGCCACAAAAAGAGAATTTGACTTTTATTTTTCCCCGAAGGGCATAGTGGAGTGAAGATACCATGTTACAGGCTGAAAACCTCAGTTCTGTCACAATGCAGTTCAAATTCATCTCTTCTATTTGTAAATAGTGTAGCTTGTGACACCACTAACAAGTGTCCCTAAGAAATTCATGTCCACCCAGAACTAGTGAACATATTTTTACTTGGAAATAGGGTACTCTTTGCCCACAAGATTAAGATGAAGTCAAGCTGGAATAGGGGGCCTTAGAATGCAGTCTGGCTGATGTCTTTGTGAAACATGAACATTTACACTTGGACACACAGACACACAGGGAAAAAAAGAGCCATGTGAGGATGGAGTCAGCAGATGGAGTTGTGCTGCCATCAGCCAAGGAGAACCAAGCGACTGTCAGTAACAGAACTGGGAGAGTAAGGATTCTACCCAGTGTCTGAGAATCAGTACAGTTCTGGCAATGCATTGATTTCAGGCATCCGGTCTCCCAGACTGTGAGTGGATGCATTTCTGCTGCTTTTAGCCTCCAGGTTTGATATAACCAACTAGGGAAGCCCTAGAAAACCACTGCAATACTCAAGCCTTCCCTTAGATTTCACACTACTTGGCTGCTCTGAGATCCTAGCTGTCTTATAGATTAAAATGTGATTGTAGTGTTTCACATCACTCAATCCTCTGTCCCTGCGGAATTCTTCAGGTCTTGGCCGTGACTCCTTCATCCTTTCTTTAGTCTTTGGTGGCAATTATTGTATTTGTAAGCATACATTTTTCTCTGGTCAGCAGGCTTTTTCTGTAAGTTTTATTTATTTTTTAATTAGAAAGGCAGATTTTCAGAAAGAAGGAGAGACAGGGAAAAAGATCGGTCTGCTGGTTCACTCCCCAGGTGGCCACAATGGCTGGAGCTGAGCCAATCTGAAGCCAAGAACCAGGATCTTCTTCCAGGCGTTCTGTGTGGGTGCAGGGTCCCAAGGCTTTGGGCTATTCTCGACTGCTTTCCCAGGCCACAAGCAGGGAGCTGGAAGACGGAGGAGCAGCTGGGATTAAATCCAGCTCCCGTATGGGAATTATCCATTAGGCTATCGTGCTGGGCTTGGTCAGCAAGCTTTTTGAGAAAAAGCTTTAAAGAAAAGCAGTCCAGGCACAATGTGAGACACTTTGGTTTATACATGGGTGACTGTCTGGAGGACCTTACAAGATAAGCTGACGGGGCTTCCAAAATAGTTTATCTGATGTCAAATGATGTTCACGCACTAGAGAAATCCCTAAGATGCAGAGCTAGGGCTTTGGTTTCCGGCAGGCTCCATGCAGAGGTCTGCAGTGCGGCATTTCAATTAAGTGTGCTGTGGACCACTGCTCCTTGCCATGTGCTTTGGTAGTGATAGAACAGTCCCTGCGCCCCTCTGAAAAAGATGGAAATGGCTCCCCAGAAACCTGCACATATTGGCCATCCGCTCAATTGATCAGACAGTCTTACCCGTTACATCTCTGCCTGCTGGGACTGGAATGAGGAGAGCCTTCTAAATTGGTGTGCCAAGTAGGCAATCGTATTTTCACTCGAAAGAATGCGAAGGAAATACACTGGGGATCTGTTCCACTTCCTTTCCCCTGTCTGTTATCCTGATGTGCTCCCTCCTCCCTCCATATGTTTTGCTTCTGGTTAATTTCTCTCTTTTCTGGATTAGATCTTTTCATTTATTCATTCCCTGTCTTGCTCTTTGATATCCTTTCTTCCCTTTTGTATTGCTTTCTGAATTGTCTCAGGCTTGTAGCCACAAGGGGCAGCTGAATGCACTTGGCACTACAGTCTGTACTCGATCTTACTGGCTTGCCTGGAGTAAAGAAGATCCTTGTAACAGGCCACAGTTCTCTCACCACCAACTAACGGAGACTGCAGTGCCTGACTCAGAATCAAGTCAGTGCATCCTCGTATCTGTGGAGTGAGCTGTTGGCTTGATCAAATACTTGAAAAAAAAAAAAGATTTATTTATTTTTATTGGTAAGGCAGATATACAGAGAGGGGGAGAGACAGAGGAAGATCTTGCATCTGATGATTCACTCCCCAAGGGGCTGCAATGGCCAGGGCTACGCCGATCCAAAGTGAGGAGCCAGGAGCTTCCTCCGGGTCTCCCACGCAGATGGAGGGTCCCATGACTTTGGGCCGTTCTTGACTGCTTTCCCAGGCCACAAGCAGGGAACTGGATGGGAAGTGGAGCAGCTGGGATTAGACCCGGCGGCCATATGGGATCCCGGCACATGCAAGACGAGGACTTTAGCCGCTATGTTATCATGCTGGGCACAAGTACTTTTGTTTTGATTACATCTATGTTTTTGGATGGGAAGTGGCCTGGACCATGTTCTCAGCCTTCTTGACCAAGAAGGACTTCAGAACAAGCACAATGGACCTAATCTAGCAAGGTAATATTTGACATTTTAATATAAATATTAAATATAATATAAATATATTGAATATTAATATAAATATTAAATAAAATATTTAATATTTTAGGCATCAAAAAATCTACTACTTCAGTTAAAGCTTCTACCTGCAATGCTGGCAGCCCATGTGGGCACTGGTTTGTGTCTCAGTTCCTCTACTTTATATCCCTGTTAAGGGCCTTGGACAAGCAGTGGAAGAAGAGCCAAGTGTTTGAGCCCCTGCTACATACTTGGGAGACCAGATGAAGCTCCTGACTCCTGGTTTTGACTGCTCAACCCTGGTCTTGGAAGCTCTCTGGGGAGTGAGCCAGCAGAAGATCTCTCTCTATATAACTCTGACTTAAAAAATGTATCTTTAATAAATAAGTAAAGCTATTACTTGAGATCAGGTGACTTGGCAGTACTGGGGCAAAGATAAAAGAACAAAACTAAACTAGTCTCTAGAATCTCAGTGTTCATTATAACTTGTCTAGGTGGCGTCCTTAATACATTTGCATCCATCTTAGGGTAGGATAATAGAAATTGGGCTAAATGAGATTCCTGTGAGCTGGGAGATGATCATGAAGGTCAAGATTGAGAACTGTGTGGCAGGTTGACTGCAAAAATATCCTCAGTTATACCCTCATTCCTCTTTTCATAAAATTTGCATTTTAACCATGCAACTTCTCCCCAAAGAGGTCATGTCTTTTTCCATGCTTTGAATCGATCCTTATGGTTTACTTCGACCTATATAGAATATTGTACATGTGACCAGACACCAGTTCTGAACCTAGGCTTTGCATAATTCCACACGTTCTCTTTTTTAAAAAATATTTATTTTATTTTTGTTGCAAAGTCAGATACACAGAGGAGGAGAGACTGAGAGGAAGATCCTCAGTCTGCTGATTCACTCCCCAAGGACCGCAACAGCTGGTGCTGCACCAATCCAGAGCCAGGAGCCAGGAATTTCCTCCAGGTCTCCCACCCAGGTGCAGGATCCCAAGGCCTTGGGCTATCCTCAGCTGCTTTCCCAGGCCACAAGCAGAGAGCTGGATGGGAAGTGGGGCTGCTGGGATTAGAACCAGCGCGCCAATGGGATCCTGGTACATTCAAGGCAATTACTTTAGCTACCAGGCCACTGGGTTGGGCCCTCTATACTTTCTCTTAAAATCATGCCTCTTCTGTGTGAACAAGCCCGGTTAGCCTGCTGAATGAAGAGAAACACATAACCCAGGAGTGCCTGCTTTGTAGTTTCGATGCAGCTAACTGCCACACAGCAGGGAGGACTGTGTTAGACCAGTCATCTCCAGGTGAGCTGATACGTACACTGGCAAATCCTTGTTATCCCAGCTGACATCAGCTGAGCTTGGCCTGGCTGAGCATAGTCCTCCCTCTGATTGGTGGGTTACAGTAGTGGCTGTATTTTAAGCTAAAAAGACTTTGATGAATTTGCTAGGTTGCCGCAGCCAGTTGAAAGCACGTCCCATAAAGAATTGTTAACGCAGCTGATGACATTAACCTGGCAGCAGAAAGACGTGGGGAATGTGATAGCTCCTGTGCTTGTGAAGAGCAGAGACTCAAGAGAAACCTAGCATCCGGGAGTTTTGGAAGCCCATTGACCTGATCATAAAGCAAAATGGTAGCTTGAAGACTAGGAGCAAAATATGGGTATTTCTAGTATGGCCAGGGAGAACCATGGCTGGCAGTGACTTAGGAAAACTGTTCCTGGGAGAGTGTTCTACCTGGGCATCAGCAGCTTAGAACAGTTCTCTGGAGTGGCGTTCCAGAAGTTGAGGACTGATGAGTGTCTGGCTGGCAGGATGGGTGGGTCAGGTGTGTTAAGGGAATGCTGTGGGAGGTCCCAGGGAGAACCCACTGTTATACTGTAGCAAAGCAATCCAAAGAGCACCAAAATCCACACACAACAGTGTCTGCCTTTCTATCTGCATTCAACAGTGGAGAGTCAGTGCCTCCTAGGGGCATGGGGAATGGGGTAGGCATGCTAGATGGGCTAATCTGGAAAGTGGCAATGTCTTCTTCCCTACACAGCTCCCTTCCAGCCTGGACAGGCAAAGGGAAGAAATTTTACCTTCAGATGCAGCTGGAGTTTTGTCTGTTTTGCAGGAATATGCACCTGCTGGAACGAAATGACTTTTGTGACCAAAAGTGACTGGAGGGCTTTTTTCAATTATCTGAGAATGTACAGATAAGATATAGGCCTGTTTAAGATCTCATTGATGGGCGGAGGGAGGACTAAGACTCAGGACTAGGATTAAGACTCAGAAGTCTTACTTATTTAATTACACAGTAGTCACAGGTATATGTGTATATGTCCCCTGCATCCTTTATTATAATTATTTTTGGTAGATTTTATTTTTTAGAGTGGTTTTAGGTTCATAGTAAAATGGAGTGGAAGGTACAGAGATTGCCCATTTACTTCATGTCTCTGTACAGGTACAAGCTTGGTCATTATCAACAGTCTCTATTAAAGAGGTACATTTGTTACAGTTGATGATCCTACACCAAGATGTGATCATCACCTAAGTTCATACCTTACACAGGGCTCAGCACAAGCACCATGACACGACACACACTCATCACTACGAGGGCACACAGTGCTATTATTACCCCAAATCCTTCCTGCCTTCCATCCCTTCTCATCAATCCCTGGAAAATGCTGACTTTCTACTGTCGACGTAGTCTTACTTTCCCAGATGTCACGTAGATAGAATCCCACAGTAGGGAACCTTTTCCGATTGGTTGTTTTGACTCAGTTCTATGTCTTTGGGTTTCCTCCATGGGTTTTTCCTTCCTTTTAGTGCTAAATGAAATTCCATTGTCTGGATGTGCCACAATGTATTTATCTATTCCTTTGTAGTAGGGCAGCTGAGTCCATGTTTTGGCAATTATGACCCAATGCTGCTGTTACTTCTTCGTGCTGGTATTTATGTAAACAGATGCTGCCAATTCTTTTGGGTAAATATCAGAGTACGATTCCTTGTTTATGTGAGAAGAGCATGTTTCATTTGGGACTGGCATTCTGGTACAGTAGGTTAAGCTGCCATCCACAACACTGGAATCCCTTGTGAGTTCTGGGTTCATGTCCTCGCTGCCCCTCTTCTGATCCAGCTCCCTGCTAGTGTTTCTCAGAAAGCAGTGGAAGATGGCCAAAGTGCTTGAGCCCCTACACACCACATGGGAGACCTGGAAGAAGCTCCTGGGAGCCTCTGACAACCCCGTGAGCCATACAGTTTTTGCAGCTGGTGTCTTCCCAATCCTGGGCACTGCTGGAACCTTGGGCAGCAGAAAGGCTGAGCAAACAATGCAGCCACATCAAAGGATCACAGGGGGCCAAGATAGGTGGTGAGGGTGGTGCTGGTTGCAAAGGCCACAACAGGAGTCTAGCACTGGAGCGTGAGACTAAAGCTAGTTGGAGGGCGTGGCACAAGTAACACAAATGAAGAACCAGGCACTGAATGGGACTAGTAAAGTCCATCTGGTTCCTGGCTTCAGCCTGGCTCAGCCCTGACTCTTGTGGGTGTTGGGGAGAGAACTGGTGGATGAACAATCTCTCTCTCTCACTCTCTCTCTCTCTTTGTCTCTCTCTGTGTAACTCTGCCTTTGAAACAAAGGAGTATGCTTAGTTTTGTAATTAATGGCCAAACTGGTTTGCAGAGTCACTGTCCACTTTTTCTCCTCACAGCAATGAGTGAAATTTCATTTGTCTCCCATTCTTGCTGGCGTATAGCACCCTCATTGTGGGTTTTGATCTCTCTAATGGGTGCGTAGTGGTATCGTATGGCTGCTTTTGTTTGCATGTCGCTGAAGACATGATGTGGAGAATCTTTCCACAGGTTTATTTGCCACCTGTATACCTTCTTTGATGAAAAAAAGAGTTTAAGATCATCATTCTTTTTTATTTTCTGCTGTTTTTTTCAAGATTTATTTATTTTTATTGGAAAGGCAGATATACAGAGAGGAAGCTCTTCCATCCGATGATTCACTCCCCAAGTGACCGCAACAACTGGAGCCGAGTTGGTCTGAAACCAGGAGCCAGAAACTTCCTCCGGGTTTCCCACGTGGGTGCAGAATCCCAAGGCTTTGGGCTATCTTTGACTGCTTTCCAAGGTCACAGCAGGGAGCTGGATGGGAAGCAGGGCAGCCGGGATTAGAACTGGTGCCCATATGGGATCCTGGTGCATTCAAGGTGAAGACTTTAGCTACTAGGCTTCTGTGCTGGGCTCATCATCGGTTCATTTTAAAAATTGAGTTGTTTTCTTATGGTTGAGTTTTAAGAGTGCTTTGCATGTTTTGAAAGATAGTTTTTTTTTTTAAATCAGATTAATCTTTTGCAAATCTTTTCTTCTAGCCCTTCTAGCAAATGATAGTGTACCAAGCTTACTGCTCTGTACTTGGTTTTACTAGAAATATTTTTGAGCCTATACTTTGGAACATGTGAACAGACTGCATGTCTCTGAGAAGTTCATTCTGACTATGTCGTTCATGAACCTGTGGTGAAACCTGAGGTCATTGAAACCCAGGTACTTGGGAGAAGCAGAAAAATTCAGTTCCATCCTCCGCTATGGGCAATGAATTGTATCTCAGTATTTGAAAGTTCTCATTTAAAAAGCATGAGATTTATTCCCCTTCTGAATCCTACCCTAGATGCAATTTACAGTTTAATATCTAAGCCATTTCACTATTTAATCAAAAAAGAAAAGTCAAAAGGAAGAAAGGCAGCAAATGCTGGTAAATGGTAACCAAGAAAACTAGCTTGCAAAATGCTGTTTTCAATGCCTCCATCCTTCAGGAGAACTTAAAAAGAGGACCGACATCAATGCAATGTAATAGCAGATAAATGGATTTGTTTCTGATTTAAAAAACACATTCCTGGGATGATGCATCATCTCTATGTGGCAGTTTTCTGCCTGAGGTGACAAACTGAATTTGAAAAGTTTTATAAAAAAATCTAATATTTCCAAGTCACATGCCAGGGGCAGGATGGCCACAGTGAAGCGCGATCACTGAGAAGTGGGAGGAACCCAAGGGCTGGATTCCAGACAGACCTGGGTTTGCATTTACTAACTGTGAATTCCCGAGGAAGTATTTGGAACGCTTGGAGTTTTAGTTTCTTCATCTGTAAAATGGAATTCACAAAATCTGCCATGCAGAGTTGTTGCATGGATTGAATGAGAAAAATAATAAACTGTGGGCTTGGCTCATAGCAAGAGTTAGTTCAAAATAATTTAAAAATCATATCCAACAAAGCTCTGGTGATATGGGCAATTTTTTGAGTGCTGTATAGCCTCCAGCACATTCTCAATTCCCAAGGAATGGTCTACTAAGGAGAGATAAACAGGAGTGCTGCTAGAACATCTGCATTTTATTCTTAGATAGCAATTTGGTTGTATTGGTGTGGGTGGTTGCTTGTCAGTCAATCCTTGTTTTTAAAGACGTATTTTCCTAAAGTATGTTTTATTATGTAAGCCGGGAGTAGGTAGATATAGAGATAGGGAGAGGTCTCCCATCTGTTGGTCCAGTCCCCTTTCTGCTCACCACGTTTGGGGCTTGGCTGAGCAGAAAGAAGGAGCTGAGTTTGACCCAAGTCTCTTGTATTAGCAGCAGGAACCCACGCTACTTGCATCACCACTCCTGCCTCCCAGTGTGTGCATCAGCAGGAAGCTGGATTCAGGAGCGGAGCTGGGTATCAAGTCCAGGTATTTCAATATAGACTACTAAGCCAAACACCCATAACCGTTGATTCACAGAGTGTGGGCACAGGCGAAACATGCATGGTAAGGAAAGAGGAAAGCATGGGAGATTGGAGTGCAAATCACTTTGGGACTGTAACTTTTAAGAACTGTACCTGTGCAGGCAGGCTGCTTGATGTTGAAGAAGTATGGTCTTGGAGATTTATGATGTAGGTTCCAATCCCGGCCCCGACACAGAGCCGATTGTGAACTTCCTGTTACTTTTTGTTGTAGCAAAATATTAGGTTATGAATGCACTTTATGCTAAGCTTGTGAGGGTTAGGTGAAGTATTCTGTGTAAAGGTTCCAGTGAACTCTATAGCCTACTCACAGTGATGGGCACAGTAATCAAAAAATAGCTCTGAATATTGTGTGGTCAATGAGCTTATGGTATCACCAGCTAGTCCAAGGCAAAGGATAAGGAAAAGAATACCGAAGAGGGAGATGAAGGTAAAGGGTACAAGGGGATAAAGAAACAGGGGGGTGGGGGAAGGAAATACAAAGGAGAAATGAAAGGAAAAACTGTAAGAGAGGAATAGAAAGAAAGAAGCTGAGGTTAAAATTTGAACACTATACTCAGATGGATAAGCAAAGGTGGTCTGGTTTTGCCTTGATCAGCACTTTCAACTGATGTGGAAAACACCTATTACATTTGCTTGAATCCAGCAACTCGAAGTTCATAAGCATGAAGTGCCCCTTTGGGGGCAAACACATGCTCAACTGAAGATGCAAACTTCCAGAGGGCTTCTTTCAGCTTTGTCAAGCATTTTTCTTTCTCCTTCTCAAGATGGTGTCTGGATGCCGCTCAGCTCTTACAGCTGACCTAGCCAGGGTCTCTGATGCCTGGTTCCCTTGTGGCCTTTTGCAGAGGAACCCTGGGGCATTCAGTGCTGCTGTTGCTGTCGGGTGGCCGCTGCCTGCTGGTGGACGTAGCTGGGGACCAAGCACCAGTGGCTCCACTCTTGAGGCCCTGCTCACAGGCAGATTCCTGCTTTATCTATCACCCCTTCTGCCTCCCCTCCCACCCCTGAAGCTTGCAACTTCTGAAAACTTAATGACACATGAGGCCATGAACACTCTGAAGGGAAAGTGCTAACTCTGGCCCTTCTGTGTGGTGTTGAGGCCTTGCTGCAACATGACTGCAGCGGGGTGCTGGACTCGGTGTCTCACAAAGGCTTTGCCCAAAGGCGGGGGGTCTTTGGCTCCTTTTAACCAACCTTGAACTGAGGTGCCAGGGTCATCAGAGTTGGGGTTCTGAGCCTTCTCTCAATGAGCTTCAGCATCTTTTGTAGTCTCACCTCTTCTAAATAGGTCTCAACAGTTTGCTGTTAGGGCCCCTTTACATTGCTATAAATTATCAAAAAAACTTCATTTTCCTTTAAGTAGGTTATCATGTTTACTGCACTGCAAATTTAAAAAGCTTAAAATTTATAGATTTAGGTAGAAAAAATTTGAGCTTATTGAATGTCAACGTAATGTTTTCAAATGTAGGTTAGATTTAGGATTTGAAATGGTTGAGTGGTGTGAAACAACACTGACCCTAGCCACAGAGATACTGGAAGTCCAAGGCAGGAACGCACTCCCATGGGACTGATGGAGAGAACGCTTCCACCGAGAACAGACAGACTAGAACAGAGATTGCGTGGGGCAGGGTGGAGAGAGGAGAGAAGCAGCATCACTGGCTGCATTGCTGGCCACCTGGCATGATCAGCTCCACGCTGGTATAAGCCACCTGTCCAAGATAAAGTAGGAAGAAACTGCTACAGCCTTTGACACCAGCGTCTGTGTCTGAGGGAGAATTCCACAGTCCCCACTGGCTTTGGGTCCAACCTGAGAGTAACACGAGACTGGGTGGGCACTTAGCTTCATGATGCCACACCATGTTGTCTTTTCCTTACCCCATGTAAATGTCAGACTCTCAGTTTACTGTGGTGAAGTTGCTGCTGAACTCGGTTATAACTTAGGGGTCAGAGGAAAGTCCTGTTGCTGCCAGAGACCACCAGGGCCAACGCTGGGGATCCTTGTGGGATATACCGGGCTTCCTGTATCCTGTGACTTTGAAGAGTCTGGTGCTGGGAGGTTATAGACTGTACCTGGGTTTTCATACACCCATCCAACCTGACTGCAGAGACTTAGAGCTTCCTGCACACAGACCTCATGGTGGAGTCAGGAGACACACTGTAGAGTGAATTTGGTGCTCTGGATGGCTTGTGTGCTTGGGTGGGGCCAAATGTTCTAGCACCATGAACTCAGTCTAAACTGTGGATTGGCTAGTTCACCATGGCACAGAGAAAATCTGAGCTTGTGAATACACGAGCTGGTTCCAACATCTCCTCCCCAGCTGACTGCTGTTAGAGGCACTCCACCATCTCCACCTTGGATTTTTGCCCCATCCCCTAAGCAGAGGCTCCACACAACACATATTCCTGGAGTTTCAGTGTAAGTCTTTGACATTCCATTGAGCCCCAGAAACACATTTCTAGCAATAAAACCGATAGGACAAGTGTTAGCAAATTTAAAACACTGAAATAATATGTATCTTTTCTGACTACAATGGAATAAAGCTGGAAATTATGTGTTTTCTAGAAAACATTTAAATACATTGAGCCTTAATAGTGTATTCCTGAATGAACAATGTCATAGAAGAAATCAAAAAGAGAATTTAAAATTCCTTGAAATGGAATGGAAGAATGGTGAAAACTTAGGGGATATAGCAAAAGCTGGGTAAAGAGGAAAGTTTATAGCATCAATGCCAACATCAAAAAGCTTAAGAGATTCAAAATAATTGATCTAACAGTGCATCTTAAGGGCCCAAACAAGAATAAAGCAACCTCCAAATTAGTAGACAAAAGGAAATAATAAAACCTAGAGAAGAAATATACAAGATAAAACACAAAAGCTATATGAAAGATCAGGGAAATGAAGAGTTGTTTTTTTTTTTTTAAAAGACAGAATTGATAAACTATTGGTCCAAGAAGCCAGAAATAGGAAGAAGATCCAAACTGATAAAATAATAAAATTAGAGATGAAAGAGAAGATTTACAACTGATACCACAGAAATACGAAGAATAATTAGGAATTATTGCAAACAATTAGATGCCAACAAATTAGAAAATCTAAAAGAAATGAATAGATTTCTGGATGCGCACAATTTACCAAATCTGAGATTAAAAAGACAGAAAATCTGATTATGCAACCAACCAACACTGAGGTGAAATCAGTAATAAAGAGCCTTCCCACAACATGAAGCATGGGACCACGTGGCATTCCTGTTAAATTGTACCAAATTTTAAAGGGAGAAATAATCCCAATTCTTCTTAAACTATTCAAAACAATGGGAAGGGCAAAAATCCTTCCAAATTAATTTTATGAGGGCAGCATTATCTTAAAACCAAAATCAAAGAAAGGTTCAGTGAAAAAGAATTATTGACCAATGTCTCTAATGAATATAAATGCAAAAGCCTGCAGCAACATACTAACACATCGAATCCTGCCACACATCAAAGAGCTTATGCATCCAGGCCAAGTGGGATTTATCCCAGGGATAAACATTTTCCAAAACAGAAGAAAAATTAGACAAGTAGTGTCATTTGACATTTCCACCCAAATCTCTTTGATGAATGCCTTCAGAGAAGTTTCTATTTAAGCATATGTCTAATAGAAGATATGAGAGTACTTCAGAAGTTCATGGAAAATATAATTAAAATATAAACTTATTTTGAGATTCTTGCATAATTTTTCACAGTATATGCTTTCCATGTGAAAACTCATGTGCATGGATTTCAAAATGTTTTTGACCAAATAAACTAATTTTTAAAAAAAGATTTTTCAATTTATTTGATAAGCAGAATGATAGAGAGGAAAAGAAACAGAGAGTTCATTTCAAGTGACTGCAACAGCTGCTGTTAGACGAGGCCAAAGTCAGCAACTAGAAATTCCATCTGGGTTTCCCACATGAAGGGCAGGGACCCAAGTACTTGGGTGGTCACTTGCTTCTTCCCAGGTGCATTAACAGGAAGCTGGAACAGAAGTGGAGCAGCTGGGACTTGATTCCAAAATGGAACATGGATGTTCAAAGTAGTGGTTACACTTGTGCCCCCCCCCCCCCGATACCCAACCTGCCCTAACCGATCTGTTAATTTCCTTTTCATGAACTTTGAAAAATTATTTTATTATTATTAGAGATTTATTTATTTTTCTTTTAAAAAGTAGAGTGACACAGAGAAGAGATCATGTAAGGGAGAGATCTTCAATCTGCTGGTTCACTCCCCTAACGGCAGCAATGGTCTGAGCTGAGGTGATCCAAAGCCAGGATCCAGGAGCTTCTTCTAGGTTTCCACATGAGTGCAGAGATCCTAGGACTTAGGCCACCCTCCACTGTTTTGTCAGGTCACAAACAGAGATCTGGATTGGGAGTGGATCGTCTGGGTCACACACTGGCGCCCATATGGGATGCTGGTGCTGTAGGCAGAGGATTGGCCTATTATGCCACCATGCAGCCCCTTCCACAAACTTGTGGAAGTCCTACTGTATGTGCTTTGGCATTCAAACTGTGGTACCCTGTGTTGTACAATGTCCTGAAAGAGAGAATGAAAAAGATAATTGATACCTTATAAGGAATATAAAAATAGTTTGTTCTTTCGGATACCCTAAAAGGATCATGAGGACCCACAGGAGAACTTAAACATTTTCCTATCTGCTGCTGTAGAACTTTGCCCTTGTGTATCAGAAGGGCTTTCCAAGTTCCTTTCTTGTCTGGTAGTAACAACTCTGGGTCCTATTCCTTTTTGTCCTACTGGCGTTTGCCAGCATGTGGGGCATCCAAATGCTCTCCCGTGCCTGGCCTGCCTAGCAGACAGTCATTCTTTCAGCCCCATTTATCCTATTTCTCTTAAGCTAATGAAATCAGATCATCTTGCTGATGGCCAACTCACTGGTTTCCTTTTTGTTATCATGCTTTGGGGAACCAGGGCAGGAAAATCTCTGTTTTTCTTTGCCTATGATGAACAGGCATCACATATTGTTACTATTTCAAAAATCAGCATCTATGACCCCAGTCTAATGTGGTAAGGCTGTTTTTGTGGGGGGTGGGGACCATCTCATGTCAATCTTCTTTCCCTACATCATTATCAATCAGTCAAATTGTTCTTGGAGTTTGTTGTGTTACCATGGCAATACCTCCCTGTACCGTTAAAAATAAAACTTTTGTGCTCCTGTGGAAATTTGTAGCAAGAGTGGGAACCCAAGGGTCTGACAGTCTTCACCAAGGGAAAACTTTGTAGGAGAGAGTAAAGAAGAAACACAGCCATAGTCTCCCAGGACAGTGCCCATGAAAGAGTGGAGCTGCCTGCCTTGTGCAGGGCTATGACAACGGTTCCGTTGCAGACCAACTAGGGGCTTCCCAGGCATCTTCAGTTTGGCAAATCTACAGAGAGGAAGGAAACAAAAACATCAGTGTACAAGGCTAGTTGGGAGCTTGAACTGCTGTCTTGGATGCTTTAGGTTTCTTAATAAGGAGAATACTTCTGAGAGATTCAGGCTCCCTGTGGGACAAGGATCCCAGGCAAGCAGTGTATTTGAGAGGGGCAGGAAGCAGGAGTTGGAAAAAGTGGAAAGGAAATCATGAAAAGAGAGTCAATCAGCATGTATCGTTAACTCAGAAGCTACTGCAGTGACTGAGGCGTTCTTCTGAAGGAAAACACAGTGGATTTGCCTTTGAGTTATTTTATCAGAGGGAGTTTGGGTGTTTATACCCTGGCTTTCAAAAGCTGTTGCTTGAGGGCTAGTCCCAAGGGCATTTCTTCCCAGAGCTTTTGTTCTGCCACATGGGGAGACACCTCTTTGGTTGTCTAAGCAGCTGCAGGCAAATAGACACAGAAATCTGCAGGGATAAGGGTGGTTCCCCGTCTGTGCAGGGTCCCAAAGCTTTGGACCATCATCTGCTGGTTTCACAGGTCACCAGCAGGGAGCTGGAAGGGAAGTGGAGCATCCAGGACACAAACCAGAGCTCTTATGAGGGTGTCCGTGCTTATAGGCAGAGGATTAGCCAATTGAGCCATCATGCCAGGCCTGCAATGCATCGTTTCCTAGAAGAGTGCACACACATAGGAAACCAGGAGGCATCAAAGAGCCAGACAAGACAGAGCAGACGGGAAAGAGACAACGGTTCTGGGTGATAGGGTCTGGAGATCGGCAAGGCTCAGCCGTCTGCAGACCTGTTCCCGTGTTTCTCTGCTTGACGTTCTCAGTCTCTAGGCACTTCTCTGCCTCGTATCTTGTCTTTTTAGATTTCTCCCCTATTGGCTCCTTTGTACGCATGATGCAAAAATGAATCCTTGCTTCTGTCTTCATCCTGATCTTTCACTTGCTGTTTTTTCATTTACCTTGGTATTTCTTGTTTTAAAGGATGAAGGGAAAGCGAGAGAATGGGCAAGTTTACATTTTCAAACCAAGCCATATGAGGGAGTTTAAGACAAACTATCCTGTAATGTGGCAGCCTCGCACTTGAGAGCAGAGTGGGAAGGTCACTGCCAGTGTCCCTTTATCCTCTTCTCTGAAGCTGACCGTGGAACTTCACCTTCCCCCATAGCAAAGGCCAAAAGTGTCCATCTTCTACTCAGACAACAATGTCTTGTCCCTAGTGCCACAGGGATACAGGGAAGAATCTGAACAAACAGACCTCGTTGAACCTCTGACCCCTGCTCCTCATGTTCAGTACCATTAATTATTCTGTTTTGTCCTTCAATTAATTTTTTACACATCTGTCTGCTTTTCATGGAACCTAAACATAAAAATATACCCATTCCCCTGTTTATTTTGTTTTTTATTTCTGAAGCCTGCCACAAATTACTTGAGTTAGGTAAATGTGTTTGCTTTTCTCTTGTGGATCTGTCTGCTGTTAGAGACGTGAGCCATGAGTACACACTTCGCTTTGGCTGGGTACGTATGGCACTGCCCCTTCAGCAAGGGCATCTACCAAGGCCATGGGCTGTGCAGGTATAGTGACTGAAATCTTGATGTTTGCTACCAAACGGCATTTTGCTGCAGTCCTCCTGTGGCCTCAAGCATGTGCTTCTGGTGGTAGCATCCCAGGATGGCAGATACTCTTGGGAAGAGCTCCCTGTTTTGTTATCGTCAAAAGAACTGCCGTAGTGCCATCTAACTAAAAAAAGGTATCTGAAAGCGTTTCTAATCCCCTGACCCCCTCTATTTTTCTGGATGTGTCTTTTCATTAAATGATAGCCTCAGAAAAATTGTACTATAGTGCTTCACTATAGAAAAACCTGTGCTATAGCACTTTGCTTCCCTGGAGAAATGTCTTCATAGGATTATGATTTAGTATTAAAACCCATGAGATTTAATGTAAGAACTGTTAACATGAAAGACACAGTTGCTTCTTTAAAACTATCTTAAAAGTTGCCCATTATTGTTTAATGTTCTTCATATAAGGACTCCTGCAACAATTTTCTTTTACATTTTGGTGCCAAGGGAAAAAAATCCTTGTTTCTATTTAAATGAGCAAGATTTAAATCATTCACCAAATGTCCTATTTGCTATTAGCAAAACTTAGGACTTAATTAGAGCAACTCTTCTTAATCTTGGTTTCTGGCATAATAATCTTCTCAATTATATACTTTTGATATCTTATTCTTATTTCAATGATTGAAAAATTACATGTCTGTTATCTAAACAACACCAAGTACTTTTTTGAAGTTGCTGTAATGCATATCATAAATATAATTTAATACATATTATAAATATTATTGCTCAGTAGGGAAAAATACTAATGATTTTAGGAAAATTTTCGGTGTCATGAGGGGAGGGTCTCTAGACTAGGGACAGTTCAAACATAGTAAATGAGATATTAGTACCACTCTGTTTCTGCTACTAAGAAAATGTCTGGGTTCCCAGGAACAATTTGTTGATTTATTCATATTGTTAGTAATTGGAAATGCAGAGTCGATGCAGAGTCTTGTTGGAAAGGATAGGGCTGAAGTTGGTAGCTACTGGTGAAGAACTATTCACTTACAAGCATCAAGAAAAAGTTGATAGCAATTGGCTTTTTATAATGGATGTTTTTTGAAGTTAGAGGTTTTTGCATGTTCTTCCTTATCTTTACATCTTTTTAGAGATATAATTGGCAAAATTAAAATTGTATATATATATATTTAAAGTATATAGCTTAACATTGTTATATACATAAGCATTCTAAAATTATTACCATCAAAATAATTAACATTCACCACATCTGTTAAAATAAGAACTTTAGACAAATTAAATTTAGCTGAATAAGTGAACAAAGGATTCATGATTTCAGCATCTCTCAGAACCAGAACAAGTTCACAGAAGTCCAGTGATGCAGCATAATGTGGTAGAATTTGTGGGCAGGAAACAAAAATTAGAGGCAGAGAGTCTGACTGGTTACACCTTGACCTTATTTTGACAGGGTCTGAGCAAGTCGGCTGCCCTTGACTGATTCCAGTTCCGTTACAGTGATTAGTTGGAATCACTATTTGTTACCATAATACATGAATTAGGCTTTTAGTTAGTTTACACACTGTCGATTTACAGTTAGGTCAAACTAATGGCTTGTTTATTTATAGCTTTTACAATGTAGTAGGAAAGCAAAGAGAGAGAGATAGTCTGGTTTACTCCCCAAGGAGGGACGAAGTGAGGCTGGCCCCATCAAAAGCCAAGAGTTCAGAATTCAATCTGTATCTTCCACATGTGAAACCGGGACCCAAGGACTTATGCTGTTACCTGTTGCCTTCCAGGGTGCATACTATCGGGAAACTAAAAGTGGATGTGTAATTGGGGCTTAAGCCAGGCACTCTTATACAGGAAATATGGGTATCCTAAGGGTCATCTTAACTGCTGTGCCAAACACCTACCCAACTTAGTTTTAACTAAGTTTTTTTAAAAATTATTATTTCATTTTATGACACAGATTCAGAGGCTCTGGGGTTCCCCCAAGCCCTCCCCCCATATTGAATTCCTCCATATTGTTACAGTAGTATAGTTCATAACCAGTCATGATTCCTTCATTGTGGGCATGAACCATGCAGAGAGTCCAGCATCTTATTGTCCAGATAATTTCAACTGTTTCATTGGGAGACCATCCTTGGTCTGAAAGTAGAGCTGGCAGAATATCATCCCCTCCGATGAAAAGCCACTATACAACTTCAACAAGAGGAAGAAACATGAAAATTAACAATATCAAGAAGTTAATTAACATGGTATTGAGTGACCAATAATGTTAGGAGGTGCAAGTTTTTAACCACATCCTGTAACTACTTCTTTGACATCTCAATTTTAGTGTATACACAACCGGCTGCTATAAACCTAAAAATGGTTATAGGGTGCTATTCAGCTGTCTTGTGTCTATTTTTATTTTTATTTTTAACAGCTTATAGAATTCAAGTGTGATTTTTACTGAACTGCACGAATTTTAGGATGCTCCAAACAGGCGTATAATTCTAACAAGCCATATGTTAACGATTGAGGTGCAGAACAGTTTTAGGAGGGGTGTGCAGAGAAATCTTCAGTACGTTAGTGAGGAGTAACTGATCTTTGTGTCCTATCTAGCAAGGTATATGGGAGTCCAAGCTGACTTTTTCCTGGCTGTTCTAAGCTTTCCTTATTGTTCTCTGTCTATCTGATCTAATTTTGAGGGCTCCGGAGCGACCCTGATGGTCATTGCAAGAGAGGGTGGAGAGCCCAAGTTGGAACTGAATAAGGACCAGAGAAAGCTTCTCTCCCGAGTCCTGAAGGAAGTTTACTGTTCTTCTGTTAACTAAGTTGTTTTTGTTTTCCTCTTTTGAAGTGGTGCCTTTACTGCAGGTGCTTTAGGCATGAGTTTCCTTTAGTGGGTTCCTTTTCCATCTGTCTTCATAGGATTAATAGATTTTTTTTGGAAACTACATAATCAAACAGGCTAGTTGTTATTTTGGCGTTGGTAAACACAGCTTCATGGCTCCATTTTAAGTACAACATGTAAACATATACTTTCTAGAAAAGAACTGTAATTTCTGGAAGGTCCATTAGGGATGAGTTCCTATTTTCAACCACGTTTTGTATTTTAAAAAAAGGTGAGACTTAGCAGTAGCACAAGCTAAAGTGGCTGTCAGGGTGGCACGCATCTTCGCGGTATTTTCTGGATCTCTGCTTTTGGATTTCACTATTGGATTTTCATTCTGAATTCTTGTTTTACTAAGTCTTGAAATCTGCAGGCACTTCAGTCCCCACTCAGTGAGTGGATTTGAATGGTTCGTGGTCAACTTCTGCCATGGAGCAGTGGCGATTTGTTACCTTGGAATGCTTCCTGACAGTTGTTTGTTCTTTTGGTCTCCCTTTGGAAGGAGCCAGTGTAGTCACTTTTGGCACTTGAGCTTGTAACCTTTCTTGAGTTTCTCCTTCACAATCTCTTGTCACAGACTCAAATCCCCAAGGCATGTTCTACCTCAGCCCAGCTGCTAGGATGGCCCATCCCCAGCTGGGCAGGATGGCTCTAATGAGTGAGCAGCCATATGTACAGTTAATTAAAACTGAAGTCAAAATAATAAAATGAATTTTCAGTATGCACTTAGAAATGGCCAGGCTTCCTTTTGTGAAATCCAAAAGCCACTTGTACAACCCTCAGGAAAGAGGGACAAGCTACTCATATTAATTCTCCTTCTTTCAAAAGCTCAGTTTAATAACTGCTATATATACAGGATTTCCAAAGAGTTTGTGGAAAAATGGAATTAAAAAATAAGCTTATTTTAATGCAAAAGGTTTTGACATATACTTTTTTAAAATAAAGACTTATTTATTTTTATAGGAAAGACAGATTTACAGAGAGGAGATACAAAGAGAGGAAGATCTTTCATCTGCTGGTTTACTCCCCAAATGGCCACAATGGCCAGAGATAGCCAATTCGAAGCCAGGAACCAGGGGCTTCTTCTGGGTCTTTCCATGGGTGCAGGGTCTTGAGCCATTCTCTGCTGCTTTCCCAGTCCACAATCCATAAGCAGGGGTCTGGATCAGAAGTAGGGCAGCCGGGATATGAACCAATGCCTATGTGAAATGCCGAAGCTTGTGGGACATATTTGTTTGTTTTTCTTTCCTCAAGACTTATTTAGTTGAAAGGTAGAGGAATAAAAAAAGATAGAGGGAAGGGGGAGTATCTTCTATTTACTAGTTCACTTCCCAAATGGCTGCAACAGTCAGGGATGGGCCTGGCGACTCATCTTGGTCTCACACATTGATGGCAGTGGCCCATATGTCATTACCTTTTTCAGGCGCATTAACAGGGGCTTGAACCGATGCTCTGATATGGGACGCCATCTCCATAAGCAGCAACTTAACACTGTGCCACCATGATGGTTTTTTCTCATCCTTTGCATTTTCTGTTAACGTTTTGAAGATGTCTCATACTTGTTCATGTGTATTAGGTACTGAAAGATCAACCTGGATGTCATAAGAAAGACAGAGTCAACAAGAAAGCACATCCTTTGTGTGCAAACAGCTTACTTACTGCCTGGTGGGTCATTGGAAAAGCAAGGCTCTCCTCAATGATTGAACGTCACGCCGCTTCCTTGACCATCCACAGGTGGACTTTGTCAGCTGCTTTTGTGTTCCACAGCACTTTGTGCTTGCCTTTGTGTTCTGAGGGTTGCTTTGCCTTCCTTGTTTGATGGTGAGGTCCACTTTTTGTAGTGGAGCCCATGAGTCTCAGCTGGGGAGAGTTGACAGCTCTGAATTCAGGAGGATTGTGAGTCCTTTCTAAATCATGCGTGGTTTGGTACTAGCTATAGAGGCAATGTATGTAGGTGCTCTAAATGAATGCGATTTTTTATTTTTTTTGAGAGTCAGCTTATGGGCATGTGAAGTCCTTGGAATGAGGAAATGGATTTCTATTTGGAAATCCAGAACCTGGGAGTGCCTGCCATAGGGTAAATACTCAATATGTATTTGATAAATGAATGGATGGGGGAACAACAGCACCACAGAGCACAGAGTATTACCAACCCACCCAGTGTTACACATAATAAAATTTGTCACAGAAAAACTATATTTTGAGTGGAGTGTTGGCAAGTCCTGCCTGCTCGCCTGAATGTTACCCTTGTTCTCTTGCTACAGGACCTGATTCCTACATTCATGTTATTTTAGGGTGAAATAATAATTTTGGTAGATTTTAAGGAGAACCTGTTGAGGGGTTAGATAGCAAGAGGGAACACATTGGCCAGGTGATTGACAGAAGTGAGGGTTGGTGTATTGCACTGTTACTCTGTCAAAAGTTCGGTGCAGTGCCACAGCCAACAGAACTGTGATGAGGGTGAGACTTGGCTTAGGGAAGTTTTGATGGAGGAAGGGAAGAGAAAAGGGGCAAAGGTCTAGGACAAGGGAGATGTCCCTACTATTAGGGCCTGGACATTTGGAAGGGATTAGGAATATGAATTGCACTGTGTGCTGGGAATGCTGACTCTGCAAGGTGACAGAAGCTACAGGACCTCAGCCTGAAGCTCTAGGTTTGATCTTTTGGAGCATTCCTAGATTTTGTAATTGCTAAAAGCAACAATAGGACAAGCTTCCCCAAATCGACTTGAGAGTGAGCCAGTGTTTGTTGGCGTCATCTTTCTTGGACGATTGTCTTGCTTTGAGGACCCTCTCTTCACCCAAGGCCCTTGGCCCCTCCCCTGAGCCATCCTGGAGAAGGCAGCTCCAAGCTGGAAAGGAATCCCAAAGAGGACTGTGGATAGTCTGTGACAGGATTCTGGAAACAAAATTTTATATTTTCTTCAAAGCAAAAGTCATTTTGGTAGGCATTTGGCATAGTGCTTCAGCCACTGCTTGGTTGCCTACATTCCATGTCTGAGTGCCTAGGTTTGAGTTTCTAGCCCAACTCCCTGTTAATGTGCACCACGGGAGGCAGAAAATGATGGCTAGATGGAATTCTTGGCTCCTGATTTTGGCCTGGCCCAGGTCTGACTACCATGGACATTTAGGGGGCGAAACAACAGGTGGGGAATATCTTTTATCTCTCTCCATAACTTTTAAAAATAAAATAAAAAAGCCAAGCAATTTTACAAAGCAAGTAAGGGATAATATTTTTATTAAGATTCTTTCACTTACATTTATTCTTTAGATGGGATGTGAGGAGCTGGCCAGGTGGGGACTGTCCGTATTGTCAGCGTTTGTTGTGCAGCACTGATAGCGTTTTAGCACAGGTGTCATTAGAGTTTTTGAGAACTGTGTTTCTTCTCCTCATGACACACATTCCAGGAAAAATCAGAAGCTAACGGGCAGTTTGATAAAGTGACTGAACTTTTCTCTTTCCTGGGATTGGAGTAGTACATGGCACCCTTGGGAACAGAGTGGATAGGAACATAATGGTAGCAGGTGAGGGAGCTTCATGAGGCTCATGTACCCCTGTATCAGTCATGAGTAATACTGCTAAGGGTAAAACTGCTCCTAAGTTTACCAAGCACTTGCAATGCTGGATTCTCTATGCTAAGTGTTTCCTGTAGATTGCCCCACTGAAGCCTTCCTAGACCATGTGAGCTAGAGAGTATTCCAATCATCTTTAATGGTCAAGGCAACTGAGACTCAGAACGATGCAACCACTTACCAAGAGGCGACAGTGGAGACAAGACTGCAAATCCAGGCAATCTAACCATGAATTTATGCTTCCCTGTACCACTCTCTCTCCCCTAAATAAATGTAGAGCTTGGCATTTGCTAAGTTTCTAGTATGTGCCAGGCACTATGCTGAGTTTATTGTGAACTATTCACTTATTTCATGGTAACACTTGTGAGGTTGGTATTGTTATATTTCCATTTTACAGAAGGGACGACTGAGGCACATATTGTTCTCACATGTGTATAATGAAGCTGGGGCAGTGGCAGTAGTGATGAAGCATCAGCTGGGTGTAAGTATAGCTGCTACCTCTGACCATCAGAGTAGCCAAAGACACCAGTAAGGGACATGTGACTGTTCATAAAGGTGAATGTTGACCAATCCCTTGTCTCTGGGGCCTCAGGTACTAGAATGCTCAGACTGTGCCAAAACATGAGTTCTGTCACCTGTAGGTGCTACCTAGAGGTGGCACTGAGGTTGTGGATCTGCCTCCGATGTCATTCCCTTCCCACAGCCACTTTGCTGAGGTCCTGTGTGTCAATGTGCTCGGCATCTCACTGCCCCAGAGCCCAGGCTTCCACGGCTGTGAGTAGAACCCTTTCTGCTTGTTGCCTGTGGGTAAAGGGGATTCACAAGGCAGACAGTAGTATTGATCTGTTTGTTGTGATACAGGGAGTGAGACCATCTCAAGTTTTTCTACATCACTTGGTTCCTGTTACTGATTGAATCCTTCACTCTTTTCAGCTGTGAAAAGACACCAACAGAATGTAAAAGTTGCTAGAAACAAACATTCAGGACTACAAAGATGCTCCTATCTTGGATCCAAATGGCCAAGTTCAAGGATACATGTTTGCTAAACGTGTCTGGCTTATCAGGGAAGCAGAAGGGGTGACTCCCCTCATGTATTCCTACTGGGGCTTCAGGGCCTCAGTTTGATGTGGCAGGTATTGAATGAATGGCTTGTTTCTACTCTCCTAATTTCTTCATTCCTTGCATAACACTGAGTTCTTATGCTCTGGGACCTGACCATCCCAGAAACTTCTGGAATGAGAGGAGTCTGTGGATGAAAGAAGTAAATCTGGCTCACTGTTTGTATGGAGTTGAGTTGTTTTTCTGCTCGTAGAAACTGACTTGCAGTGATTTATCCACATTCTCGAGTTCCCGTGAGTCAGGGAATAAAGTTTCTTAGCTCATGCCTCCAACTGTGTCATGTATGAGCGCTGGCCCCACTCTCACTTGCCATTGCAGTATTGCTGGGGGAGCTCTAGGGCTACCCTAGAATTGCTGATGAATAGTGTTTTCCTTTCAGATCATCCTGTCCTTGCCTGTGCTTTGAGGACAGCAACTCATTTCTGCCACTGTCCAGCTTCCAGATGCTTCCTGAATGGCTAACCCCCAGGGTGGCCTTGGAGCCTGGCTCCTCTGCAGATTTCGCTGCATGTCAGCCAGCTGCGCTCAATGCCTCTTTCCACTCATGTGGGGGTATCTGAGTCTCCAAGGGATGCTCCTGCATTGTCCTTCCATCTGCAGCGTTCTCCCAGGGCCCTAGACATGAGTCCCTTAGGGCTGGCGTGGACAATCCAGCAGCCCATCAGACACGCCTGGTGAATTCCAGACGTGGGCACAGATGAGTAGGAAATCAGCACCTCAGCCTCTCCTGTCATCTCAAGAGTTACAGTGAAGGTCACATGTTCATTCAGGATGGCACATAGAACTCTGCCCCTCCCCCGCCATTTTAAGCTCGCTGTCCTGGCTGCCCATGTGTCATCCCTGACCTGCAGCTTCCAAGTCACCAAGAAGCTCATTAGAAATGCACAATTCCAGGCCCGCCCTAGCGCTAGCCTATTGAATGTAGAGTTGCAGTCTAACCAGATGGGTAATGGGATTTTTCAGACCCATGAAAGACTGAAAAGGCCTTACTCTGCCCCGTGACAGATCCAACTGTACCCAGGAAATGATGCTGCTGTGGTTTTTCAGAACCTATGGGGAACTGTGCTGTACAGTGAATGTGTTTCCATACTGTGAAGTACCTATAGAAGTTTTTGTGTTTTTTTGCTTTCTGTCTTTATACATACCTTTTATTTAAATTCAGATTTTAGTTTGGAATTTTTCAATTTTCATGTTAGCCCATCGTGGAGCCTGATATTGCATATCAGCTTGAATTCTTCCTCCCCTCCATTCTTCTTGGGTTAAGAACTTTGATAATAGAAGGAAACTATAGAGCTGACATTCAAGGAAAATCCAGAAAATGAATTCCTTTTTATCTCCAGGCAGAGCAGCGCCTCTGAATAGAGTACTGTAATAAAACCTTTTTATATGCCTGTCATAGAAAGACAAACCTTTTCCAAAGGAAATGGATTTGAGTATTTGCGAGATATGATAAACAGCCTGACAAAAAAGGGCCCAAATTTCCCTTTAAAATGTTCAGTTAGGAGGGGGAGGGTGGAGTTTAACTTCCCTTGTCAGGTAAAAAAAGAATTCATTATGAAAGCCATTTCGGCTAAAACTCAGAAATGAAAACTAGACCGGATCAGAGTGGAAAGCAGTCATTTAGAAATGTGTTAAAGGGAGTAGTTTAATGAATAAGGTGTCAGCCTCCTATAGGAATGAAAATAAATCATGCATGGGCCTCACCACTTCCGTGGCTATGAATTAGAGGGTGTAAGGAAACTTTAAAGTCTAATTCTCACTAAGATTTGGATAAGTGAATTGTTGATAACGATGTTAATAATGGCATTGTATCCATTTTATGACTCCTCCGTTCCAGCAAATGCAAAAGAGAGAGGGAAATGAGAAGCATTGGAATGATAATGACCTTCCTGTTCAGAGTTTTTGATTTAGCAGGTGGCTTTGAGCCCCAGAGCCCATCCATTGAGCAAGGACCTGAAGCCGGCTGCCCAGTTGCCAGACTCTCGATGCTGCTGTTCTGGCCCTTGATTTGCAGGTGTGTTCATTTGCTAGCGTGGCCTTACCCGTGTACCACAAAGCAGGAGCCTGAAAACAAGCCAAGTTGTTCTTTCACAATCCTCAGCGGTGAAAGGGGTTGAGGAGTGAGATCAAGGTGTTGGCAGGCTTGGCTCCTTCTGTGGACCTCATGTCCAAGCTTCTGGGGGGCAGTGTTTGGCATTCTGTGGCTTCCTCCTGATCTCTGCCTTCATATTCTTGTATTATTATTTTTTTAAATTTAGGATGCATTTTCATAGGCTCTGGGATTTCCATTACTTCCTCCCAAAATTCTCTCCTTCCCTCCCGCAGTGATTTCCCCTATAGTACCACACAGTATAGTCCTTCATAAGCAGTCATAAATTCATCGGTTCGCTGTTTCAGTGCATCCTGACACTGCAGATATGGACAATGGGAGAGAGTAAATATATGGACTGCTTCCCTAATTTGCATATTATCCTTGCGCAGAGGCCATGCTAATCTCTGTATCGTTCCAATTTTGGTATATGTGCTGCTGAAGTGAGCACCAAACACCCTGTTTTTAAGCAAGATCACATTCTGAGGTTCATGGGATTGGGATTTCAGGTCAACTCGTAACACCAGCTGAGGCTGCTTCAGTTGTTGGGTTTATTAAGCTATACAGCCTTTGTGTGAGGTTTGAGTTCAGCAAACCAATGTTGAATAAATAGAATTCTTTCTTATCTAGATATAGAGGCATAGTAAGCCTGCAGACATCACTCTAAGGCCTGGATTATCTAATACTTACAAATAAGGGAGACTTGGTTAAACACATTTGCTTCTTACATTCTATAGGGCCTTGTTTGATTTCTCATTATTTGATTCTCCAACTAAAAGAGAGGCCAGGTATTTTGACGCAAATGAGCTGATGTTTTATGTCTAGCCCTAGTGATTGTAGCAGAACTAGGTAGGAATATGTGAACTGGAGTTTCTCCCAGCCTTGCAGTATAGCTCTATCCCACCACAGGTTAGTGCGGTATGCTCAGTTTCCCATGATACAATTGTGTCTCGTGTGGAACCAGGAAGAAGGAGCCATCATGCTGGTTTGAAGTCCGTGTGGAGATGCCATGAAACCCTTGAAAGCTTTCTGCATGCTACACTGCCCCTATTTGTAGATTCAATTAGGACACTATGCCCTATCAAGAAAGGGACTGATAAGAGGGAGGGGCCGTTCTTTTGCTCTTGACCATGTGTACGGATCTTTCTCTGACGTCCTCCCACCCTTGCTCCTCATGGACAATTAACTGCCTGGCCTGCGCATGATGAATATCTCTCATGAAGCAACACAGATAGAATGAAAATACACATGCAACAATAGGAGCTTTCATGGGAAAATATACATTAAAGCAGAGAAAAATCTTCCAGTTTAAAACTCACATAGCTTCCGGCGCCTCCTTAGCAGACAGCAAGGAAAGACAACCACCGAGTGCTAGCTCTCCTTGCATGCTCAGGACAGGAAAACAAATAATGGGTGTATTAAGCAAAAGCTTATCTTTCCTTGCTTCCTCCGCATTTCTTCTTTGTTGTGCTGGGCCCCAGTGATATCTATGTCATATGGTTACACAAACCAAATGACTGGATTTTAGCTCATTTTCTTTTTTTCCTCCTGCAATTGATTTCTACTTTCTGACCTCCTGCAGAAGCTCTTAGCAACATGGTACCCAGGGGTGGTCTCAGCACTTCCCTATGCAGCCACCTTTTCCTACATCCTTCTCATCCTGCTGACCCGTCAGGGTCTTGCCTGAAACAGCTTTGTATTCCTTGCAAGTATCTGCAGAGAATTTTCCATGTCCTTCTGCCCCTGCTGACATTTGCCATTGAATAATAGCCTAAATATACATTAATGGCATTTTCAGAGAGGTGTGTGTCCCTCAGTATGCTCAACATAAACACCTGCTCCTTGCTGATTGTAGTTGGTAGAAAGCTCTCTTTTCCCAAGGCTTAGTCCCATTGTCCCTGGTTTCTGTCTCTGTATTTTCTGCTGCTCTGACCTGGGGAAGGGACTTCCAATTGTCTGTGTTTGGTAAAAAAGAGTAGCTTTCTGAGTGGAGCTAAGTCTCAGGTGTGTTCCTTGTTTTTTTTTTTTTTAATTGAAAGGCAGATATACAGAGAGGAGGAGAGACAGAGAGGAAGATCTCTCATCTGATGATTTACTTCCCAAGCAGCCGCCAAGGCCACAGCTGAACTGATCTGAAGCCAGAAGCCAGGAGCTTCTACCGGGTCTCCCACGTGGGTGCAGGGTCCCAAGGATTTGGGTTGTCCTTAACTGCTTTCCCAGGCCAGAGGCAGGGAGCTGGATGGGAAGCGGAGCTGCTAGGATTAGAACCAGTGCCTATATGGAATCCTGGTGTGTTCAAGGCGAGGACCTTAATTACAAGGCCATTGGATATTTTGATGATGTTTACATAGTTGATTAGGGTAGGGAGTGTCGAGGATTAGGGGAAAGTGGGTGAAATCATTGTTTTCACATTTTCTTTTTCTTTCTCCTGTGTCTGGGGGAAGGTTGGAGATAAGGGGAGAAGTCACACCCAGCCTCCCAACTGCCTCAGTACTCAGGGATGGGGAATGACCACCTGATATCATCCCAGGGTCCCTGATGTGTAGCATGCTTTGAGAGTTCTGCGTAAGTGGTTTCGATAGTTCTGAAGTGCTATTGATCTGGCTGATCCAAGGATGAGGAAATCCTTCCAGGGTTCATTGGCTGACATAGAGACTCCATCTTAGAGTCTCCATTTGCCAGTTATTTGCTGTCAATGATGGCTGGGGATAGTTGAGCAATTTGTTCTGTCCTCATACCTATGCTGTAGTACCAGATGTCCTCTGAAGGACCGAATGGACTGCCATATCCTCCATGTGCATCTGTGTATGCCATCTACTGCTCTGTCTTAGCCATGAAGAGGCCCAGTTCTGACATATGCATTCTATGGTCAGTCCACAGATCCTGCAATTCTCCCCATGGTGGGAGTTCTGAGACCAGGGATTCAGTTGAGGTGATCCCCACAGAAACTTCATCTGAGGTGATCCCAGGCTTAATTCTTGTGTGTGCTTACCAGTGCAGGGTCTAACTCAGTCCATCACCTGCATCAGCCTATACACACACTAGTAGCTACAATGGCTTTGTCATTTCTGTTTCCAGCCCCATCTTTTATGCAAATCAATGGATCCAGGGGCCTAGACCAACCCAGCCCATTACAGACTCGGCCCTTATGTATACCAGCAGACACTGTTGCCTAGTTGGGACAATTCCCACAACCTTCCACCAGACCTGCCCCCAGCCCTGGTTCCTGTGCTTGCTTGCCAATATGTGCAGAAGACTGATCCAGTCTGCTCCACATTCAATTCAGCTCTTGTACACATCAATGGGCACTAGAGCCTAGTTTGATCCAACTGATCCTACTATCCATCCCACACTCATGTTGGTGGGTACCACCGCAGGTCTAGCCAGGCCCTCCCCTATCCCTGATTCTCATGTTCACTAGTGGGAGTTGCAGTCCATCAGAGAGGTACCCACTGTTTCCCTATTGGCCCCCTCTCAGTTCCAACTCTTACAGTCTCCAAATGCTTTTACAGTTTAGCTTGACAAGATTTGCCTCCAGTCCCAGCATTTGTCAGTTGATGCTGTGGCAAAGCACAACCAACCTACACTTACTCTGCCTCAAGCCTGGCCCAGTTGGTTAGCCCAGCCTGATTCACCCCCAACCCAAAACACTTGCGGGTCATCAGGTGTTGTAGCCCTGCCTGGCCTGGTGGGCTCCCAGTCCCAGTCCTCACACTCATCAGTGGGAGAAGTGGCCCAGCTGGGGAGGCTGTGCTATCCCCCCATCAGGCTCACACCCACCCCCACTGGATCTCTCGTGTACTGGTGAGTGCTGCAGCCTGTCCTGGCATATCCCACCTCACCCTGGCATTTGTTGGCAGGTACTGCAGTCTGACCTGGCCCGGTCTGCACTCAGTTCCAGTTTATGCTGGTGGTTGTTGCACCCTAGCCAAGCCCAGTCATCCCCCAGTCCTTTTCCTAAGGTGAACTGACTGGTATTGTGGCCTGACCTGGCCTGTCCTGCACCTCTTTCTGCTTTTCAAATCTGCTAGTGGGTGTTATGAACTGACCCTGCCTGGCCTGCCCCGATTTGACTCACATGTGCTGGTGGGTACTGTGATCTGGCTTGGTCCCAAGCTCCTCTATCAGTTCTCCTCCCAGTGGTAGATCTCCCAATTCTTGGCCCAGACTAACTTAATCCACCTCCTGTCATGGCAGGAACAGTGGCCTTGCCCCACTGGGCTACACCCATTCTAGTTCTTACTGTTGGGTGTTACAGCCCAGTCACAAACTGGTCCACACCTAGACATACTTCTTTGGTGGTTCAGTGGGAGCCAAGACCTAGCCCAGCCTGTCCTACCCACCCTTGCTCTCATGAGCTACAGGGGGTACTAGATCCTAGCCCAGTCTGGCTAACCCCAGACCCAGTCCACACCCATGTTGAGAGACCCTGCAGTCATGTTCAGCCCAGATGACCACTTCTATTCCAGTTCTCATGCTCACCAGTGGGAACCACAAGCCGGCCAGGATATCTCCTTAGTTCTCTAATCAGGCCTGTTCTCAGCCATAGATCTTGCATATGTCAGTGGTTGTTCTGACCCAACTCAGCATAGCCCATCCCCATCTTGGCCTTTGCTATCAAATTCTAAGGCCTGACCTATCCCAGCCCACCCTGAGTCCCAGCTTTCGCTGGCAGCCTAGCCTGCCCAGTCTTCTCCCATCCCTGGTTCATGCAAACTGGTAGGTGTGATAGCCTTGGCATGATCTGCTTTCCAGCCTGGCTCCTGCACCTGCCAGTGGAGTAAGGTTAGCCTGACCTGCCTAGTCTGCTGCCCTCCAGAACCAACCCATGCACTTGCTGATGAGTGGAGCTACCTTGCCTAGCCTGACCAATACCCAGGCCTAAATCACATGTTTACCAGTGAGCTATAGCCCACCGTGGGAGTTTCCCAAGTTCCCCCACCAGGTCCACTCCTAGACCCAGATCTCACACATGCCATCGGGTACCAGGCCCTTACCCAGAGTAGTCTGCCCCCTCCTTTCTGGCCTATGGATGAGCTGGTGGATGTTGCAGCCTGGGTTACCCCACACTCTATTCGTGGGTGTGCTCGTGGGTGCTGCAGCCTAGGAGGCTTTTTAAATGAAGAATTTCATGATCATATCTTTGCTGTGAGCTCATTCAAAATCATCTCTGGTTGTTTGAAACCTCAATGCATTCTTGTCAGCTGCAGTTCCCTGGTGGTTCTTGTGGGCAACCCAGCCAGGAAAGTGCTCTTGAGACCAGGGGTTGGAGTCCAAATACAGAAAGTATCTTGGGGAAGAAAGCTGTCCACACCACAATGTTACTCAAATGACAAACACTTACAAAGCTCCTGGAAATTAGGCATTTGCAGTAGCAGCTCAGTTGCCCCCAGTTAATATGTCTTTTTAATGAGCATAGATCTGTGCCTCTTTAGCATTCAAGATTTCATTCCAACACCTGCCAGCTGCTTTGTTCTGTTGGATTCAATAGCAACACAAACAGGTGGCTGAGGAGCTGGGGGGACACAAAGTCATCCTGGTGTTCCCAGGGGCTCATCCTGCCACCAAACAAACTTTGAGTCAGACAGCAGCGATCCCTCCTTTCTCATCAATGATAAACTCACCCATGGAGATAATCATGATTTTGTTTTGGAGATGGCGGTTCCCTTTGTATTTGTTCTGTGATTCCATTAGGCTTTGTTATTCTGTTTACTTACACCCAGTGGCACCTACCTTGTGGGTCAGTCATAGGAGAGCATATGCAATTTCTGCCAGCTTTCTGATACCCCTCAGTGGGAGAAATAATTGTCAGTGTTCTATGCCGAATGTTCCTCACCTAATTGTCTCACCACTGCAGGGTATATGTCTGATGTCTTGGACTGATCTGTTTGTGCATGTTTATGTCTTTTAACAACATCTTGAATAATTTAGGAGCAATGCTAGATTTTAGAGTGTGGCCAATATTTTGTCTAAATCATGCTTCCTTCTTAAGCAGGATATTTCATGCAACTGAAAGCACAGGAAAAAAAAACTGCTGCTCAAGAAGACTCATGGTGACACAAAGTTGGGCATCCCAGGCAGCCGATCGGGCTCCTGGACACCTGCTGCCCATCAAGGTCAGCTTGTGCTCTGAGAGGGAGGTGTTGGTCCTGGCTCCTGACATCAGCCTGGATGCCTTGCTAAGTGTTCTGCTTGTTCTAAGCTATCCCAGTTAATGAAAAGTAATCATGAAAGAGGAAATAATGCCTTCTAGAGTTCCTGAACCAAGCTGACGGCTTAACCACAGGGAGGAAGAAGGACCATGGTTTTCACCAGTTTTGTGTTTCTTTTTCTTGTGCCTGTGATCTGACTCTGTGGGAAGGTAAATCAGCTCTGGAGAGGCATTGGCGGAGGGTGGTGGCAGGGAAATAAAAAAAATCAGAGTATGGATATTCTAGAATTCTCTAGAACATGCAGAGATCTGTGCCACTTGGACAGCAACCTTGCATCTTCATGCAGGCAAAGAATCTGGGCCAAAGACCATGCTTTCCTCACTGTTTCTTTATAATAGGGTTTCAGGTAAGAGGCCGAATTTCACCTGCTATATCTAGAGGTCACAACGTTGCTCTTGTCACCAGAGATGGCCCTCTTTGTCATGCTTCCCTCTTGGGAATTTTCTGCATGTAGATTTGGGGAGGGAGACAAGGTGGGAAACTGAAGTAGCAGTGCTCATATGAGACGCAAGTCTTCCTTGCCAGAGCTCCTTCTCACAGGCTTCTGGCAAGGCATGAATTCATAGCTTATCAACAGCCTCCAGCCTCTGTCTCAAGCAGAGTCTGCTTGAGACAAGCCTGTTGCTGAACAAACTGTTACTTGTTGGGTTGAGAGAGAACATATACCACGGGGCACTGGGAGTCTCAGTAAAGGGATCAGCAGTTGCTCTTCAGTGCAGGAAGGAGATATTTAGTCGTTTTTGTGCCTTGGACAAAATTTGCATTTTGCCCATGTTTAGGCACAATTATAGAGTGCTCCTGTTTCGTTCTGATTTATCATAGGCTTAGAGTGGCCTGCTCTGATATTGGCATTTCGTGAATTAAAAGAAAATTTAAGTTTCTATTTATCTGTGTGGGGGGTGAGAGAAACAGAAAGAGAGAAAGAGAGAGAGAGAGAAAGAGAGAGAGAGAGAGAGAAAGAGACAGAGAAAGAGAGAGAGAGAAAGAAATCTACTGATTTGCTGTCCAAATGCCTGCAGTGGCAGTGGCTGGGGATAGAGTAAGCAAAGAAGGGAGCCAGGACAGGGGGTCTGGTGGAGCCTCAGTCACCTGAGTAAGGTACTTGGGTCCACCTGCATGCCAGGCCTGTGAGCCCTGTGGGTGTGGGTTCAGTGGGGCCCGGGTTGACTGGCTTGGAGCCTTGACCAACCTGCGAGAACTGGTCCTCTTCAAAAAAAAAGGCAGGGTAGTAGACAGCTGGCCCAGATCCACATGGAGGCTATGACAGCCCATTGAGCCCTTTAGGGGGCAGCTATACCATTCCAAAGGAAGGAGGACAGAACAGCTTGGACACCTACCCCAGCCAAACGATGACAGCAAATATCTGGGTGAATGAAGACTCTGAGGTCGACTGTGTCAGCTAATGGACCTTGAAAGGGTTCCCTTATCCTTGGATCAGTGAGATTGACAACATTTCAGAACTATCGAAACCACTTAAGCAGAACCTTTGGAGTGTGCACCACTTTGGGAACCAGGGTTGATATCGGGTGGCCATTCCCCAACCCTGGGTACTGGGCGGTTGGGAGGTTGTTTATGGCTTCTGCCCTTATCCACCCCAACTGTTCCGGAAACAGGAAGGAGAAATAGAAAATTTGGAAGCAATGATCACACTCATTTTTCCGTAATCCTTGATCCATCCCACTCTGATCAACTATGTTAATATCACCTAAAATAAAATAAAAAATTTTTTAAGAATTTAAAAGGTTTTTGATTTAAAATAAAAAAAAAGGGAGGCAGGAACTCAGCTGTGCAATCTGGGTCTCTAACATGGGTAACAGAGAACAACTGCTTCAACCGTCACCTGCTGTTGCTCAAGGTCTCCATTAACAGGGAGCTGGAATCGGGAGCCAGAGATTGAACCCTGGTATGTGGGCATCTTCATAGATGTCCTAACTGCTGGGCCAAATGTCCACCCTGATTTCATGGACCCATGTATGTTGTTTTTAAAGATTTATTATTATTGGAAAGCCGGATAGACAGAGAGGAGAGACAGAGAGGAAGATCTTCCATCCGATGTTTCACTCCCCAAGTGAGCCGCAGCGGGCCGGTGTGCGCCGATCCGAAGCCGGGAACCAGGAACCTCTTCCGGGTCTCCCACGCAGGTGCAGTGTCCCAAAGCTTCGGGCCGTCCTCCACTGCTTTCCCAGGCCACAAGCAGGAAGCTGGATGGGAAGTAGAGCTGCCGGGATTAGAACCGGCGCCCATATGGGATCCCGGGGCTTTCAAGGCAAGCACTTTAGCCGCTAGGCCACGCTGCCGGGCCCCCATGTATGTTTAATAAGGCCCAGCTAGCACTGTGAGCACTTGGTGTTGTAGCAACACCAAGTCCAACCAACACAATTCTCAGATTTCAGGGCTTACTTTCCTTGTTCTTAATCTGGTAGACTCTTGCATAGCCACACTGATGATTAAAAGACAGAAATACTTTTGTATAGTTTAGAAATTAGCCATTCCTGTGAACTTTGGAAAGGTTCTCTCTTGCAAACTCTGCACATTTGTAGACCTGCCCACAGCCTGTCAGAGAGGCAAAGCTAAGGATCCGGTGGGTCTTGCTGCAGCTCAACTTCCAGTGTTAATGGCCATGTGGCACCTGTTGCAACAGTTCTGAATATCATTCTAGCTTTGGAGTTGTAGCTCCTCTGCAGCAAGACTGAGAAGAGGCAAGAAGACCGAAGAAAGGTGGAGGGAGAGAAGAGGAAATGGGGAGGAAACAAGGGGCCAAAGAGAAAAGAATGAGAGCCAATTTAGTGAAGATAGGAAAAGGTGAAAAGTTATCTAGAAAATGAAGCAGAAAAAGTGAGCTTAACAAAGGCTAGGCACTAGAAAGAGCGAGCTGAGAAGGAAGGGGGAAGAAACGATGGAAGAAGGGGATGCAGAATAAGAAGTAGAGGATAGTCGGGGCCAAGACACTGTCTTAGGGTCTTAGACCTCAGTTCAATCGTGTCCAAATGAGTATGCCGCCAGCTGGAGCTTGGGAAATAGCCACTTTGTTCGACAGAAGTGTGCCTGCAGCTGGATTGCATTTGACCGGGTTTAACTTAGAAAGAAAGGAAGGAAATGCAGCTCTGTGGTCCAGGGACAGCTTGTGGCTGTTTCCCAAGTATCCAGAAGCTGTTTAGGACTCATAACTTGGTGCCCTCACTGCCTTTCTTTCTGCCTAAATCTCAGGATGATCTTGGTAATCATGACTTGCCCGGGTTCCTGGGTAGGCATGACCAATCACATCCCCTTTGAGTTAGGATGAAAAGCTGCATGCCTTCACTTGTCTGGCAAGTCTCCAAAAGAAAAGGCAGTGAGAGTAGAGGGTAAAGGAAGCTTTAAGGAGACCCTTGATGAACCATACAGAAATGCAGGTGAGGCCTGTGCTTTTCTGCCTGTGAAGAACTTACACAAATAACTAGCAGGAACGTGGGAGTGGGCTGGAGGACATGCATGAGATCCCTTTCCTTTGAAGCCTTGATTCTTTGAATTGATAGCATAAGCCTCGGTTCCCCATGGGCACACAGGGATATTTGAAGGCATCAATTAAAAGCAAAGAGCAGGTAAGAACCAAGCAGTGGAAACAGCATGTGGGTAGATAAGTCTCAGGAGCCCAGATAGACTTGGAAGTACACGCCATCCTGAGCACACAGGGCGGCTCTGGTGCTCCTGGGTGTTGTGGGCAGTCAGTCTTTGTGGATTCTTCCCAGTATCCAGTGGTGTGGGGGTAGAGGCAGGTATCTGTGAAACGTGGCCAAAGTAACCAAGGAGTGACTATTCCATTTAACCTCTCATTAGAACTTCACAGTGTTTCTCCTGAGGAAGACATTAATACCCATTTCCACAATCACTTTCGGAAGAGCTGCCATCAGCCTTGGGTCTTCCTGTGTGTGTGCAAGTTTCACCTGAGAGAGATCATTGCTGCAACTGCCACTCTTGGTGAGGGAGGGCCCCCTTTGCCTGTGCTTTAGGGTCTGTGTCGCAATCTCTTCCTCTGAGATGTTTGACTGTGAATGTCCTTGGAGATATGGTCAGGTAGCAGTCATTCATTTCCACAGAATGGAATTGCTTTGAGCTCCCACGTACTTGGTGGTCTCCTACCATCGTGGAGACACCATGCACATACTGCAGATGGTCATGGACATTAGTTCGAGTTAGAAGGTTGCACACAGCAATCCCAAATCTGAGCAGTCTTTTCTGTTTCTATTGTGTTCCATAAGGTCTGGTAACTCCGGGAGAAAGTTCAGCTTCTTCACTGTGATGGACCTGTTAGGAGCTGTTCCCCTGGATGACACAAGCATTCAGGTGTCACCAGGAAGAATTCCTCTACTTCTTTCCTTTTGAGGTGACACTTTTTATCAGTATAGAATCTCACCCTGTTCCAGATGCTTTGTGTCTCTCTCTTCTTCCAGAAATCCCTGTCTGCCTTTTGGATGGATCTCCTTGGATCACTGGATTGACTAAGATTATTCTGTGACATGCCTGCAGGACTCACTGAAATGTGAAAGAAGAGATTGACTATGATTTCTGTATCTTTGTATCCTAGCAACCAGCTGAAAGCTCAATACCCACTACTACTGTTCCGACTAGCCTATGTTCACTGAGCTATTATGCTGTTCCAAAAATATTATATGTATTAACTAATTTGGTCTTCTGAACAGTCTCCCAAGTTGGAGAGATAGTATCTCTTACTCAATGTTTTGGGAAACAGAAGCACAGATGGGTTGAGAGACTTGTCTAAATTCATACAGCTAGTAAGTGGGGGAGACAGGGTTCAAGTCAAGCCAGTTTGTTCCTGAGCTAAATAGTTTCTGTGCAATAAATGCTGAGGAATTTGTAGGCATGTGATTAGTGTTGAGGTAATAAAGGAAAGATTGCTGGGAATTTGAGAAGGAAGGCAAGACCTGGAGGAAGACATGCTAGGAGAGAGAAATGATGTATATGGAACTGCATCCACAGAATATCAAGTATGGAGTGGAGACCAACCTGTACTGTATGTTGTCAGTTGGAGCTGATTGTAGAAACTCAAATGAAAAGATAGGCGGTTGGCTTTCGAGGAAGGTCGTGATTTGATTAAATGCAAGTTTAGAGACTAGCATTATGGTACACGTGTTAAGTTACCATTTGCAATGCCAACATCTCATATCAAAATGCCAGTTTGCATACCAGCTGCTTCACTTCGGACCCAACTCCCTGCTAATATGCTTTGGAAAGCAAATTAGCCAAGTATCAATTAGCCAAGTAGAAGATGGCCCAAATATTTGGGCCCCTGCCACTCATGTGGAAGACCCTGATGGAGTTCCAGGTTCCTTGATTTGACCCATCTCAGAATCAGTTGTTGCTGCCTTTTGTGAGGTAAACCAGTGAATAGAAGCTATCTCTCTTCCTTTTAAATAAATAGAAAGATTAGTCTGACTTCAGAGTACTGGATGGATTGAAACAGGAAGAAAACGAACATTATGGATCCCGGTTAGAGGCCATGGGAATATTCTCTGGAAATAGTGTAATGATTGAGGTTATGTGTATGGATCTGCAATCAGACAAATGAGGGATTGCGTTTTTGTCCTACCATTTATCAGCTGTGTGTTGCCTCTCAGTCTCATTTCTGTTCCTTCACCTGTAAACTCTGAGTTGTAATGCAGTTTACTGGTTGTTGTCAGGACTAATGGTGCATTTGCTATAGGCTTAGCATAGGATCTGATTTTCTTCATCTTTTGTTGTGGATCAAGGTCATAATGGCTAATGCATATGAGATAGCACTGGCAAGAGAAAGACCAGGAAAACAGGGCTAAGTAGCACTTGCTGACTGATGGGTGCTGGGAATTTGGGGCAGGGCGAAGAGCCAGTGAGGCATCAGGTAAAGTCAGGGTCCTGGGTTCCTGGTCTAGTTTTAGTTTTTGATGTATCCTAGCTATTTTGCCACTGCCACTCATGTGGAAGACCCTGATGGAGTTCCAGGCATCATCATTCATCCACATTGCTGTATCTTGATTCCTAACCTGGACTGCAAAAATGTTGGAACAAAACTATTCATTTTTCTTCCAGATCTGAATACTATGGTAACATAGCTAGGATTTTAATCATCTGGACAGCTGAGTTTCTATGAAAGATGCCTGGGTCTGCATTCCTCTTCAGAGACCTTGCCCTCTTCCCTCCTGCCCCAACTCCGCTTTTATTAATCTTGTCCTTTGTTCTCTCTTTGTCAGAGACAGAGTTGGAAATAGAGCTCTTTGTTTTGGGAAAGTCATTCTGAAATCTCAGCCATCTGAGCAGAAGGATTTACGAACACAGCAGAAAGAGAATCAAAGGTGATCCAAGGGTCCTCTCGTGCCCTCTTCTGCCTCAGGTCATGCCACTTCTCTGAGGGGCAGAAGCAAGTGCCTTCCCAAGTCAGTTTGCCCTGTGATTTCATGCATGACATGTGTCGTTTGTGGTCTTCTTGAGCAGTTTCCATGGCTGGCTGATGTCTTTCCTGGAAAGTTTCAGGTGGACATCCTTCAAAAGAAAAATAGATCTGCTCCTGTAAGACACATCTTCAGTTCCTGGGTAACAAACATTTTGCGTTGTCAGTGCTTCTGGATTGCAGGTGTCTGTGGGTAATATTAAACACCTGAGGAGCTACTGAAGCCTCCAGTACTTAGTTTCTATGGCAGCACTCAAGGGTGGAGGCCCTCTCCAAAGATGAGCAATTTGGTCTAGATTTACAAAGGGCAAAGGGACCCTTACTATGACTTCACTTATGAAACATCTGATATGTTTCCCTGCAGGTGTGTATACCTACCTGCCTACTTACCTTATGGTGGTGGAAGCATAGCTGTTGACTTCCATAGCCTGCAATGCCCCAGGCACAGGATGTGGGTGATATGGACTGACAAAGGAATGTTAGTTCTCAACCAAAAGGGAAAACAGTATCAAATCGAAGTACTGGGCATTAATCAAGCGGCTCCTGATAATTCTACCTGTTAGAGATGGCAAATTTCCACTTTAAGAGTTCTGGATTGGATGTGGAGACTGAATGTCTACTTGATAGAGGAGTGAATCGTAGCATTCTTTGAACTGTTGAGCAAAAACGTGAATGCATTCAGGTACCTCATTAAGCGTTTCTAAGATGACAGCCTCTGTGTAAAGGAGAGGTAATTGTTATCTACTTAAGCCCTATAAAAGAGAGCTCACCACATGGAAATGTGCAAAATGCGACTGACAGAATTGGGAATGATTTGGCCCTGGAGTCCCAGAATATGACATTGCCTTTGACCCAGAGGATGTCCACAATTTCTTCCAGTTCATTCTTGTTCTTTTCTGATGCAGCAAATATGTCCAGTAAGTCACTGTACTTTCTTGACTGTGGTATTTTCCCATTTTGGAAGCTTGCTTTTGCATTTTTTTGTGAACACTTTCCTGTTTGCCATTTATTTCTTTAAATATGATAGTCATGGTATTTTACTGTGATTCTAATGTCTGATGCTTCTATTATCTGAAATCTCTGTCAGTCTGTTTCTGTGGTCTTGATTTCTGGTGGTTGTTGATTCTGTCATTGCTGTTTTATGTTATATGTGTGCCTGGTAATCTCTGACTGCTTGCTGGTCATTGTTCTTGAAAACCTGGTGAGGGTTTATTGAAGGATAGGATGGAGGGGCCGCCTGAGATATCCCAGCAGTAGAAATGCCTCACAGCAAGTTCAAGGTTTGATAACCTCTGCCTCACGGGAAAGACTTCTTAGAACAAGTCTGTGTAAGGACCGTACCCTGGTCACAAATACCTACAAATTGGTACTTTTCCTTCCTTGTTCTCTTCCCTCTCCACTCTCCTTTAAACTTATTTTATTTACTGTTGTTGTTCATTTGAGGGTTGAGAGACAGAGGCACAGAAAGATCACCCATCTTCTGGTACAACTTCTAAGTGGGTGGAAGATCTCTACGTTTCTGTCTCCTGTCGTTTCAGCTCCTCAGTGTTTCTGATTCTATAGTTCTATCTGTTATTTTTTTTTATTTCACCTGAGGGATTGATCTGAGTAACTTGGCCTAGTATTTTTGGATACTAAAAAATCCACAGTGGTCTTTCAAATTGCAGGTCTATGCAAGATTCTTCATCATCTACTAAAGTTATTGCAAAAATGACTTACTTATTAAAACTATTCACTTATAGTTGGACCCTAGGCTGCACTTGGGGAAACTTCCAGGATAAAGTTCAGTCTGCTCAGCAAAAAATATGAAGCTTCTCCCAATGTCTCCAGTGTCTTCGATCTTCTGCTACTGCTCTCCTTCCTTCCACATTCTGCTCCAACTTTATGAATAAGTTTGGGCATACTTGAACACTGTTACTTTTTCATACTAGTGTCCCTTTGTAAACACAACCCCAGCCTAATAGAATGCTTCCTCTTCTCTGTACAGGAGACAATGCTATCCTGTCTTTCAGAAATTAGATAGGAGGTCATCTCCTCTTAGACTGACTTCTTCCCACACCTCATAAATCAGTCCATCTTTAGGAATGTTTTCATTTGTTTGAAAAGCAGAGAAAAAGTGTGAGAGAGAGAGGTGGGTGAGGAACAAGAGAGGGGTGAGGGAGAGAGATGTTTTTTCTACTGGTTCACATCCCAAATGCCCACAAAAGCTAGGAGTGGGTCATGCCAAAGCTAAGAGCCTGGAACTCAAAATGGGTCTCTCACGTGGGTGACAGGGACCTGTGTCTCCCTTGGTGTGTGCTGTCAGGAAGTTGGAATCCAGAGCAAAGCTAGGGCTCACAACAGACATTCCCATATGAAATGTAGATGTCACAGATGGTGACTTAATCCTGTGCCAATTTTCCATTCCAATTTCTGCTTCGATGACATACTTTCTACAGAGCTGGGTAAGTACTTACAACATTACGGTAACTAATTTTTGTACTAAATTTTAAGCTCCTTGAGGACAAGGCTTGTAATAAAGCCATCCATGATTTACCCAACCTCCAATTCAGTTGAACTTGACAGATTTTTGTTAATGATTGAATGAGTGAAGCAAACATTCTGACAATCCAAATATCCAACCCAAGCAGGAAAATTACTTACATGATTTCTGATAGTCACTACCTAGAGTTAAGTCATAGTCTTCCACAGACTTATTTCATGTTAGGTATCAGCTATTTGTAGGCTCCATGTTGGGCTACAAAGGGAAATAGGATGACTATGAACAGAAGTCACGGCTTGTTTATCTTGGTTTGATTACATTCACAGAAATCAAGGTAGAAGATGATGTTCTTAATCATGTAACCCTCTAATTGGGATCTCGTTTGTGGCATAGTGGGTTAAATCATTTCCTTCAATATGGCTCCTGATTCAAGTCTCAACTGCTTCACTTCTAATCTTGCTCCCTGCCAATGGCCTGAGAAAAGCAGCAAGTGGTTGGGCTCCTGGCATCCATATGGGAGCTTAGAATAAGCTCCAGGTTCCTGGCTTCAGCCCGCGCAGGTCCTGATTGCTATGGGCCTCTGGGGAATGAACTGGGAGACAGACATTGCCTTTTCTCAATCTGTCTCTCCCTCTCTCCATAACTCTGTCTTTCAAATAGATGAATACATCTTTTTGAAAAAAGATTTATTTTATTTTTGACTGGAAACTTAGATATAAAGAGAGGTGGAGAGACAGAAAGGAAGATCTTCCTTCTGTTGATTCACTCCCCAAGTGGCTGCAACAGCCGAAGCTAGACCAACCTGAAGCCAGGAACCAGGGGCTTCTTCCGAGTCTCCCATGTGGGTACAGGGTCTCAAGGCTTTGGGCCGTCCTTGACTGCTTTCCCAGGCCACAAGCAGGGAGCTGGATGGGAAGCGGAACCGCCAGGATTAGAACCGTCTTCCATATGAGATCCCTGTGTGTGCAAGGTGGGGACTTTAGCCTCTAGGCTACTGTGCTGGGCCCAAATGAATACATCTTTTTTCTCTCAAATGTTCTTTTTATTATTACTATTACCAGTTTATGATACAGTTCCATAGGCCTTGGGGTTTCCTCTACCCCCACCAGAAGTTCCCTCCCCACCACTGAGTTCCCTTATTTTAATACTATAGTATAGTTCTTCATAAACAGTCATATGTCCCTCATTGTGGACATGGACAGTGTCATCCTATTGTGAAGATATAGTTAACAGTTTCATTGGTAGTTCATCTTTGATCTGGAAGTAGAGACACGCACTGCATTGTATCCTCACATCTGGATATGATAATCAATTACACAGTTACCATACATCCCCTTAAATGAAAAGCCACAATATAAAATTAACAACAGGAAGAAAAATAGAAATTTGCAATGCCATGAAGTTCTCAAGAGGTTTTGATAGTTCAACAGTCCTGAATTGCTATTGATCCCGCCACTCCAATCGTGATGAAATATCTCCAGAATCCACTGGCTGACACAGTCCACCATAGAATCTTCATCTGCCCAGATATTCAGTGCCAAAGCTTGGTTGGAGTAGTTGATCAATTTGTTCTGTCCTCTGCCATGGTACCAGTTGTCCTCTGGAAGCTGCAATGTACTGTCATACCTTCCATGTGCATTTGGATATGCTGTTCCCTGTTCCATCTGAGCCACTGAGGAGTTTCAGCTCTGACACATACACTCCACGGTCAGATCATGGAACCTGCAATTCTCTCCATGGATGGGGTGCTGAGTCCAGAGATTCAATAGGTAGGGAATTGCCAAAGAAACTTCATCTGAAGCCATCCCAGACCTGATTCTTGATTCTTGTGTGTGTTTTACCAATATATGGTCCAGCACAGTCCATCACCCAAATCAGCCTGCACACACTCTGGTTGCAATTATTGGGTCAGTTCTGTCTTCAGCCCCGTGTTTTACACAGACCAATGGGTTGGAGTCCATCCCAATCCTGCCTACCACATACTCGGCCTTCATGTGTACAAGTGGGAGCTGCAGCCCCCACCAGGTCTGCCCCCTGCCCTGGCTCCTGCGCTTGCTAGCTTGTATAGCTGACTAGTATAGTTGACTTGTCTTGTCTATCCCATATCCCATAAGGCTCTTGTACATGTCAATCAGCATTGAAACCCAGTTCATCCCAATCAGCCCCACTATCCAGTCAACACAGGTGCCAGCGGGTGCCACCATCTGTCTAGCTATGTCTGTGTCTGACAGTCTTTGCCCCCTTGCCAGCATCTGCAAGCTGATGCTGTGGCAAAGCCCAACACACACCCACATCCACTCTGGCTTATGCATGTATCAAAAGTTACAGTCAGCCCAGCCTGGCATTTCCCTTATCCAGCTCACTAGTAGCCATCAGAGGTTGTGGTCCTGCCCAGCCTAGTCTGCCCCCATCAGAGCTCTCATGCTCACCAATGGGAGTAGTGGCCCAGTAGGGGGGGGTCCCCTGCAGCCCTCACCACTGGGTCCGTTCCCATTCCCCCATCCCCGGGTTTCACATGTGCTGGTTGGGTGCTGCGGTCCAGTCTGGCACAGCCTGCCTCACCTTGGCATTTGCCAGTGGGTAGTTCAGCCTGGCCAGGCCCAGCCCACCCCCAGTTCCAGCTCACGCTGGTGGGGGCTACAGTCTAGCCCAACCCTGCCAGTTCCCAATCCCGGCCCTAATGTGGACTGGCTGGTATTGCACCCAACCCGGCATGGGCCACCTTCCTTTCCGGCTCTCGGATTTGCCAATGGGTGATATGAACTGATCCAGCCTGGCTTGCCCCTAACCAGTGCCAAATGTATGCTGTTAAGTACTGTATTTTGGCCTGGTCTGGGCTGTTCCCTATCTTGGTTCTTGCACTCAACTGCAGGGAGTGTATCCCAACAGAGGAGTTACCCAAGCTCCTCCATCAGGATTTCTCCTAATGCCAGATCTCGTGCAAACCGGTAGGTCCATGGGTCAGCCCTATTTAGCCCACTTCTTGTCCCACAGAAACAGTAGCCTTTTCTGACCAGCCTTCACCTAATCAGCTCACACATTGCTCAGCAGGGGCAGAGATCTAGCCTACCCTGTCCTATACTCACACTGGTTCTCATGAGCACCACTGGGTACTGGAGTCTAACCCAGTGGCACATGCCAGACTCAGCCCACACCTATGCCAAGGATCCTGCAGCCATATCCAGGTCAGACTGCAGCTACTACCCTGGTCCTCACGCTCACCAATGGGAATCACACCCCAGCCAGGGCTTCCCCTTAGCTCCCCAACCCGGCCTGTTCCTACCCATAGATCTCTGACCTGACCTGCAAGGCACTACCCCTCCCACATCTGTCTTAGCCTTTGCGTTTGGATGCTGCAGCCTAGCCTGACCTAGCCAGTCCCCAGTCCCAACTCTTGCTGTTGGGTGCTGCAGCCTGGACCTGTTCAGTCTGCTCCCATCTCTGGCTCATGTAAACCAGTAGGTGTGAAACCCAGCCCTGCACGACCTGTATTCTAGCCTGGTTTCTGCACTTGCCATCGGGTAAGGTTTGCTCGGCCCTGCGTGGTCTGCCCCCTTCCAAAACCAACCCTCATACTTGCCAACAGATGGGGCTACCTTGTTCAATTTGCCTGACCCCTAGGTCTGGACCACATGCTCACGAGTGGGAGCTGTGACCCCCTAGTGGAGTTTCCCATGTTCCCCCACTCGACCCACTCCCAGATCCAGATCTCACACGTACCAGCAGGTGTTTGGCCCTTGCCCAGCATAGCTTGCCCCTCATCTTGGCCTTTGTATGAGCTGGGATGTTGCAGTCCGGCCCACTCCACACCCTGTTTTAGGATGCGCATGCAGATCTGCAACTCGGACCTGCCCAGCCTACTCTCAGCCCCAGTACCTGTGAGTGTACTGGGATCTAGATATGCTAGACAGGACCCTCAGCCACAGCTCTCATTTAGACTAGTGTGTGGCAGTCAGCAATGCTCTGTGCTAACAAGCCCATCTCAGGACTCCCATGTGGGCTAGTGAATCAGTCTGGCCCATACAGATCTTGTAGTCTCTCCCCTGCAAACCACCAGGCCTTAGTCCCATTGCTTACTGACAAGTATAGTAGCCCTGTTGTTGGGTGTCCCTCAGGATTCATTCCTTACCTACACGTATGGTGGCCTTATCCATGGATATCCCTAGGCAGTAGTTTGTCACCCCCAAGTTCCCAGAGTTCGTTGGCAGGTGGCCAGTGGGTGGAGCTCGGCGCCCAATGGGCATACTGTTCACCCGAGCCAAGATGGTCCGAGCTGCTCTGAAGCAGTCAGGCTAGGCAACGCCCCTGCCCCCAGACCAGAGGTGGCTGGTCAGGGAGAGGCATCCTGTCTGCACACCCAGCCCTCCAAGCCCTCCAAGCCCTCCAGGCAGGAGCCAAGATGGCCCGAGCAGCTCTGAAGCAGCCAGGCTAGGCCACACCCTCCCTATGAATACATCTTTAAAGAATAGTCCACACTGGTAAATATTTCAGGGAGGTAGTTGCCATTGCTCTACAAAGTCATTTGGAGATCCGTATTCCATCCATCATATTGCCATTGCTCTCAACTTACATATATTGCCTGCATGGTTGGATCTGGCTTAGCTTTACCACATCTGTGCTCTGGTAATGGGAAGGAAGATACAGGAAATGGAGGGCAAGTAGTTTTCTTTTAATCAATGTTTCTCACATAACTTTTCCTGTTACTAGAAAATAGCCTTGTGAAAAATGGAATCTCTAATTGAGAGAACTGATTTCCAGGTACAACCCACCTGGGACATAGATGTGTACGAAGATGACAAGGGGAGAATATTCTGTGTTGCAGCAGCTGGAGAGTTTGGGCTTCAAATCATAGACATTGAGACCTGTTGAGGGTTTTTGAGAAAAAATGATCAGGCTTCTTGATCACTTATGTCTCCTGATGCCTCCTGAGTGCTTTTTGAGATCGATGACATGTATTGATTTACACGACAGGGAGATGAGCTCAGACAAGGACAAGCCAACTTTATTCCAGAGGAGGAGGCAACTGCCCAAACCTGTGTACTGGGAGCTCCGCTGATGCTTGAAATTCAGCCCTAAGTGCCATTTTCTTGGGGAGGGGATTGAGAGTCAACTTCTTTCAGCTTCTTGCTGAATATGGCATGATGAAGGGGAAACACATATGAGAGTTCTTTCAAATGCTCATGGAAAAGGAAATGAAAAGATAATTTTCATCTGTACAAGACATTTTGAAATTCATGCATATGAGAGGTGGTCCAAAAGTTCAAGGAAAAAGAGTATTATGAAGAAAGACTGTGGATGAATTTTAAAATTATTTTTGTACCAATATAAATTGAGCTTTTCACTCTATTCATTCTATCATTTTGGAAAAGGCCTTTATAATTCCCACCCTTGATGATTTTCTTGGTGTAGAGGATCCTTGATTAGATTAACACCTTGGCCCCCTCTGCCCTATGCCTCTTGTCTCAAGAGAGGGTGGAGTGTGTGGATGGATGACTGTGGGAGGAGATGGGTTAGAGTTGCTCGGCCCAACCTTGGTTCTTTAGTAGAGAAGATGTTTAGTAGAGATGGTACTTCATTTCTTTTTCATTGTGAGGAAAGCCTGACAGTGTTGGTCTCCAAGGAGGAGTGTGCTGTGTTTCAGTTGTACCTGTCACCAGTAAGTAACTTGAACTAAGTCAAGCTCTCCCAATGAGCTTTTTTGTTTGTGCTGAAGGTACTTTTTTTTGAGATTCTTCCATGTCTGCCTCTGAGCCATCTCAGACCTCCAGTGCAGAAAGAGAGATGTTGTGTATCAGCCACTGAAAATTCAATAGTGTATACAGAGTCTGCTCCTGGAGGGGAATCAAAGAATTGCTCATTTTTCTTTTCTGTCACTGAGAAGTAGAGTCTGACATAACAAGGGAGAATGCAATTGGCTCATCAGCAATTACTTGAAAAACTCAAATCCAGGCACCAGGGCTGTCCTGAACAAAGTAAACTGATGCAAGAAAGGGGAGCTGACTTAGGGAGTCAGGAGGCTTATTAGAATACCTGAGGGTCGCAGGCTTCACGTTTTTCTTTAATGAGTTTTCCTTGCTTTCAGTTTCCAGTTTCATGCTTTGCTTCAGAGATGAATTTTCTGTAACCAAACTGGTCAATATCATAAGCTATTCAGTTTTTTTGAGATAATCTATGAGTATAATTTTTCCATTCTGCTTTCCAGTGTGCATGGCTATTGGGGTGTCAGCGGCAGGGAGTCCCTTGTTTCTGATACTCAGTAATGAGTCCATCCCAGGCCAGCCTCCTGCTCCACAGGCTTTCCCTTAGGAGTCCTACAGCAAGAGATGGTCAGCTGCTGACCCAGGATCCAACCCCAGCTGTTAGGTGGGGACCCAACATTTCTGATTAAGCAAGAGACTTTCTGAATAGTCATCCAAATTAGATGCTTTGAAGGAGGAGTGAGAAATAGATCTGGGAACGAGAGTTAATGATGTACTAGCAGAGTTGACACTCCAGAGGATTTCATTCACGACACAGGAACATCAGGCTTGGAATCGTGACTGCTCAAGATTCAGCAGTGATTTGGCTTTTTATGGCCCCAAAGTCAGACTGATTTATAACTGAATACACATGGTAAGATTATTCTTAATCCTGACTGCACCTAATGAAAATCTCTATTTAGACATCTAATACAAACCTAAAACTCCTTTGTTTCAAAATCAAACTGTTGATCTTAGCCCCTTCCAATACACTTGTGCATTCCTACCCTTACCATTTACATTGTGATACCACCATCTGCCATATGTGCAGCTCAGTTCTCACCCTCTGAATACCCTTGCCCATGAATTATCTATCATCAGCCCTGTGATTCTCTCTTGAAAATAACTCCCTAGTCCTACCACTTCATAGCTAGTGTGCCTACCCATTGTCTGGACCATTGTGATGCCTCCTAACTCACCTTCCTATTAGTCCCTTTAAGGGCAAACCCTTATGTTAAAAATCTCTCCTCATAATTGGGCCCGGTGGCATGGCCTAGCGGCTAAAGTGCTCTCCTTGAATGCACCAGGATCCCATATGGGCGCCGGTTCTAATCCCGGCAGCTCTACTTCCCATCCAGCTCCCTGCTTGTAGCCTGGGAAAGCAGTTGAGGACGGCCCAATGCTTTGGGACTCTGCATGGGAGACCCGGAAGAGGTTCCTGGTTCCCGGCTTCAGATCAGTGCACACCGGCCCGTAGCGGCTCACTTGGGGAGTGAATCATCGGACGGAAGATCTCTCCTCCTTTTTGTATACCTGGCTTTGTAATAAAATAAATAAATCTTTAAAAAAAAATCTCTTCTCATAATTGACCCTCACAGTAAGACCTTAGTTGCATTTGGAATAAAACCTGAGCTTCCAACAGTGGCCTGCAAAATGCTAAGTGTTAAACATTCATTGTCTACCTTTCAGGTGATTTTTCTAGTGCTTCCCCAACACCAAAATCCTTTTTTGACAATGCACCTTCTTTTTTTGACTCTCGAAACTCCAAGCTAAGGAATCATGCTCCAAGTTGTCAGATGTCTCTTTCCCAGATCTTTTCATGGCCAGCTTCTTCATGTCACTCTGGATTCAATCAAATGTCACCTCTTTAGAAAAACTTTTTGAATAGCTCCCTTCCCCAACCACCATACTGCGATGCCCCATCTAACATACCCTTATTTCTACATTGCTCTTTCTGAAATCACACTTCTTTTTGGGTTCTGTGTTTATCCTATACCTCCATTTGCTAGAATGAAGGGCAAAGATATCACAGTTCCCAGATGAGTCATCCTGGATATAGTGGATATCCATTAAGACATGGATAAGCGACTATCAGCTGTTGCCCAATAAGCACCTACTAATGTTCAGGGCACTGAGCCAGAAGTACATCCTGTGTCTTCTCTCGGCTGCTGGTCAAGCATGGAGAAATCCAGAGGCACTTAGTGCTCTCTTCAGATGATGAACTCCGTGTTTTAGAAAGATGTCTGAATTCAGCATAAGGCCAGTGCCAATTTGTGGGCAAATAGCACTTAGATACAAAAAAATTCTAAAATGACAGCACAGCTTCCCAACTGTCAATGGCATCTGATTGTTGACAGGATGTAAGTGCCCTCCTGTACTTCAGAATACACCATCACTGGCTGCAGTCCCATTTTTAATCACTCTCCATGCCTCTCTACTTTTTTTTTTAACCTACACTAGGCTTTCCTGAGAATTTAATACTTTAGACATGTCTTTGCTCATGCTATTTCCTTGGTATCAAGGATCTTTTCCCATTTCTTTGCATCATGAGATGGTACTCACAGTTAGCTCAAATGTCATCTCCTTTGTAAACTGTCCTTATTTTCTTCCCTCCCTAGTCAAAATTAATCACTTCCTTTTCTGTGAGTCCAGACCTTTGTTCACCCTGCTTTATAACACGGCATTCTCTTACAGCCAGCTGGATCTCTTATTTTGCATCTTTTTGTCTTCCGAAGTGTCCAGCAGAGATCTTGGCCAGAGCAGAGCATTAGTCTGTGGGGGCTGCAGGAACAGAGAACTGTAGCTGGCTGGATTAAATAGCAGAGATTTATGTCTCACGGTTAGAGAGGCCAGAAGTTTTGAATCAGAGTGTCAGCAGGCTTGGTTCCTGGCAATGGCTGGGAAGGAGAGCCTGCAGTCACGCCTTGTGCCTTGAAGCTGGCAGCTTGCTGGTGATCTTTGGTGGGCTTGGTTTTTGGAAGTATCACTCCAAAAGCTGCCTTGATTTTCACTTGTCATTCTCTCCGGCATCCATCTCCTTTAAATGAACTCATTTTGACTTAAATTTGGAGGTACTGGGAATTAAGAATATACCTTATGTATTTTAGGGGAAGATACTATTCAGCCCATACAAATTATTTACCAAAAACATTAATGAGCTCATAGGAACTGTAGTCTTTTTATGGCAGGGGTGGGGTGGGGGGATGGGAATGAAGCCCTTGGGGTCGGGGGAGAAAAGTACCCATCTGTCTTCTGTCTTCTGTAGATTGAGTTTGTTGAAGGCAGGTCCTCTGTCTGATTTATGTTTCTGTCTCCATCATGTGGCTGTTGTATATTTCACCCTGGAGTTACTCGGTGAGTGAAATTCTTACCTAGACACCACTTTTCTTTAAGTGAATCCTGGTATAGCTGGACATTCCCAAGGCTGTGGAAGGGCAGAATATCACATGGAGGTAAATAAATTCCTTCAAATTGGCTTAACATTTTATGTAGCCATTTTTCATGAATAAATAAACACTTTACAAAGCAGAAATAAGGAAAAGTACAAGTGGTTGGAATGCTGGCTTTGGGTTTGAATATAAGGCTGCAAGGAATATAAGGAAGGTGAGGCATCCTCTGGAATGATAAAGCTCACCCTTAACTGAAAGTAAGTTCCATTACAAAGATTTGAGATACATTTTTTTTTACCAAGAACTGATGTATTTTTTCTGATGATCAATTTATTTTTAAAAAATTATTAAGATTTTTTATTAACATGCAACATTGACTATGGTTTAGCACCTCTGAACCAACCTCTCTTAACACCTGTCTCTCTTTTTCTAACTTCAAGTAATCATGATTGTAGGCTCAGATTGACTTTGAGTTTTAAGCTTCCACATGTGAAGGAGACAATATGATGTTTGTCTTTCTGTGTCTCATTCATCTAGCTTAACATAATGAGCACAATTATTTTTTCAATGACTTTGAATGGGACCATTTCCTTGTTTCCACAAGAATATTCCATGAGCCCCAAAGGAACAGCAGGGATCATGACTTCTCAAAGCAAACTTGCCGCCATTGCAAGCCATTCCCACAAGTCTTTTCTTGGTTGTGGGGCAAGAGTGGAGTGAAGTCTGACAGCTGGTGACCATAACTAAACAATTACAGAAATTTGGTCTGCAGTCATGGACTTGCCAAAGTGAGTGTTTTAGTTTGTTCTAGAACACACCTGTTGGCCCCATATCCTTCTATGCCTAAAACACATTCCATTTGATTGCAAACTATGAGTGGACCCTTAAGATAAAAAGATGAAGATTAGCGTGGATGTGTGAGATACAGATGCTGCTATAAGAAGCAAATTATCTCATCTAAATGATATTTTGGGCTTACACTGAACATACTTGTTAATGCTTTACATGTACAAAGACAATTTTTAAATATTGATGCTGAGTAAGTAGTCATAGCATCCTTCAAGTGCTGGTAAAGTGTATGGTTTCAGTAGAATAGTTGTGATTCATTCATTCACTTGATAAGCAGCTATTAAAGTCTACATGTGCATGTGACTTAGTGCTACAAATAAACTTGGCAAAGTGGAGGAAATCGATAATTAATGAATTGCTTTATTTCTTTGTTTGAGAGGCAGAAAGAGAAAACTCAGCATCTACTGCTTCATTCCTCAAATGCTTGCCATGGCTGGTGTGGGGCTGGATGTAACCCAAGAGCGGGGAACTCAATTCAAGTGTCCTATGTGGATGGTTGGAACCCAATTACTGAGTCATCACTGATGCTTTTCGAGGTCTGCATCAATAGAAAGCTGGAGTCAAAAGACAGGGTCGGGTATTGAATCCTGGCATTCTGCTATGGGCATAGGCATCTTAACCAGCTTCTTAACTACAGGGCTGCCCACCTGCTACAGTTCTCTGCCAGCTCCTTCCATTCCCCAGTCCCAGGGAACTCACATTCATATAATCTTCTTTGATACCTGGGGACTGAGGACTGAGACATCAGTTTCATTTGCCACCCCCCTCTTCCTCCAGTAATGTGATTTTCTTATTTACTCGCAACACTTTGATTTAATTTGATGTTGCTACTATGTAACAGGCTTAGAGGTTGGGAGAGTGGCAGAAAAGAGAAATGTGTATTTGGTGTAAGGCATTTGTGTGCACATCTAGCTCTTGGTTTAATGAGATGACATCCAGATATGCAAGCTGAATGAGAAGTGAGAGAGCAGGGATTCACAGGCAGGCTGGGTGATTATGGATTCATTTAACTGTCACTAGGATTTCATTTCATGGGGCTTGTTTCCATAATTAAAATTATGTCACCACTGGGCTAAAACCTTATATCTTAAGTGTCAACTATAGCATAGTTTTGTGATTAAGTTATTTTGGAAAGCCTTTGAAATGAAGATTGACCAGGGAAATAATAAAATCCAGGCACAGTAAATACAGAGGCCAACCCAAGGTGGTTAATTAACATGGAAAGGTTATTGAAGTCTGTGGTAAAATATGAGGCAATCTAGTGGACATGGTTTATTGGTGGAAATTTTAAAACACAGATATTTAAAAATAAATAAAACCCAATGCTGATTAGTGTGTTTTCAGTTACAGGATACATATCTTGAAAAATATTGGATTTCCTTTTTTTTTTTTTTTTTGCACAACATCCAATTGTTTCATTTTTACTTCATGGTTAAAAGAAAGATTACAAAAGCTATCCTAAAATACATTGTTATCATTTTACTTCGGAGAAAACATTCTCAGCAAGCCATTACTCATTCAGACCTACAGTCACCCGGCTGAAGCCAGGAACTCCACAGTTGGCAGCACATGCGGTTACATAGTGACAGGTGGCTTACTTATATCCAAAATCAATCTTGACTAAACCTAAACTAGCATTACTTAAAATTTCAAGAATACAACATTTAAAGGAAAACTTCTACATGGAAGGAGTTTATAAAGGCATATACCATAGATTCTTCATTCAATCTTATGATCAATTATACAGTACCATCACTTTCACCTAGTACTGATTCAGGTGTACTTTGTTGTTTTGCTAAAGGGCAGTGGGAAGGATCAAGGCGGCTCGGCTGTTCTATGAGTGGAGGGCCTTCACAAGAAACTTCTTTTTATCTTTTTCAACTATTTTCTTTCCCTAAATGTAAGTGCCTATATGAGGTAGAGGCTTCCAACCATCCTCCTCTAGAGGCACACAACATTTATCTCCCTTTTAGAAGGTGCCTCGTGTACTTTTTGCTTTACGTGGTGGAAAGTCAAGGTGACTGCATCATTCCATGCGTTGTAGCCATCTGAGGCTGCACGGTAAACAAACTCTTTGTACCTCCATGATTGCCATCTGTCCCAAGATATTATCAAGCCATTTCTTATGGAGAACAGCACGTATCTTAGAGTCAGCTCCAGGACAGAAGTGGCCACATGGATTTCCTTTTGAAGTACAACGGCTTAGCACAGATTTTTCATTTGAAATTAGTGTTTACTCTCAGCCACAGAAAACTCCCAGATGTTTTCTTTTTTTTTTTTTTTTTTTTTTTCAATTAGGCTATGTTTTTAACTAGGGGCCCTAATTACAGAATAATGTGAAATGCACAGTGTGCTATTCCTCATACATGAACTCTGTGCTATTATTAATAATCCTCAAATATTCATTAGGAATTTGTCTTGTGCTTGGCCCCATGTTAAACACTTAACAAACTCATTTAATCCTCAATTCCTATGGGTGTTATTATGTCCATTTTACAAACGAGAAACCTTGCTACCAAGTGAAGTTTGTAAGTGTCTTGCCTGGGATGATGGAGAGGGAGGCTGTTCTGACCCTAGAGCCTGGACTGTTCATTGTTGTCCCTGCCCCAGGGTTTGAGTGGGAGCTGTCTACACTGGGGTCCAGCTACTCAGCTTTGCCTTGCATGTTGACAGCATGCAGTGTACTTAGAAAGAGCATCTGGATTTCCAACTCTGTAAAATGGGATTCCAATTCTTGTTATCTAAAGGATTATTGCAACTGTTCAATGTATTGACATAGGAAAATTTAAAAGCTTTTTTTCAGAGAACTTAAACTTCCTGGGATCAGATAAATGTCAACCATGTTCATTGTGCTATGACAGTATGATTCATCTGGCAATCTTCCCCGATTCTGTGGCTACAGTTATTATTCCTATATCCCAAGCAGGATAAAGGTGTGCTGGGTAAAAGTTAGTTTTAGTTAAAACATTGTGAATTTATTTATTTGAGATAGGAGTGGGGGAAGGATTAGAGAGGGAGAGAAAAAGAGAGAGAGAGATCTCCCACTGCTGGTTTGTTTCTCAGATGCCACAATGGCTGGGATGAGATGAGGCTAACACTGGCAGTGAGGAACTCAGTCCCAGCCTCACATATGGATGGCAGGGACCTACCTACTAGAGCCATCGCTTGCTGACTCCCAGGGTTTGCATTAGCAGCTAGTTGAAATCAGCAGTGAGGCTGGGGTTGATTAGGGGACACAAGGATCCTAATTCACATCATATGGCTAGGCCAAATACCTGTTCCTAATTTAAAAAATTGATAATTTTCTACACCTTTATTATTGTTATTACAATTATTTCCAAATTTATATATGGAAAATTTCATATATACAGTTTTAAGAGCATAATGATACTTCCTGCCTATCCTCACTCCTTTTTCCTGTTTTTTCTTTTAATTTTTACAGTGACGTACTTTCAATGTGTTTTATAATCACGAGCTTAGCTCTCTACCAAATAAAGAATTCAGCAAGTAGTAAGTTAAAAAAAAAAAAAACCCACTCCTCCTCAAGTGTCTAGATAAGGACTGTAAACAATAATCAAATCTCAGAATGTCAATTTTACTCAAACACATTACATTTTTTTGTACTCTCTGTATTAGTTACCAAAAGTCAGGGAAAAATAAAACACTTGTCTTTTGGAGATTGGTTTATTTTGCTAAACCTGATAGTTTCTAATTTCATCAATTTTGTTGTAAAAATGTGATTTCATTCTGTTTTAAGGCTAAGTAATAGTTCATTGTGTACATATGCCACAATTTCTTTATCTGATCATCAGGTGATAGAATCTGGGGTGAGTCTGTGTCTTAGACACTGTGAGTTGAGCTACCATAAACATCAGAGTTCAGACAGCACTCTCACACGAGGATTTCATTTCCTCTGGGGAGCTTATCAGGAGTGGAATGGCCGTGTCATATGCTGGATTTGCTTCCAGATTTCTGAGGAGTATTCATATTATTTTCCATAATGTGTAATCATATCCCCAACAACTGTGGATTAAGGCAGCTTCTTCACCACATCTTCATCAGCATTTATTATTTATTGACTTTTGAATGATAACCATTCTAACTGGGGTGAGATGAAACCTCATTGTGGTTTTTGCTTGCATGTCCTGTATGGCTAGTGAACCTGAGTAGTATTTTTATATCTGTGTTGGCCATTTATATTTCATCCTTTGAAAAAATGCCTACTTTTGTCCTTTGCTTCCTTTTTTTAAAAAAGATTATTTATTTTTAAAGATTTATCTATTTTTATTTGGGCAGCAGAAAGAGAGAGAGAATGAGTGAGAGAGGAGAGAAAGAGATCTTCCATCCATTGGCCCACTTCCCAAAAGGTTATAACGGCTGGCATTGAGCTGATCCAAAGTCAAGAGCCAGGAGCTTCTTCCGGGACCCCCTCATGGATGTGGGATCTCAAGAACTTGAACAATCTTCTAGTGCTTTCCTAGGCCATACTCAGGGAGCTTATGGGAAGTGGAGCATCAAGGACACAAACTGGAGTCCATATGGACTTCTGATGCCAAAGGAGGAGGAGTAGCCCACTGCGCCACTATTCTGGCCCCAATCCTTTTCCCATTTTTCTCTTTGCCCATTTTTTTCTTTTCTTTTCTCTTTTTTTTTATTATAGTTTTGTCAATCTTTATATAGTTAATTAGGGTAAAAAGGTTCAAGGGCTATAGGAAAGTGGGTAAGATTATTATTTCCATATTGTTTCCTTCATGTTTAAAGGGGGATATTAAGGGAGAAGGCGCACCCAGTTTCCCACCCACCCCAGGTCCCGGATGTAGGGCATGCTCCAAGGTTCTTGTTTATGTGGTTTTGATGGTTCACCAGTTATGAATCCCTCCCAGTCTTGCCACTCCAAGCACGATGAGGTCGTTGAAGAATCCACTGATTGACATAGTCCATCATAGAGTCTCCGTTTTCCCAGTGTTTAGCTGCCAACATATAGCTGAGATGGTTGATTGACCTGTTCTGTCTTCTGTCTTTTCTTGGTTAGGGTTCTGGGTCCAGCATTTCGATTGAGGAGATCTCTAAAGAAACTTTGTCTGAGGTGTTCTCAGACCAGATTCTTGTATGTACTAACTGGATTGTTTTCTTTTTTGCTGTTCCTGGAGTTCTTCACAGATTCTGGATATTAATCCTGTATCTGTTTCATAGTTTGTAAATAGTTTCTCCCATTCTGTTGGCTGCCTCTTCACTTTCTGGAGGATTTCCCTTGCTGTGCAAAAGCTTCTTGGCTTAATGTACTCATTTGTCTATTTTGGCTTTTGTTCCACATGGGGGATACAAAATCCGCTGAAAGATTATTGGAATTCAGAATTTGGCAAAGCTGCAGACTGTGAAGTCAAGATTCAGAATTCAATAGCATCTGTTTACATCAATGATGCCATGGCTGAGAGAGAACATGTAAGATCAGTCCCATCCACAATAGCTAACAAAATATGAAATACTCTGCAATAAATTTAATACAAGGTATGAAAGATCTCTACTCAAAGGGTGTTGTATATATGAACTTTGGGTTACCACTCAGCCATAAGAGATAATGAAATCCTGTCTTTTGCGACAAAATGGATGCAACTAGAAGCCGTTATGCTTAAAGAAATTAGCCAGTCCCCAAAACACAAATACCAAATGCTTTCCCTGATCTGTAGCAACCAATATAAAGGATACAAAAATGTAACCTATATTAAAGAGATTGAAAGAAAGAAAAGAAAAACATTAGGAAAACTGAGTTCCTGAATGTGTAAAAAGACAGAACAGGTTTATAAGACCTATTCAGTGAAATAATGGCAGAAAACTTACCTAATTTGGAGAAAGATATGCACATTCAAATACAGAAAGCACATGCAACTCCTCATAATCATGATCAGAAAAGATTTTCACCATGACACATGGTAGTCAAACTCATGGTGATTCTTTTGAATTGCTTTTCAGACATTTTATCAATCTCTCCTGTCTTCACATTCTAATCCTGAGGAATGGTATTTCTTTTGGGCAGTCATACTGTCTTTCTTGTTCATGTTTCCCATAATTCTTGTAATCAGTTTTAGCATCTGTGGAAATGCTTGCTGGCTTTCTCTTCTGAGGACTTTTACCTTTGAAATATGCCTGTATGACTTAGTGGAGTGTCTCTTCCTTCAGCAAATATCAGAGACGTGTTGGATAGGGTCAGGGAGCTGTGGCCAGTGTTCCAGCATGGGGCAAGTGTCCACAGTGGTACCCAAGTTGGGCATGGCAGATCTTGTCCATCAGCAGTAGAGAGGAAGTTATGATCACATTGGCTGGTGTGCTCCCAGCCTCAGCCCCTTTCTGTGAAGGTGAACCAAGTGCCCACAGTGAACCCACAGTGCCTACATATCCTACCCACTTACACACATGAACCACACAAAGGGTCTGTGTGTGCCCCTCACAGAACTGTGAATTGTTGATTTCAGACCCAGTGATTGCCCAAAGACCCATACCATGTACTATCATATGGTTACAGACCATGTACTATCATATGGTTACAGAGCTAATAGCTCCCATAGTCACAGAAAACAGGGGATCCACTCTCTCCCTCAGGTCTCCTTCTCCATGGAGAGAACCACGACATTCATGAAGCCATCTTTCTGCCCACAGTGGTGGGTGGGTTGGCGTTCTGTCTTGGCCAGCTGAGCCCATTGTTTTGATAGAAAAGAGGAGCCCTTTATAGGCCTGAGGGGTCACCCTGCCCCCTGCCAACTCTCTGGTCCATACGCAGTCACAAATTTATGCTCCAGTAAAATCCTCAACTCACACATTGGCCACAGCAGCCTCTACTCACCTTATTTTAAAAAATATGTATGTATGTATGTATGTATGTATGTATGTATATATGTATATTACAGAAGTGAGGGGACTGCAGACCCATGTGGGCCGCTGATAAGGGTGGAGAGGAATAGGGTTACGGAGGTGGATAAGGAAAAAGTTCCTATCCTCCCTCATTTGGCTGCCCCCTTTTCTACATTTTGATGAGATACTTGAGGTCTTCTGTTGAATTAGAGGAGCCATCGGTCCTGTCTTTAATGTCCATCTGTATATGTTGCTCATCTTTGTTTTTTTTTATTTTTTATTTTATTGTATTGTTGTTGACAATCTTTACATAGTTAATTGCGATTAAAAAAAAAGGTTCAGAGGGTATAGGGAAGTGGGTAATACTATTATGTCCATATTGTTTCCATATTGTATCTGAGGTAAAGGGGGATATTGAGGGAGAAGCCACACCCGGTTTCCCACCCACCCCAAGTCCCAGATGTGGGGCATGCTCTGAGATATTTGCTCAAGTGGTTTTAATAGTTCTCCAGTTATGAATCGCTGCCAGTTTCGCTTGATGAGGTCGTCCACTGATTGATATGGTCCATCATAAAGTCTCCGTTTGCCCCATAGTTCGCTGCCAACATATAGCTGAGATGAATGATTGACCTGTTCTGTCTTCTGTCTTTTCTTGGTTAGTGTTCTGAGTCCAGCAGTTCGATTGGGGAGATCTCCAAAGAAACTTTGAGGTATTCCCAGACCAGATTCTTGTATGTTCTAGCAAGCACAGGGCCCGGCACAGTCCATCACCCGATCATTGGTGGTTGCAATTGCTGGGTTGGTTCTGTTTTCAGTCCCGAGTTGCACTGGAACCAATGGGTGTTGCAGTCCAGTCTGGTTCTGCCCAGCACATACTCGACCCTTACATCAACCAGTGGGAGCTGCAGCCTTGTCGGGGAGACCCACAATAACCCCCATCAGGCCCACCCCCTACCCTGGTTTGCCAGTATGTGTAGCAGTAGACCAGTCTGTCCCCCATCCCATTTGGCTGTTGTACTTGTCACTGGATATTAAAACTTAGTTTCATCTAACCAACTCAACCATCCAGCCCTCACGGATGTTGTTGAGTGCCTCTCTGTCTAGCCACCCCAGCCCCCTTCCTAGTTTTCATGCCTTCCCGCGGGACTAGCGACCCAGGAAGGGGGAACCCACTTTTTCCCTCCCAGGTCTCTCTCAGTCCCGGTTTATGCACTCTTTAGGTGGTTCTGTGATTTGACTCGACAGAATTAGTCCCCAGTGCCAGCTTCTGCCAGCTGATGCTGCGGCCAAGCCAAAACATCCCTCACCCACTCTAATTTATGCTTGCACCCACAGGAATAATCAGCTCAGCCTGGCTTTTCCCTGATCTAGTCCACATGCAGTGTACAGGTGTTGCAGCCTTGCTTAGTCTGGTCTGTCCCCATCCCAGCCCACGCTCTCCAGTGGGAGAAGGTGTCCGGCGAGGGGACCAGCCCCTTAACCCCCCTGCCAGCTCTGTCCCTCCCTTCCTGGATCTCACGTGTGCTGGTTGGGTGCTGCAGTCAAATCCAGTACAGTGTTGCTCATCTTTGCATGGGAGTCCGCCATGGTCTACTCACCTTATTAAGATGGTGCTTCCTCCCTGCTGGTTCCCATGTGCCTTGGTGTGGGGAGGGGAGGAAAGCAGTGTACTTTCCCTTCATGGGGTTGGATTGGGGCACCTCTAGGCCAGGCTCAAAGTGAATGGTACTGTGAGAGATTCTCTCTCAGACAGTATCACCAATGGTGTAAGCTGCCACAGTTTCCTCTCATCTTGCTCCAAGAAGAGGGTGTCCTCTCTAGCAAATAGATTTTTGAAGATTTATACACTTATTTGAAAGGTGGAAGAGAGGAGGGAGGGAGGAAGGAAAGGAGAGAGAGAGAGAGCACAAGAAAGAAACAAATTTCTCATTTCACTTGTGGGCTTACTTCAGATGGTTTCAGTAGCCCGCGTTGCCCAGGCTGGAGCCAGGAGCTCTGTTTGGATCGCTCACCTAGGGGCCAGGGGCCCAAGCACGTGGGCCATCTTCCACCACTTTCCCAGGCTGGATTAGATATAGAGCAGCTGGGATACAAACCAGTGCCACCAATATGGAAGGCTAGTGTCACAGGTAGTGGTTTCACCCTCTGTGCAAAACCACACCCCCTGTGTTTATACGTCATTATGGGGTAGAGTACAATATTTTGGTAAGTGTATATAACATAAATGATAAAAATCAGGCAATTTGCATTTTTAAAGCAGGAATGTGGCTTGGGTTAAAATCTTTTCTTACCTGTCTTCCTTTCTCCCTGTGCTCACATTGGAAGGTCCAGGCATCCTTGAAGATGAGAAGTTTTGTTTAGACAAAAACCTACTTGGCGTCTGGAAATCATTCTTTCCATTGCCACGAACATTAAAAAGCTTGATTGTTCATTGAAGAACTGTCCTTGAGTGTCCACCACTGCACCCAGCACTCATCTTTTTTATTTTCTGTTTCTCTCCAGTAACTCTAAGAGTTTTAAAAGAACTTTGGGATGTTTTTCTCTTTCTTAAAAGAGATACGTATTTTATTCTGAAATGTCAGATGACTCACTGGAGATGGAAGAGAGCCATTTAGGGTGGTTGATGCTGTCCTGTTAAAGCACTAAGAGGTGACACTTCTAGAACCGTTTCTCTTAGTGTGTGCAGGCTTAAGAAGAATCTTCATTCAAAGTGTCTGAGTGGGTTTCGAAGGCTCTCAGGTTTCAGAAGCCAGAGACAAGGTATGAAGTATACATTCTTGGAGTCAACTCACTGGATGAGAAGAAGTTTCTGGAAATTCATATCAAGTCAGTAAATGTTTTCTGAGGGCCAATCCATTGGAAAACACTCTGTTAAAGAACTAGGGACTGCAAAGGGGAGTAATACGCAAGGTTTGTTTATGAGGTGCTTTTGTAATGTTATGGAGGAAAACACCAGAGGACAAGTAAGTATATAATCAAATAGAAAAGTACACATGTCTAAGAAAGGTACAAAGAGGATGAAGGGGATGGGGCCGGAGCACATCAGGGAAAATCAAAGACTTTGCAGAAGAATCAGGACATTGGAAAAAAAGTGGAACATCTGGGCTAGAGTGTGGGGTTCCCTGAAGCAAGGAGTGTGAAATAAGATAGAAAGGTGAGAAGTTCAGGTAATATTCATTGCAGGAAGGTCCAAGAGGGAAACTGAAAGAATAGCTTATTCTTCAACTCATATCACTTTTCATATCTAAGTTCTTTTGTAGATAGAATGAAGACAGGAATTCCTGTCTTCTGCGTCTCATGCCCTGGAGGATTCTAGTTGTCATGCCTGCTGAAATAAGCTGGCAATGGACTTATTAAGATTTTTAAAAAAGATTTATTTATTTTCATTGGAAAGGCAGATATACAGAGAGAAGAAGATACAGAGAGAAAGATCTTCTGTTCACTGGTTTACTCCCCAAGTGGCTGCAATCTGAACCTATACAATCTGAAGTCAAGAGCCTCTTACAGGTCTCACATGGGTTCAGGATCCCAAAGGTTTTGTGTCATCCTTTATTGCCTTCCTAGGCTAAAGTCCTTTCCTTGGATGTGCCCCAGAATCCCATATGGGAGCCGAATCTAACCCTGGCAGCCCTGCTTCCCATCCAGCTCCCTGCTTGTGGCCTGGGAAAGCAGTTGAGGATGGCTCCAAAGCCTTGGGACCTTGACCTGCTTGGGAGACCTGGAAGAGGCTCCTGGCTTCGGATCAGCTCAGCTTTGGCCGTTGTGGCCACTTCGGGAGTGAATCATCGGACAGAAGATCTTCTTCTCCCTCTCTCTTCCTTTCTGATATCTGACTTTGCAATAAAAATAAACAAGTCTTTTTTTTAAAAAGAAATAACATACAGCTTTATTTAGCACAAATACGAGCATGGGAGCCATTAAAAATGTGAGGGAAGCAGCAATTCCAGTCAAGCAATTTTAGTCAAGCACGTGAGAGTCCAGTCACTTGAAACAGATTGATTTGTCCAAAGAAAGAGTTTTAGTCAACACTTCATGCATCATATCAGAATCTTCATGCAACTTCATTTTAGGCTCCTTAGAGTACAGTCTGGTTTCCAAGGGCTTGATGGGTTTTCTTTGATTTATCTGGGTGTTTTTTCTAATCACTACTCTCTGTGTCTAGATATCTCCCTACATCAAGATGTTCATATCCAAAAATATGGAATGCCATATTTTATGTGCACACTGCTCTCTGGAGTTCTAAAATGAAGAGAGTACTATCACAAATGCCAGCTCCTGGCTGGTTGAAAGTCACAAATGTTTTTGGTTTTGCAGTTGTCATGTAAGAAGTTACCAATATTGTAAGCAACCCCAGTGTAAAGACTATTCTTCCCAGACACCCTTGCAGCTAGGCATGGACATATCACTAATAACTGGCCAATGGCATCTGAACAGAATTGATAGATGACATTTCCAGGTCATAAACCGTGGAAGGAGAGATTATCTCCCTTCCTCCAGGGTAGAATGAAGCGTTTGTGAAAAGTCACCTTGACTTGTGCAGTGGAGGTCAAGTTTCATGTGACAGAGAAACATGTTTATATTTTGTTCAAAGCATTACTATTTTAAGTTTTTGGCATACACAATTAAGCTCATATTTCAACTCATAATCCCTCAGAGTCTTCGGTGTCATTATGAAAATATCCCATGGGTACTTGGTTTCATGAAGGGGAACTTGAATGAAAAGTTGACTTCTAACACAATGATTTTATTGGCAATATTTTTGTGAAGAGTGATCTAATTTGGGTATATCACAAGAAAATCAAATAATCAAGAGAAGTCGCTGACCCCTAGCTACACCAGATGAGGCAGCCTTGAACATGCTGGAAACTTCAGTTCAGTATAGGAAAGAGAAACAGATCCCAAACCAACTGTGATCCATTGAGAAGAGTGGAGTGATAGCTACATTCTCAGAATTCTACAAAGGAGACATTCTGATGCTTCATATTCAATTCATATATTTAAAATAAGACATTGGTTATGTCTGTATAACCATGTTAGTTATGTCTGTATGCCCGAAATGTATCCCAGAAATAAAGCTCGATTTTTCTGAATTATATGCTTCTGTTGCTTTGCTATTAGGTATAAATCCACAGGAAAGAGGGAAATATGAAAGGCAGTAAAATTCAGGGAGCACTTGTGGCTGGGACAGTGAGTCCCCCACCATTCCTGAACAAGTGTGGGCACCATTTGTCTCAGTATGAGTTCCCTAAGCCACGATCTTTCTGGATGTCTGTGGAGAGGAGTGGGCTTGACACTGTATTTCATAAATTTCACTTCATTTTTCTCAGCCCCAGAGAAGGCTGTCTAGCATACAGCCCCTTAAAGAGAAAAATAATGAGCTGTCAAGGGCAAATTAGAAGCCATTCATTGACTAGTCTATATCTTCAGCGTGTTCTTGTCAAGGAGTCAAACTTTTCTGCCCCTCTTAAGAATTCATCATGTGTTATGCTTCTGGGGAGTGTACCCAGGCAAGTCACTCAGGTCACCTAATTCATTCACATATTGGCTCTAGTTTTCTCAATATTTAGAGACTGGAGCCACACTTGATGTATGAATGTATCCCCTCCTCCTGAGTCTACTCTCTTGCCTCCACTCCAGTGCAAATGAAGACACTTCAAGAGCATAAGGCTCCACAAAACAGACAATACTGATTTACATGAAATGTGCCATGTCATGACACCCAGAACCTTACCAGGTTTTAAAATAATTAAGGAACACAAAAATATGAATATGCTTATACATGTCATACCTCTCAGAATGTTTCCAACAATTCATTGCTGAATGAGAGCTCCTGATTGTATTGCTGTTGCTCACGAACAATTGTGATATTTGATGAGTGAGGATGTCCATTTAGAACTCTGAATGTGGGTCTGACAAGACTGTCTGTAGACACCAGGAAAAAGCACGTCCCACTGTTGTGGGACAATGGAGGAAATTTCTGTTCTTGTCTCAGGTTGAAGAAGCATTTCCATGTGGACAGGGGACCATGACTGACATCAGATTTACCTAAAGTGAGAAACATTCTGTGCAGTGGTCAAGAGGAGGACCCCTAAGCAAAGGTTGTCAAAGAAACTTGCAAGTGCTGGGTCTTTTATATAAAAAGTAATTCTCTCTGGCTCTTTTCTGAAAACTAAGTACAGATTTAACCAATCGGGAGAAGAAAGAAAAACAACCAATCAAAAGGCAAGGATAGGGCCCAGTGTGGTAGCCTAGTGGCTAATGTCCTTGGCAGGATCCCACGTGGGCACTAGTTCTAATCCCGGTGGCCCCACTTCCCATCCAGCTCCCTGACTGTGGCCTGGGGAAGCAGTGGAGGACGACTCAAAGCCTTGGGACCCTGCACTCAGAAGGAGTGCAGAAGGAGTGAAATGCAGAAGAAGCCTCTGGCTCCTGGCTTCAGATTGGCTCAGCTCTGGCTGTTGTGGCCGCTTTGGGAGTGAATCATCAGATGAAAGATTTTCCTCTCTGTCTCTCCTCTCTGTATATCTGACTTTCTAATAAAATAATAAAATAAGTCTTTTTAAAAAATCAGAGATAACAGCCAGTCTGGGAACTGAAAGTGTATGCTAATGATATGTGTTGCTTGAACCAATCAGGACAGTGAGAAAGAGAGAGAGAGAGAGAGATGAGAGAGAAAGAGAGAGAGAGAGATCTTCTAGCCACTGGGTCACTCCCAAAATGGCTACAATGATAAGGACTGGGTCAAATCAAAGTTAGGAGCCAGGAGCTTCTGAGTCTTCCGTGTGGGTGCAGCGACCCAAGGTCTTGGGCCATCCTCTGCTTCTGCTAGGAGCGTTAAGAGGGAGCTAGATCTAACCTGGAGCAGCCACTTGAATCAGTGTCTGTTTGGGATTCTGGCATCACAGGAGCAGCTTAATCTGCTGTGCCACAATGCTGGCCCTATGCTGTGAATTTTTGAAGACCTCTTGCATGCATGGATTTCAAATTTTTTTTGTACCCTAATACATTTTATTTTAATTTTCCGTGAGCTTTTAAAAATGTTTACTTTTTTCATCTACTTGCACACACACACACACACAGAAATACAGGGGAGAGAGAGAGAGAGAGAAAGAAAGACACAGAGAGACAGACAGAGAGAGAGAAAGAGAGAGAACCAGCAACTCCAGGGCTGGACCAGGCCAAAGCCAGGGTTCTGGAGCTCCATCTGGTCTCTTATGTGGATGACAGAGATTCAAGCACTTGAATCATCATCTGTTCTCTTCCAGGATGCATTAGCAGGAGGCTAGATAGCTAGATGGGCAGTTGGAGAATTGGAACTCGAACCAGATAGTTTGCCATGGGATGCTGGAATCACAAATAGTGACAACCCACTGAGTACAATGTCTACTTCTACATGAACTTTTAAAAATAATTTCATACATATGTGCAGAAGAACATGTAGTTTTTTTTAAAACACATTTGACAACCAAATGAAAAATTGCACATATTTGTTGAGTAGTAGTATGTTTCTGTTGTCTGTGACCCAGACCTCTCACTGCTGATCTGCGGCTCAGGGGTGCACTGGAGTTTGACAAGGGCCAAGCTGTCAATGCCTTCTCTCTGGAGCAGCTGGGCAGGCTGTGGAGCTCCTGAGCCAGGCAACTGCCTTGTCTGCTTCCTTTGTATTCCACAAAAGTGCTATTATATCTGTGGTATCGTGTAAAAAGGCTGGGACAGTCTTACACTGAACTTGTCTTGGGATTCACCCTGCCAGGTCTAAGGAGTGGAGGGGAGGAAGAGGACATATGTATCCCAGTAGATGTCCAGGCTTCTGTCCTTGCTGACCCACTGGTGCCATGGGAACTGCCTGGCTTTTGTCCGCACGCTTCTATCACCGGGTGCTGACAGTGAATCCTGCTTTTGCCTTCAGACTCAAGTTTCCTACTGTAAAGCCTAGCCGGGGTGGGTGAGAGACAGCCTAGGAGGAAGCTGAGAAGGGTGGCTGATAAGGCCGTACCTGGAGAAGGCAGCTTCCTCCTCAGCCATCAGTGATGCAGGGATCCACCATGGCTGAAGGGAGCCTATAACACTCTAGCACCATATAAGGCACATTCCTTTGTCCCCCCCACCCCACCCTCGACCTTTACAGCTCCCTGATAAAAACAGCCCCACACGTACTCTGGGTACCACTTCCTGGGCCCGCTGTCTGTACTGGACTAGTGAATCTTGCTGGGAACGCTCCCAATAAAGCTTGTTTTAAGCTGAACTCTATTGTGTAGATTTCTGGTTCTGAACATGAACACAAACCTTACACCTTCCCTTGGTGGCATCCTGTTCTGCACCTCAGGCCTCTTACATCTTCTTTCCTCTTAGCACCTTTGTGCCCCAACCAGTGCACCCAGGAACTTCTGGCTGCCTGCACATCATGTACTGGCCATGGGGACCCACCACCAGTATTTTCTCAGGATATGTGTCTAGACCTCCCCTGAATTTCCTTGGCTACAACCCTTCCCACAAGCAAGGGTCTTTGGGACCAAGAGGGTGTGCTGTTTTGCTGGACCAAGCTTCAGGTGTCAGGCCTCTGACTTTTTTGTGCAAGCAGTTCTCTGAGCCTGCTTCTGAGACCTTGAGTGTGTGTATACGCTAGGGGTGAAGAATGGCCAAGGGGTAAATGTTTGGAGGGGACTGTGGACATGTGGAGATCCAATTGTAGTTGACAATGTAGCCAGAAGTGGGAGGAATCCAGGTTCATGTCAGGGGATCTTTATGACTTCTTATCCTGGCACCCTACCTTCTCTTACGTCTGCCATACTTGGTCAATCTGGGGAGGACTGTCAGAAGTGGGCCTTTTCAGAAAGCTTGTTCCCTATTGTCAGCTGTGTTCAGTCTACCAGGTAACATGTCCTGTTCTCACTGCAGTGTGACCATGTATTTCTGCCATAATTAACATCCCCTTTTCCTGCCCTTGGAATTTTACCAGGTGGTTATGGGTATGGTGCTGGAGGTGGTGGGAGGGGAGGATGTTTCACTTCTTCTTTTTCCTTATGCTCTCCCTACCCTCCACATCCTGCATAATCCCTCACTCCTCCACTCCTTCCCGGAGTGATTTAGACCCTCCTTTTGCTCAAAGTAAATCTCCCCTGACTGGCCTCAGTATTTTGTTTTAGAGGAATGTGTATGGAATTTTGCTCTTTCCACATCCTGACACCAAGCAGTATGATTTGTCATTGTTACAATATGTAAGGATATGATTGGTGGAACTTTTCATTGAACAAAATATAGACCTGATTGGTTACCTTGAGATTCATGTGTTGATTTGTGTGTGTAGGAGACCACATGGGATCTAGAGTGAGAGGATGAGGGACAACAGAAATCACTGGTCCTTCCTCCATGGATGGTTGGACAAACTCTCACGAAGAAGACTTCTACTTGGAATCAGATCATATCTAAGACCCTTTTTCTAGGTAATGTGAATCATCCCCATTTAGGGTAGATGTATTATTGTCCCAAGGCCAATGGATTTATAAGTTACGGAACTATTTTCTTCCATCAACTAATTCAGTAACTGTCACTGTGCATCAGCTGTATTCCAGCTGTTTCTGAGTACTTGGACTCAGCTGTACGTGACTCTAACGGCCAGGCTTATTCCCCTAGAGTTATATCATTGCTGAGTATCAGGGCCATTGCAGTTGTAGTCCTTACCTTGTGCCTGCGATCTATTGCCTTCCAACTTTTTTTGCCTCCCACTCTTCCAAACCCATTTCTCCACTGGATTGCCTTATCGATCTTTAAGCTGATTGCGGATTTGTTCCCCACCATGGCCATGACCTTTATAGATCAGGGAACCCTGGGTTATCCAAGAGGCTCTTGCTACTTCAGGTTCTGTTATGGCACAATCAGCATTGAATTTCAGTTTTTCTCCCAGGTAAATAAACGATGTATTTCTATATTCCAAGTAGTTCTGAACATGATGATTCTGAAGCTTATAATTCCTGTCCAGACCACTGGCATTGGAGATCAGATTTGGAAGCCACTCTAGGCATGGCTAAACCTACTCTTTAGGACCCTGTGCAGCCCCCTGTCCTTGAGGAAACCGTCCTTAGCCCCTGGGGGCCCTTATCTGTGCTGGCTCAGTGCTTCGTAGCACAGCAGGGATCTCTCTGCTCTGCAGGACGTGGCACTGTGTGCAGCACTGGGTCTGCCGTGGTGTGTTGTGTCTGCTGTGTCCACCCTAGCACAGCGGAGCAGTCTCTGTGACTGGAAGCTGCTTAAAAATGCAAATCCTCAGTCCTGGGATCTGGTGGACAGAAAGGATCAGGTCCACCAGTCTGTGTTTTCACAAACCTTCCAGGGCGTCCTAATGTTGCCAAGTTTAAGAATTGCTCTGTAGAGAAATAATTTTGTTTGTTAACTCTAAGCTCCTCACAGGCGACAGGCGAGGATGAGCAGTGAGCATCCTTGACCAGGATCAGGGAAGGTTCCCATGTGCCCAGGCAGTGTGGAATAAAGACTCGGACCTTGGCTCTGCTGCTGTTCTGAAGCAGAGACCAGCAGTGTCTGATTCTGGTCTCGCCTGTTCACCTGTGTAGCTTCTGAGGAAATGATTGATGGGTTGGAATAAAGAGCCTTTTTTGTAGTGAGTATGTCACCTGAAAGGCAAAAGGGAGTTTAGCAGAGCCTGAGATGGAGCATGTGTTTTGGCCTGGGGCCTACATGCTGTCTTCTACAAGGATACTTCAGAGTTCATAAACAATGGAATTAAAAGAGACATTCATTTTGGTGTGTAAGTGGTGAAATCTGTGCCCAGTTTTTTCATAGTGTGAATTTTTGATGTGCCCTCCTGGTTAACCCCGAATGCCAGCCCGTGGATCACAGTGCCTACTGTGAGGAGTAAGGATGGTTAGGGAGAGGGGCTGCAGGTAAGCCTGACAAAGGTCCTGGTCCACCTGTTACCCAGCTGCACACATAACGTGGATAGCAAAGACAGGAGAAGCTATTCTTTGAAGGGTCCTGTGCTGTCTTTCCTATCAAGCCTTATGGACTCACAGATAGTACAAAGAGAGGAACTAATGAGATTAGGACCTAATGTTAATGCCTTGCTGATTCTGGGCCAGGCTGTATTCTCCATGTCAGGAACAGAAGAGGGAAAGGTGGACACATGTCCATGCTCACACACATGCACATGCAGGAGAAAATGAGACCTGGACCTCTTTGCCCTCCTTGCTGTTCTAGAAAAGAATGAGAATGCACTGCAACACTTAGGGGTAGGCCCTCACTTCCTAAAAAAGACTCCAAATGCAGTAGAAATCGAGACCAAAATAAACAATTGGGACCTCATCAAACTAAAAAGCTTCTGTACAGCTAGAGAAACAATCAATAAAGTAAAAAGGCAACCCACAGAATGGGAGAAGATCTTCGCACACGACATAGGTGATAGAGGGCTAATCTCCAGAATATACAAAGATCTCCAGAGAAACCAAAACACCAGAACAAACAAACTGCTCAAGAAATGGGCACGGGAAATGGGCAAACACTTCACAAAAGAACAAACCCAAATGGCAAACAAGCATATGAAAAAATGCTCAAGTTCCCTGGCAATAAGGGAAATCCAAATGAAGACAACTATGAGATACCACCTAACTCCAGTAAGGATGGCACACATACATAATACCACCAACACTTGCTGGCGAGGATGTGGGGAAAAGGGAACCCTTCTCCACTGCTGGTGGGAGTGCAGACTTGTACAGCCTCTATGGGAATCAGTTTGGCGAATACTCAAACAACTGAAAATCAACATACCATATGATCCAGCAATAGCACTCCTTGGGATATATCCAAAACATCTTCTACTCAAGAAACCAACATGCACGCCTATGTTCATAGCAGCACAATCTACGATCGCAAAAACCTGGAAGCAGCCAAAATGCCCATCAGCGGAAGACTGGCTAAGAAAACTATGGTTCATCTACTCCATGGAATACTACTCAGCTATTAAAAAAAACGAAATGCAGTTCTTTGTGGACAAATGGGCCCGACTGGAATCCATCATGCTAAGAGAAATGAACCAATCCCAAAAGGTTAAATACCACATGTTTGCCTTAATCTGAGATGAAAAGAGAACAACTTGGAAAATAGTACCTGTATATTGTAATATTAGTGCAATCTCTTATAACCTGTATCCAATGCAATAAGATAAGGCGATATAATCTATAAACCAACAATTAATGTCAGAATACTTAAGATCTACATCGAAAAACTGTAAAACCTACTATACCCTCAATACGCTATGTTAACCTGTAATGGGGGGGAGTGCAGGGAAATCTTTCAGGACCATAAAAAGAGTGAGAAAAAAGTACAATATAGCCTATCAAGATCAAATCTGGTAATTCATAGATAACAGACTCAAAGCGGCACTAAACAACAATAAAACTACTACACCAATGCAATGAGGGGGGAATCGGGTGCGATCCTGACAACCTCTTAACAGGAGGTCATGTGCGTGGAGCAGGGGGGCACTCCAGAGTGGAGCAGGTGGTAAGGAGGAAGCTTGGATCCCAACCATGAAGACTCCCAGACCTTCACCACAAACTATTAATACGAGCAACAAGGACTATATCTCAACTGCCAAGGAGGCCACAGGGAATTGGATGCCCTCGGAGGCCGAGTACTCTGAGGTCACCCACCCCCAAGCGGAGCTTCCACAGGGGATGGAAGAAGTCCAAACACTACCGTGCAGAAACCAACGTCATCGGAAAGACAACCAGAAGCCCTGAGTGGTCCGCAGAAACAGAAGAACAATAAACGTCCTTTGGGACCAGGGAGGAGAGCTTTCTCTGGTCCGAGCCTGGCTCCACCTCTGGACCCCCCCTCCCTCACAATGACCATCGGGATCGCTTCGAAAACCCCTCACAGCAAACAAACAATCATACAAACTAAAAAAACAAACAAACAAACAAAAAACAAAAAAACAAACCTAAAATAAATAAACATAAGAAAGTAGAACTTGAAATCTGACAGGAAAGAGCTGGCATGGATTGGCTCATGCCTCGCTGGGTGGGTCACAAAGATTAGTTACTCCTCACCATGGTGTTGAGGATTTTCCTGCACACCCCCCCCCCAAAAAAAAAAAATGTTCTGCACCTAAAATGTTGACATATATCTTGTTAGAGTTACAAGCCAGTCTGGATTATCCTAAAATCTGCCAAGATCAGCAAAATTTTACTTCAACACAACAACTGGCTAAATACTAAGATGAAATGGACACGAAACAGCTGAATGGTGCCTTATGGCCATTTTAAGGTATATAGCAGCCGGTCCTGTATATAAACTAAAATTGAAATGTCAATGAGCTAATCATAGGTGGTGGCTAGGACTTGTTGATGTTATATTGGGACTCTTAATTGACTGTGATGATATTCTGCCAGCTCAAACTTCGGACCAGAAAGGGTCTCCCCAAGAAACTGTTCAACCCATCTGGACAATAAGTAGCTGGACTCTATGCTTGGTATATGTTTGCAATGAAAGAATCTTGATTGAATTTGAACTGTAATGCTGCATCAAGGTGGAGGAATCCACTGGGGGGAGGGGAGGGGGAGGGAGGGGGGGATTCCCAGAGCCTATGAAACTGTCACATGATGCAAAATAATTAACAATAAAAAAAAAAAAAAAAAAAAAAAAGAAAAGAATGAGAATGGTTGCTGTGTGCGAAGGGGCCAGACCTAGAAAGTGATGTCTTCTGGCCAGTCTCTTCAGGTGAAAAGATCCACCTTTCACGTGTGAAGAGGGCAGCGAGACTGGGGCCTCGGGAACATGCTGCTGCCTGGCTTCCTTCTAACCACAGAAGTGCTGGAGAGAATAAGGCTCTCTGGCTAGGATATGTCTCAGCATGGAGACTGAGCTGTGCTGGCTTGTGAGTATGCTGGGAATAAGCTGGGGAGAAAAGATGGAAACACAGTTTGTTATCCTACTCACAGGGAGCCTCCTTACTTTCAGAGCCTCCTTTAAAAGGTCAATGACAAGGGCAACAAGTTATACTGCCACCTGTGATGCTGGCATCCCATATGGGTGCTAGTTTGAGTCCTGGCTGCTCTGCTTCCAATGCAGATCCATGCTAATGCACCTGGGAAAACAACAGAGGATAGTCCAAGTGCTTGAGTCCTTACACTCATGTGAGGGATCTGCAGAAGCTCCTGACTCCTAGCTTCAGACTGGCCCAACCCTGGCCATTGTGGACATACGGAAAATGAACTGGTGGCTGAAAGATCACTCCTTTTCTGACTCTTCTCTCTCTGTGACTATATTGAAAATAGTTTTTTTTTTACTTGAAAGTTAACAACAAATCTTAGAAAAAGAAAGTGTGTTAGAAAAAAGGTCACTGACAATGAATTACATGGAGCTTTTAAGTGAATACACGGGATAGTCAATACCCTCATCAGTGTTTTATTGCAAAAGATTTTTAAAAAAATTATTTATTTGAAAGGCAGAGTTACAGAGGGGGAAGGAGAAACCAGAGAGGGAAAGATCTTTCATCTATTGGTTTGCTCTCTAAATGGCTACATAAGCAGGTGAGGGTAAAGTCAGGGGTTCTGTGTCTTCCACATGGGTGCAGGGGCTAAAGCACTTAGGCCATCTTCCGCTGCCTTTCCCAAGCTATTAGCAGGGAACTGGGTTGAAAGTGGAGCAGCCCAGTCTCAAACTGATGCCCATAATGGATGATGGTATTGCAGGCAACAGCTCAACGCACTGCGTAACAGCTCTTGTCCCTGAAATACTTTCAATATACAATCTTTTCTTGTTTAGTCAGACCCTTAGCTTTGGTGGTTCTCTTTGCAGCAAGGATGCTTTACTCTTCTGCAGATTAATTAGGTTGAAAGAGAATTCATTTGGTTTACTTATTAATGTCCTGTTTGACATGTAGCAGGGTATGGAAAACTGAATCAGCATATGATATATTTTTTCCAGGTACTTAAGTAGGTTAGGTGGACGGACTTGCATTACAAATGAGGAGCTAGATCACAGGAGGCTCAGCGCCGCCTGTTGGGTGATCAGTCAGTGTCAAGGGCAGGATGCATTCTCACTTCTCTTCTTGCGCTTCTGGCCAGTGTGGGTGCCCTTGGGGAGCTCTGAAACTCAGTCTTCACTTGTGCTTTGAGGATAGTGACCTATTTCTGAGTAGGCTAATCACAGGTCCTTACTGCATCCACTCCCTTTATAAGGGGAGAGCTCTTTTACTCTTCTCCCAAAACACACATCTAAGAGATGAAGTGATTGTCTCATCAGCTTTATTCTGTCCTTTCTCACTTTGGAGTTTGGGGGAGGGGTGGGCGCATCTACAGCACTGGTGTCTACTGAAAACATTTCTTTGTAGTGACCGAGACCTACCACCATAGCCTGGAGGTGGCACAGTGGAGCTGGGATGTGGCCTTCAGAGTGGTTCAGACTGCATCTGGAGCATCAGTGTGTAGTAGGGTGGCTGCATTAGTGCAGGGAGCTAAGGATTTCATCCTCTACTGCTTCCCAAAAACGAGGAAGCAGCAAGTCCCAAGCACAACATGTCCATCCTGAATTTCAGTGGCTGAATGACAGTCAGGACAAGGTAAACTAGATAAAGAGAAATTTATTTGGAGTGACAAAAATTGAAGATGGGAACTTCTGTGTATTAATGGAGGTTAACAATGAAAAATCAGCAGCGTTCTTGGTGTTAATGCACAAGCCCTGCCTTGAGAACTAGATTTAAGGATGTCTGGGAAGGTGCCCAGATGCCAATTTGTAATGAAGACATCCTGGAAAAACACAGCTGCTTAATTTCTGATGGCTTCTATAAGGGGCTTCCTGTAAATTGATTCTATGACCACTGAAGTCGACATTGGTCAAGAGTACAGGTAAAGAGACCTGTCCCTTGCCGAGCCCTGAGTGTTTACAACATGAGGTGAAAGAGCGCAGCCTTTGTTCCATAGCTGAGGCTAGTTCCTGTTGACAGTCGTGTGAAGTTGGCATTTGCTATGATCAAATCCTCTGGAACTCACTAACAGTTGAAGTGGCCCTGTTTAAGGGAATCAGTAATTTATTATAGTGTGATTTTTTGTCTACATCTTTATATGGTCCAATTTTCTTCTGGAACAATTTCTGCTTCTGCAGATTATACTAATTTAGTCCTCACTGTTGAACATAGGAAAACACACAAGTTTTACTAAAAGGAAATCAGTTTTTCTTTGTGCGTATTAAATTCATGTTCAGCAGATGTTTAGAGTAATGAAGGCTCACTAGATTATTCACTGCACAGACCTTTCCCATGTCTAAGTAAGTGTGAGAATAGGACTATGTGCCTTTCCAACTGGAGATGTAGAATTAAATCTCAAAGCAACGGTAGATTCTACTGATGTTGTAGGGAAAGAAAGGAGCAAAGACAGTGACAAATCACAGGAGCTAAGATGATGAGAAGTCAGCATGCTGGCTGACCCAGGTTGCTGAGAGATGTGGCTGTATAGGGCAAGTGGAGAAACTTACTTTGGAGCTGTCATCACAGCTCATTCAAGGTGTCAGAATGAGGCCTTTCAATGGGATCTTTGGGCTATTTCCAATTTCAAAATGGGTGTGCAAACCCAGAAATGGTTCTGGAATATTTACTGATAGTGATGAGAGTCAAAGCATACTTGTTCTACAAAAGAGAGAATGAATTCAGGGTAAGAAAGTAAAGCAATGTCGTCTTTGTTACTGAAACTATGATTTGAAAGGAGATGTCGAAGTATTAGGCAAGGAGAAAGATGAGTGAGAAGTCAGGAGGAGGAGTGTGCTAAGCACACAGAGAAAGTGCCCCCCCTATATGTGTGAAAACTAACCTAGGGGGCAACTAATATGTGAGGGTGACTCTTTCCAGTCTTGGGGAATCACATGGCCTCCTTCGAGTGATGCTGGATAAACAGAAGGCCTAATAATGATTATCGATGTATTATTTCCTTGAGTTGAATATAGGAATTGTTATTTGTAGAGGATTTCTTCCTTTTTTTTTCCCTTTTGCCCTTTACAGATAGTTAAATATGTTTTCAAATCAAGAAAATTCTCAGAGGCCTTCACAAACTAGGATTGTTTACAGAGCTTAAACTCGGCTCCCATATTTCCCACTTAATGATGCGTTTGTATAAAGCTCAGGATTTTTGTACAAAACAGGTGTCAGCTCAGTCTGTGTTTCACAGCTCTGTTAGTCGTCTAGCATTCCCTTGAAATGACTGCCCATGTCATATGGTGCGGTCATTTATTTTAAATTAAACTTAGTGCTGGGCTGGAAAACAGAGTTCCCAGATGATGGCAAAATTATTCCAACAAGTTTGCTTTGGAGACTGGGAACCATGAAGTGATCTTCAGAGGCCAGTGTTTTTCATACCAAGCTGCTGGGCCAGGACTCCATGAAAGGTAAACCTCTGGCACCAGGCAAAGGCGATGTTTGATCACTGGGTTTTATGGACTTTACTTCTCTAAAATCCATTTGTTGTTTTTCTTTTCCCCCTTTATTCACTCTTGGGACATGTGGAAAACAGACACTTTTCAGCAGAGGAGACATTCAAAGGTCTCCCTGTTCCAGGGGCAAAACGAAAACAAACATGCTGGTCATTGGTTTCCAGAATTTCCCATTGCTTCCATCTCAAGTTGTTTGATCTCACTACAAGATTTGCTTCTGTCTCCCACTTGGGACTTCCTCTTTAGCAGAGTGAGTCAGCTGATGTGTCAAGTTGCCGCTAAGGACTTGTAACCCTGCTGATTCCACGGACTGCTCCTGCTGGAGCTGAGTTTCCAGGTTCTCTTACCTGGCACCTCTGCTTCTCGCAGAAGAGCTCCCTGACAAAGCACTTGTCCCCCAAACTGTGGTTGTTGGCTTTTGTGACTGTGACTGTTTCTGGGTTTGCTTCTGGTCTGTTATCATCTTTCTCCTGGAGTGCCCTGCCTCCTGGCTCCTAACTCTGAGTTTAGCCAAACAGCTGTGAGCAAGAGTAGGTTGATGGTCAGAGCATAAGTTGCATAGCCTCATTTATGTGGGCTCTCTCTCCTTTTAATGTGGTTGCTGTTTCCCTCAGGTGGGGTGCTTGATGTTGGGTGTGCCTGAAAGCCCCTGGTGGAGATTTTCAATCTCCTGATGCCCAAACTGTCTTTAAGACAAATTATATTGGGATCTCTCTAAAGTGGAACCCAAGTGTCAGTGTTTTCCAAAGCTTTTTAGGGAATTCTTAGCCAGAGTTGAAAACCACTACCTTAGAGTATGTAAGTGATTTTGATACAGAGCACTCCTGTGATGTGTGTTAGTGGGAGAGTATTGATGGATCCTGTTTTGATTTCCTTGAAAAAATCAACCTGGTAAACATTAGTTACAAAGTCACTCTCTGGAGTGTCTCTGACACTTGGACATTGAGAATTTCTGTTCTTTTCTTTTTTAAAGATTTATTTAATTATTTGAAAGCCAGCATTACAGAGAGGAGAAACTGAGAGAGCTTCCTTGTCTATTGATTCACGCTTTAGAGGGCTACAACAATCGGGGCTAGGCCTGGCTGAAGCCAGAAGCCAAGAGCTTCTTCTAGATCTCCCACATGGGTAGCAGAGGTCCATGCACATGGACTTTCTTCAACATCGTCAGGCTGTTAGCAGGGAGTGGGATGAGAAGTAGAGCAGCCAGTTCCATATGGGATGCTGATATTGCAGGCAGCTGCTTAACCTGCTGCAGCACAATGCCAGCTCCAAAATCCATACTCTAAAAGAAACTTCTACCTTGGAAGGGCTGGAGACTCTTTGGATGAGACACTTTTTTTTTATTGCTTTCTTAACTATTTAAAGTGATAGTTATGAAAAGTTAAGCAATGTTGCTTGGAAATAGTCTGTATGATTATATTGTTTATTATAACTTACCGTGACTGTGTCTTCTTCATATTATTCTCTGGGAATGCTGAAAGACAAAATATAACGCTGAAACTGAAGGTAAACTCTTTGTCCTACTCACTGGCTTAGCTGTCAAAGTGATGCATACCCTTCCATTCTAAAACCAAAATGAATAAAGCAAAAAAAAAAAATCAGGAAGTATTATTTCTTTTTTTTAAAAGAAGATTTATTTATTTTTATTGGAAAGTCAGATATACAGAGAGGAAGAGAGACAGAGAGGAAGATCTTCTATCTGATGATTCTCTCCCTAGGTGACTGCAACGGCTGGAGCTGTGCCGATCTGAAGCCAGGAGCCTGGAGTCTCTTCTGGGTCTCCCACACAGGTGCTTTGGGCCGTCCTTGACTGCCTTCCCAGGCCACAAGCAGGGAATTGGATGGGAAGCGGGGCTGCCGGGATTAGAACCGGTGCCCATATGGGATCCTGGCTTGTTCAAGGCAAGGACTTTAGCCACTAGGCCACCATGCCAGGTTCCAGTAAATGTTAATTCAAGCTTGGAAAGTTGTTTGGCATTAGATGACTTCAAATATACCTAGATGCAGCCATGCTATTATTTATTTTTTTTTTCTGTTGTGATTGGGTTGGATAGTCTGCCAACCAGGTTGTCAATTTCTTTACTATCATGTAAAAGAGGCTCATAATGGATTTGCTGCATCAAACAATCACAATAAATATTTGAGTCTTTGATTTTCAGACAACAGAGCAAAACTTCTTGATCAACTAACGGGGTAAACGGGATCAGTAACATCAGTGTGAGCTAACCCATTGCTCATCAGCATTATTATGACAGCATCCACAAGGAAATGAGAAGGGGCTGTAAGTACACCTGTTTTCCACCAGTTCACTTGTGAATTCTGGGTATTTTTTCTTATTGCAAGAGGAAGACTCAGACTCCAGAATTTTAGAGACAAGCCTAAGACTTGCTTAATCCTTAGTGGTAAAAAGTTCTCTTTCCATGGGACAATGTGGAACCACTGGTAGTGAGCAGTGTAGGCTAAGCAGGAGGAGCGCTATGGACAGTGGTATCCAAAGTGGGTCTGGGACAAAACAGCTATGCAAGAAGATGAGGGGGTAGTTTGCTGTACCTTATCCAGCCAACTCCTTCCCTCTTGTAACGTGATTCTCAAAGTAGTCGTCTGTTGCAGTCTGAGTTCAGGCTATTTCCAGACCAATTAAGTTAGAACATTTGAGTGCAGAATAAAAGTAGTTCCAGAATTCCCCAGGGATGCCAAACCTATAGATGCTCAAGTTCTTTCTATAAAATGGCGGAGTATTTACATTACAGAGGTGGCCAGCCTTTATTCTGCTAAGGGCCATTTGGGTATTTATGACATCATTCATGGGCCATGCAAAATTATTAAAAATGGCTCACTATAGATGTATTTAATTTTGAGTCCTGCCTGTGATTTCCTTCACAGGATCAGATCAAACAATTTTATGGGCCTCGTAAGACTTGCAGGCTGGTTGCTTCCCACCCTGCACCCTCCCCAGCACTGTAAATCCTCTCTTGTACAATGTAAATTCCATGTAAGTAGTTGTTGTATTGTGTTGTATGGAGAACAATCACAACAAAAAGTCTGAACAGCAAGTTTTTTTTCCCCAATATTTTTCATCTTACGATTGGTTCCATCTGTAGAGGCAGAGCAAACAGAGATTTGATGCCTGCTACCTGTACTCTGTTAAATTCTAAACAGGGACTCCCACCCTGCCAACAAAAATGCTGTGATGTTTTAGATGAAATGAAAATTCATGCTTTGAAATCACAGTTTGGAAAATATCATCACAAATTTATTTAGTAGCACTGCTGGATCAAGAACAATGTTGTCATCTTCTGTGTTGATCACAGAAACGATGATGCCCTCTTGGTTAGTGTCATATTGGAGCTGGGCACATAAAATCAGAGCTAAGGGTGCAGGAGGCGGGACAGCTGTGAAAAGCACAGACTTTCACCAGGGCTAAATAAAAGGCTCAGTGATTTCCTGCAGCAAGGTTTGACACCAGTGTTGCTGGTTTACCTGGTGTTTCTGACATCCATTGGAAGGAGAAGGTTCTTTCAGGATACCCATGGCTGGGAATAATCTGACTCCCTAGGTCCTCGAAAATGACATACTTGAGCTGGATCCAGTGAGGCCGCCAGTGATAACACAGCCAGGAGGTGTTATGAGCCCTTTTTAGGTCAGCAACAAATCACTCAGTTGAAAAGGCGGCCGAGTTTGTAATTATGTGGTTTGCCATTTCATGTGTCTGTGCTGAGGGTCATTTAGACAAATCCATTTGACTCTCTCTGGAAAACCGGTGTCAGTCATTTTTACTCTCTCATCTAATTTCTAATCTGTACAAAGAAGACATTAATGCCCACTTATAATTAGAAGAAACCTTTTCCATAGCTGGATGGTTGTTATTTTACAGAGGCGGACATTGGGGCTGGAGGTGTGTGAAACAACTATCCCAAAGACCATAGTTAGTTATGAGAAAAGATTAGACTAGGATAGTGTCTCTTGACTTACAGACCCATCTTGTTGTCATCTAAAAAGCTAAATAAGGATCCTTGGGCTTCTGTGAAATTTATCAGACTCTCTTGTGAAATTCTTTTTTTTTTTTTTTTTTTTTTTATAATCCATTTTATTGTATTGTTGTTGACAATCTTTACATAGTTAACTATAGTTGAAGGAAAATCAAGAAAGAGAAGAAAAAAAAAAAGGTTCAGGGGGATAGGGAGGTGGGCAATGCTATTATGTCCATATTGTTTCCATCATGTGTCTGAGGTAAAAGGGGATATTGAGGGAGAAGCCCCACCCGGTTTCCCGCCCACCCCAAGTCCCGGATGTGGGGCATGCTCTGAGATATGTGCTCAAGTGGAGTTAATAGTTCTCCAGTTATGAGTCACTGCCAGTTTCGCTCGATGAGGTGGTCCACTGATTGATATGGTCCATCATGAAGTCTCCATTTGTCCCATATTTCGCTGCCAACATGTAGCTGAGATGAATGATTGTCCTATTCTGTCTTCTGTCTTTTCTTGGTTAGAATTCTGAGTCCAGCAGTTCAAGTGGGGAGATCTCCAAAGATACTTTGAGGTATTCCCAGACCAGATTCTTGTATGTTCTAGCAAGCACAGGGCCCGGCACAGTCCATCACCCTGATCAGCTGGTGGTTGCAATTGCTGTGTTGGTTCTGTTTTCAGTCCCGAGTTGCACTGAAACCAATGGGTGTTGCAGTCCAGTCTGGTTCGGCCCTTACATCAGCCAGTGGGAGCTGCAGCCTAGTCGGGGCGACCCACAATAACCCCCACCAAGCCTGCCCCCTACCCTGGTTTGCCAATTTGTGTAGCAGAAGACCAGTCTGTCCCCCATCCCATTTGGCTCTGGTACTTGTCAATGGGTATTAAAGCTTAGTTCTATCTAATCGACTCAACCATCCAGCCCTCACAGATGTTGTTGAGTGCCTCTGTCTAGCCATCCCAGCCCCCGTCCTAGTTTTCATGCCCTCCCACGGGAATAGTGACCCAAGAAGGGGGAACCCACTTTTTCCCTCTTGTGAAATTCTTTACACCCTTCCTTCCCTGGCCTAGGACCTCTGGATAATGCTCTGAAGACTGGACGTCAGCCCAGAAACATACACACAGTTGGTCGTCTCAGACGTGCATTCTTCCCCTGGCCAGTGGTGCTGAGGCCTGGATAATGGACCTATCCACAAGACATTGTAGCCTCCTCCCTTGGGGTCAACTTCGGAGCAGGAGCTGGGGAATGGATTCTTGCTTTAGAATATACATTCGTGGAACTCCCACTTCAATACATGTCAGGAACTTTGGAATCCAAATGTGAATGAGAAGGGGTTTCTGTCTTGCCTGATGAGTTGCGCAGTCACCTACCCAGCTGATGATTCTTAGGCACAATGATCAGTTAGTACACAGCTCCAAACTCCTCACTCACCATGGTTCAAGCAAATTTGTGTTTGTTTCTCAAGCAGAAAGGTATAAATGAATAATCTTATCAATAATATATCAGGGGAATTAGGAGGATCTATTCTGGGAAATTTTTTGTTCTTTTTCTTGGTAAAAAGAAAACTCACCACTAACGTCACTTCTACTTATTGACTTGAACTTAGATGTAATATATTGTGATTCAACTTCCAGATAATTTGTAATATGAGAAAGATAAATTTTGATTTGTTTTAGCCACTGTAAATTAGAATTATTGTTATTTGCATCTAAATGCATTTCCAACAGACTGATACAAGTATATTCAGAGTGTTCTTAGAAGAGGTTTCTGTCTTCAGAGGAAAGCGGTATAAAGAGACATTCAGAGTCATAGACTTGGGAGTTAAAACTTTGCTGTTTATGAGCCATGGTCTTCAGGCAAATCACTTAGACATTGAATTTCATTCTCTGCATTTGCAAAATGTGAAAAATAGTATCAATCTCACTGACTGATGTAAGAATGAAATGAGCCTGAAATATATTTACTATAGTGCTTGCCACATGAAAAGTGCTTGACTAGTGGTTCATATGGTTAGTATTCATCTTGAATCCTCTCAGAGGAACTGCTAGGGAGTACTCAATTTTTTTTAATAAACTTGCTAATGCTCTAGTGTTGGCTGTAGAATAGATGGTCAAGGAAGTTTTGTTGGAAAAGTAACCTTGTATCTGATGAACACAGGTCTCTAAAATGAGGCCAAGTCCAACTGTGACTGGGGAGCAGGGCACAGAAGGATCTTTGAAGTGGAGGCTATCGCACACCACCCTCATCTTCATTTTTCTCAGGGTCTAGGCTCTTGTTCCTTAGCCAGTGGCCAGGTGGGCAGCTGATAGCCCCTGCTGAGTGCTTGTTTGAGAATGATCCTGTGCTGAAGAGAGCCACTTCCTTCAAGGCCATGCCCCCTTCTCAAGGGAAGCTTCATTCCCGTGCCTGGTTAATACAGGATAAAAAGGCCAGACCCTTGCTTTGATTCAAAAAGAGTCCCAGAGTCCCATGCCAGCTTCAGAGTTGCCTAAGTTCCACTGAGGCGTCTGTGATGCTGTGTCCCATTGCTCTTTTTGCCTCATCCTTGTGTCTTTTCACTCTTTCTGGAAGATAAAAGCACACCTTGCGAGGACATCCTGGTAATATTTCTATAGCAAATCTCCATCTGAAGCTGCTTCCCAGGTTGAGACTTTAACCATCTCTCTGGTCCCACTGTGCATTCAGAAATGTAGGCTGTGGCAGCAGCAACCTTGAGGAAGAAGACTGACCCGCACTCCAGTGGTTCCCTTTGGGAAATCTCTGGCTTGCATGTAGCATGTAATTATGTGTTGCTACTTCTCATTGATTCATTCATCGGTTTGTCATTCATTTCATTCAGGAAACACTTAACAAACTCCTACCAAGGGGAAAGGCTTGTGCCAGCCTGTGCCTTCAAAAAGCTTATAAAGTCATTGAGAAAATGGACATCAACTAAGCAACCATACATGTCTGTTAGGAAACACAATGAGACAAATCCTATGAATGAGAGAGGCATGAAAGGAGGAGGAACACTTCCCCAAGGAGGTGATTTTCCAGATGAAAACTAAGAGGAGCCATGGCAGTTGACTGGGTCATGGAAGGAAGGAAAGGACATTCCAGTAGAGGTACACTGTGTTTGTGCAGTGGCCCTGTGGCAAGGAGGAGTTGAGTATGAGGAGCTGAAAGGAGGCAATGAAGCTAGTGTGAAGAAGTGAGTGAGAGCTGCATGTGTCTGTCTAGGGGGTCTTACTCTCCTCTCCTTGTCTTTTCTCCAAGCTGGAGGCAACTCTTTTAGTTGTGGTATTTCTGGCAATTCTACCCCTCCATCACTCACTTTCTTAGGGTCATATGCCACTCAGTATTTTCTTTTCCTCTTAGGGAGGAAGCTGCTTTTGGGGAGCTTGAGATTCCTCTAGCCATCCAGGGGGCGACTGCCCAAAGGAGGATAAGCTGTTCACTGTCAGAACTCCGCTTCTATACCCTCACCACTCCCATCTGGGAAGGAAAATCTGCCTAAAGCTGGTGCTCTGAGTAGAGAAACATGCTCAAGTGCAGACCCAACCTGTGTTCCTTCAACCTGCCTTTATCACCAACAAAGATGCTATGGAACCTTATGTCTCCATTGATCTGAACATGGGTGGGCAAAAGGGAGTCATTTATGGGGACATCAGGGAGCCCAAGGGATTTAGGTTGAGGCAGTGGAGTTAATTAGGGATCAAACCATTGGGAGCCACCCAACGTTCATTGGAAGGCTTGGATCTTATCCTACGGGCAATGGAAGTCTGCAGGGATTTATAAGAAGGGCCTGATAGAGATTGCATCCTGAGGAGATCAGTTTTACTGTTCCATGGAATATAGAATGAGTGGCCATCTTGACGTTGGTGGATGGCTGTCTGTGTCCCCTGACTTCAGGGAGATCCGGAGCAAGCAAAGCTTGCTTTGCTTGGGAGGGCCGGGCTCAGCGAGGAAGCATGTCAGAAATGGCTCTTTCTTCTTCAGCCTTGCCTGGAGCAGACCTGATTCCTTATTCTTCTCTGTAGCTGCTTTATTTCCATGGGGGTGCGTGTTGGTACTCAGACACACAGAGATCTCCCTGGACAGTGAGCAATGACCTGACATTTGTAGTTGTTGATGTTGAAAAAAGGGAAAAGGTAAAACTAAGCTTCAGGTAAGAATAAAATACAGTTTTGGTGACAGAAGATGGATTGGCAAGGATTCCTTCAATTTCTAGATAGTAGCTATCTGCGCCTTTATTGATGAGTTAGGAGTGTTTGCAGAGGAGGAAATGCAGGAGAAGGAGGCTGCGGTGTGGCTATGTGCTTATTGGGAAGGGGGAGTTGAAAATAATGGTTGGTTGTGAGCAGGATTTGGAGGAAGCACACAGGGGACTGAGGGGGAGTAACAAGGAGAATATATATATATATATATATATATATATATATATATAGTTTTTGATATATTTCTTCAAGATTTTTATGTATTTATGTTTTGTCTGCCAAACATTTGACTTCCAGTAGCTTGAAGTCCAAGATTATCTGACCAGGAATCTACATCAAACACATCTCTACAATTGAATGTTAGAAAATTGTACTGTAGTGTTCATCCATTAATTTTTTTTTGTTTATCTTGGTGTTTGTCTACAATCATCATCATCAAAAACTACTACCACTCACTTTTTCACATAAAATCTTCCTATTATAGGACTCTAATAATGCATTCTTTTTTAATGTATATATATATATTTTATTGATTACATTGCATTATGTGACACAGTTTTATAGGCACTGGGATTCCCCCCACCCCTCCAACCTCCCCCCCCAATGGTGAATTCCTCCCCTTGTTGCATTACCACAGTTCAAATTCAGTTGAGATTCTTTCATTGCAAGCATCTACCAAGCATAAAGTCCAGCATCTTATTGTCCAGTTAAGTTTAATGGTTTCTTGGGGAGACCATCTCTGGTCTGAAGGTAGAGCCGGCAGAGTATCATCCTGATCAATTAAAAGCCCCAACGTTACATCAGTAACAATTTATAACATTATGGAATTAGTTGACATGGTATTGAGTAACCAATATAACAATGCATTCTTACAGTACATTTCAGTTAATTTTAGAGTATTTGGAAATAAGGAGGATCTACTTTTAAACATTGAAAAAAATTTTTTATTTATATGCTAGAGAGAAGAGAGAATACTGACATCTATTGATTCACCTTCAAATACCCAGGAATGGGGAACTCAGTTCAGGTCTCCCAGGTGGGTAGCAGTAGCTTGAACCATCATCTGTACATTAACAGGAATCTGGAATTGGGAGCTGTGCCAGGACTTGAACTTAGGCACTTTGAAATGCAATGTGGGCATCTCAGTTGACATTTTAACTGGGATGGTATTATTGTGCCAAATGCTCACCCCAGGATTTAACTTAAATAATAGGCCAGGGCAGCCTGTTTGAAGGAGTGATTTACGAGCATCGTCCTGGAAGGTAAAAGATGTCAGCAAGTGAGTACAGCGTGGATTGGAGCGTGCAGCAGAGAAAGGACTCTGTGTCCCTGGGAAGAGCCTGCTTGGGGCAAGATGAGTTGAGTCTAAAGGGCAGATGGTATGAGAGTGCAAAGTGACATGAGAGCATAGTCAGGTGACAACTGACTCAGCTATGGGACCAAAAGGCTGGCCTGGGAGACTCCTACGTGGAAGCTGTGTTTGAACTAGGTCTTCATGATGGAGCAAGAATGTGTCAGGCACCCAAAGGAAAAAAGCACATCTCAGGAGGCAAGAAGAGATTGTTTAAGGACAAAGGTGTGGAAAGATGTGATTTGGGATGGCTTGGCTATGGCCATACCACCCTGAACGCGCCTGATCTCGTCTGATTTGGGATGGCTGAGAGAGAGAGAGAGATAGAGAGGGAGAGAAGAAAGGGAGGTGGGGGAGTTGGGAGGAGAGAACATGAATTGGTCTTTGGCTCTGGTTCTAGTTCCCCACTTAATGTTTTTCTTCCCATATATTTGTGTACCAGGGAGGGGTGTCTGCATGTTTTCCCTGAAAATAAATCTCAGGCTGTTTTATTTACTGCTTATGTTATGAAGAGCCTTTCGTGCTAAGCCGAATTTGGCAGAATGCAACCAGAACTGTTCCCAAAATATTTATTTCTGTGACCTGTTTATTCTAGGTGTAGAGACATGTTTCATGGATACAGAAATGTGCTCAAGATGAGAAGCTGGTCCAAGCTTCTGAATGCCTCATGGCTCACACTGGCTTCCCCAGGCCAGGATGTCAAAATCTCATTGGCAAAGAAGAGTTGGGAATGAAAAAAATCTCCCAAATAAGTCAGACCAGAAAGGAAACACTTGGCTTCTATTTATGCCTCTGGAAAGAACTCTTGTGCTTCCCTCCCCTGAACTCCCTGTGTAAATCCACTTTGTCTACTCTGTACCTGCATCTGAGCAGACTCATGCAACTTGCAAAATGTATACCTCCTTGATGATCGACCTTTCTTTAAATTCATGGCCAAGGACCCAAGGTAAACTCTCAGCCCTGTCTGGTAGGGTTACTTCTACTTTGTCAATTCTTTCCCAACTTCCCAGAGAACTCTTTGCTTCTTTTTTCTCATCTCACCAATGATTTCACTCCACCACTCAATGACTTGTTCTTCCTTCACTGGAAAAGTGTAAGCAAATGAAGGAGGAGTGAGGTAGGCTTCCATCACCAAATCTATGGTCCTTTCTTCACCTGACTTCATGTTCAACCTCCCTGTGTTGCTTGAATGAAAACTTCTTGCTCCCACCTAAAGCCGGTTTTTATAGTTGTGCGCTGGATCTCATCCCCTCCCACCTGTTACAGGTTTTTATTCCGGAAGTTCTTGCTTTTTTTCTGCATCACTCATCTCTCTCCATTGTACTACCTTTTATCTTAACCCCACAATCTGCTCTGCTCAATCTCATTTTCCCCTTTAGAGAGAAACAACAAACCAACCAACTAAAAATCCAAACACTGCTCGTAAGAGCTGCCTCTACTGGTTGTCATACCTTTAATCTACTCTCATCACTCTCCTTAGTACTCCACATCTACGATGCCCACCCAGTGGGAAGTCAGGTCTGATCCGAGCTGTTGAGTAGCAGCTGGCCCTTTGTTCTTTCCTTGTGATGACCCATTTCCCTTGGCTTGTAGATCACCTCACTCCTCTGGCTCCTTTCTCACTCCACTGCCCATCCCTTCCTGGTTTCACCTGCTGGACTGCTCTATTCTGTATCTCCAGTGATAAAACTCTGGCTGGTTCTAAATTGAGCTTCTTTTCCTCTTCAGCTGAACCCTTACTTTTGGACACAGCTTCCAAGATTATCTAGGGCCAAGGACCTGCAAGATCTTTGAATAGAATTTCTCCCTGAACGTATTTTCTGCTGAGGACCGTGTTTACAGTTGTGTCAACTATGCTTCTCTCAACTCTGAGAGCACTATTCCACACAATTTTCTAGTAGTTGAAATAAAATATTTCAAGGAGTAGTATGTGAGGGAACTTAAAAAACTTTGTGTGATAAAATGGAGTGGGAAAGTAAGCTTGTTATGGTACAAAGATGTTGAAATCCCTGTGTAATTTTTTCATAATACATGTTTTCCATGAACTTTTGAACAATTCCCAGCATTATTCTTCTTTGCACAAAGCCATAATAGCAATAAAACTTCCATTTAATTTCAGAAAATCCTATTCAGTCTTTTTTTTTTTAGAAAGATTTATCTATTTTTATTACAAAGTCAGATATACAGAGAGGAGGAGAGACAGAGAGGAAGATCCTCCCTCCGATGATCCACTCCCCAAGTGAGCTGCAACGGGCCAGTGCGCGCCGATCCGAAGCCGGGAACCTGGAACCTCTTCTGAGTCTCCCACGCGGTTGCAGTGTCCCAATGCATTGGGCCGTCCTCTACTGCTTTCCCAGGCCACAAGCAGGGAGCTGGATTAGAACCGGCGCCCATATGGGATCCCGGGGCTTTCAAGGCGAGGACTTTAGCCGCTAGGCCACGCTGCCGGGCCCAAAAATCCTATTCAGTCTTAACTCAAAATGATGAATAAAAGCTGAAGTATTTTTGTGATACTATATGTATTATTGCCATAAAGAGAACAGGTTTCGTATGGTTCATAGATATAATTCTAACAATGTAATGATACTTCCATCCATTCATCCCTCCTTTCTTCCCTTTTCAATTTTTGCTAAAACATACTTTCAGTTACTTTATAGACACAAATTTATGCTCCACTAAGTAAGGAGTTCAACATGTAAGGAGTAGAAAAACTGCTGTCCACCAGGAATATAGACTGGGGCTATGACAACAACTGAATGGCAAGATGTTAATTTCATTCAGATTAAATACATTTGTGCTCTAAAAATTAACTACCAAAAATCAGGGAAAACCTGTGGTATTTGTCTTTTTGGGTCTTAATTGCTTCACTAAGCACACTGGTCTCCAGTAGGATCTACTTTGTTGCGAAAGACTTCCTAACTTATCATTCCTAAAATTCATGCTATTGCTTCTCTCGACCTTCCTTTCTAATTTTATCTTGTACTTTTTTAAAAAGCATACTGACTTTTTTTTAAAGATTTATTTATTTTTATTGGAAAGGTGGATTTACAGAGAAAAGGAGATAGAGAGAGAAAGATCTTCTGTCTGCTGGTTTACTCCCCAAGTAGCTGCAATGTCTGGAGCTGAGCTCATCTGAAGCCAGGAGCCAGGAGCTTCTTCCAGGTTTCCCCCATGGGTTCAGGGTCCCAAGCCTTTGGGTTGTTCTCTGCTTTCTCTAACCAGAAAGTGAGCTGATACCTGATTGTGGTTTCCATTTGCCTTTCTCTGGCCTAGTTAACCTGAATATTTTTTTCATAGGTCTATTGGTCATTTGCATTTTATTCTTTGAAAAATGACTGTTCATGTACTTTGTTCATTCCATACCTGAAATATTTGTTTTCTGTCATTGAGTTTCTTGAGCTCCTTGTATATTCTGGTTATTAATCCTTTATCAAATGTATAGTTTGCAAATATTTTCTGTTATTCTGTCAGTTGCCTCTTTGTCAAGTGTTTTCTTTCCTGGATAGAAACTTCTTAGTTTGGAAAACTTGCTTTGTAGTGTTCCTTAGTGTGAATGACAAATAAAATAATCCATTCCCCATTTTTTGGACAGCACTAAGTTAAACTCAACTATTGAATCAGAGTTTGGAAAAGAAAATAGATTTGCAATCCAGTAGTTTCTTTTTAAAATATTTCTGTGTCTGTTTTTGAAAGTTAATTATGGATTTGCAGCAAAGGGAATGGGTAACAATAGCTCTAATTCTATCTCAGTTGGGCTATATTTATTGGTAACATTCTCTTTGATACATTGTGGTGACAATGGGAAATAGGTAGACCACTTAAATCTTACCTGTGAAATGAGGTCTTCTAAAATCCTCGTGTTGCTGTGTTGAGTATATTGTTTTTTTCTCTGTGGTTTCAGATTTAGTTTGTTAAGAATGCTGAAAATATCAGCTAGATATGCTAATTTTGCTAAGCAACCTCATCTTTGAAATAATTGCTAAAGAATGCTACTTTTTATCTGGAAAATGTTAATTCCATTCCAGAGTTCATATAGTCTGCTTAAAATCCTGACTCATGGCAACCAATAAGCATGGAATATGGTCACCTGTCCAGCAGTCTTAATATTTGATTTGCCTATGATATTTGCTAAAACATCTTCAGAGGTCCACACCTCAAGATATATAAAATGGATTCCATAAAGCACTGTTATTAACAGCATCCAGCACCACCGAGTGTAGCAGTTGTATTTATTACATTAGGGCTTTTGCATCCAAAGAGGGCTCTCAATTAATTCAGATTGATCAATAATGCACTATTTTATTTTTGTAGCTGTATCTAAATGTTATGTGTTATTGAACTTATTAAAATTCTCCATGGATTATCTTAGCACACATATCTGATATAAATGAAAGTAATGATTCTCCTGTAGTGCCAGTACCCTGAAGTTGGATTTCAAAATCAATACTAGCCTGTGTATTCTGTAAAGTGATACCGTGTGTTCCCTAAGAGAAAGAGTTTTAATTTTATTTGCTTTTACATAAAAAGATGTATACTAAATCTATGACATACAAAAAGAATAATCTTTTTTTAGGCACCATGAGTACCATTTTCCTTTTTGCCATCCAATATAAAACTGTGTATGGGAATAAGACTTTATTGTTCCTTGCTGTAGAATAACAAACAATATAGGGCTCGGCGGCGTGGCCTGGTGGCTAAGGTCCTCCCCTTGATCCCATATGGCCGCTGGTTCTAATCCCGGCAGCTCCACTTCCTCTCTGTCTCTCCTCCTCTCAGTATATCTGACTTTGTAATGAAAATAAAGTAAATCTTTAAAAAACAAACAAACAAACAATATAAACACAAATGGCCATATATGATACTATCTGTGTCACTTCATGTGGGTGAGCTCTTTTCCATGGGATTCACACATACTCTTTTTCACAGCAGCACTATGAACTAATTACCATTCTTCTTCTTTTTTTTTTTTTTTTACTTCATATACAAGGAAGTGAGGCACAGAGAACAAACTCCAGGCAAATAACTTGAAAATTTCATTCCTAAGTAGTGTGTTGAACAACATCCCAAGATACAAATGTTGCCACTGATTCATGCGTCCTTCCACCCCATACTTGAAAAAAATCTTTAGGGATTTATTGAAAATGTATTATTTAAAAAATACGTTGGGTTCTGTCATTTTCAAAGGGTTTTGCATATTGGATTAAACCCATATTTTTAAGCAATCTTCATCATTAAAGTTTGCATTGACTTTTTGTTTGTTAGAAAAATCCTCAATTAAAGATCAACTTTATTGATCAGAGGCAATGTTTTGCTCAGTATCTTTAGTTTTTCACATCTGGGTTTGGCAATCAAACTTGCACACATGCCTCTGGTTTTTTCAACTCATTACTTTTTTGTCTTCTAATGATGAAGTAATCTACTTGAAGGACAACATGTAATGTTTCAACAAAAAGTAATGACTGTTGAGAAAGTTTCAAGAAATGTCCTTGATATTATCCCTTCTAAGAAAGAGACCTTATAAATTTGTAGTCAAACCTCTGTTGAAACTGTCTGTAATTTTGCTGACAGGGAGAATGCAAATTATGATAATATAAAATAAAAGTACACCAAATTAACCCTCCCATTACAATGACAGTCAAATTGACCATCATGGGCTAAGGAAAAGAATAAGTTGTCATTGAGTGGAAGAGCAAATGGCCCATTTCTAGCCGATGCGTGCATACATCATATGGCACTACGCCTTTCTTACATGTGTGGGAGCAGCAGACCAGACTGCCATTGCAAGAGTTGCTGGGATTTTTCCTATGAACTCTGATATTTCTAGTTGATCAAAATGATGCTGGGTGTGACCTCCTAAATTGATTGTGTGATCCCCCAGTGAATGGGAGCTTGCAGTTTGCAAGAAAAATAAAGAGAGAGACTGAGTTTACCTATTGGGTCAATGCCAGGGTGGAGGTAAATGAATATTTATGAGCTGTTGAATCAAGAAAGGGTATTTTGGGAAGTTTAGTGGAATAATACAGTTACCCAGAGGTGACAATGACCCCTTAAGGGGGAAGCAAGAATTGGGTAGGTCAGTGGTGTCTTCCCAGGATGTAGATGGAAGTTTCAAGCAGCCTTACCTTAAGGGAACCCGGGGTCCCCAGTGCCATATGCTAGACCACAGTAGCAGGATAAAGGATGGAGTATGCAAACTTTGGAGCATGCTTGCTGAGCAGAACTGATGTTGCTGTTTACTAGCTGTTGAAGGTCATGGAATCTTTTCCTGTGGCTCAGTTTTCTCATTTATTGAATGGGGATATTAGTAATCTTAAGCCAAAGGAATATTGAGTGAGAATTGAGTGAGTTACTACATACTAAACATAAAAATACTTGGAGTACTGTTTGGAATGTGAATGTAAAATGAAAACTAATTTAAAAATTTTTTATTATGTCCCCTTCCATCTCTGCATTCCCCATCCTGAAAACAAAATTTTTTTGAAACAGAATTACCATGGGACATCACACCTAGGAAGCTTATAGGAACTGAGGGGGCTTCTGGGATGTTGCAACCTTCTGGCTAAAGGTGACCTTCCTAAATAAATGGTACTTCTCCACATTAGGTGACTTGAAAACTCTGAGATTCCTCAGCAGACCTGCCCTGGGAGTCTCCCACTGTTGTCTTAATCATGCTCAGGGGCTGCACAGTAGTGTCCAGGGGTTGAAGTAATTCTGTCTCCTCAAAGATGGGGGTCAAACCAGAAAATGTCAGTCAGCATCCTCACTAATATTCATCCATGAGTAGCATAGTAGGACATGGAGAGTCTTTCGGGATTTGGTGTATAGAGGAATGACAATTTTTCTCAATATTCAGCCCCACTCTCCATACTTCAACCCTAACTCCAGAGATGTGAAAGATTTTCCCACGCTGACCAATTCTCCAACACCTGCTAGATGTCTGACAATCTGATTCAATTCGGACACTCATGAGATTCCACAAGTTAAGGGCTCAGCCAGGACAGGCTGTCTCTTGCTCTCCTAACTGATGGATGTAAATCAGGTCCTCATTGCCCCTCCTTGGGATCTGTCATCTGATGGGTAGCTTACAGAGCTCAGGGAAACATTCAGGGTGCTCAAGGATCTGGTTGAGGGTGCAGCTGAGCAGGATGAGCAACGGGTTTGGCAGAGGATGCCAACAGGGTTCCTGAGCACATATGTTTCTCTCTGGTGGGGCTGGGCGTGCCACCTGCCATCCTGCGAGTGCATCACCAACTCAGAAGCTCTCTGAACCTTATCTTTTTTTTTGAGTATTTTAAAATTTTGTTTTATGACACAGTTTCATAGGCTCTGGGATTCCCTCAACCCCTCCAAAAAGCCCTCCCCCCCATATTGAATTTCTCCATATTGTTACAGTAGTACATCTGAACCTTATCTTTTGAGTTTGCGTGGAGACTTCTTTGGCCATTGGTAGTTCCTTCAGCCTCTCCCCTTGTTGCCAGAGGTGTGTAAAGCTTCAAGGCCCAACCCTCTCATCATTGACTGGTTTCCCCACGACCAACACCAGTTCAGACTACCCTCAGTCATCCCAACAACATACATAAGGCAGCTCACTTTGGAGAGTTCAGTGGTTCAAGAGCTTTGCCAGGGAAAGAAGCTGGATGACAGAGACCAGTCTTATTTTTATGGTGCCCGAATCTCAGTTGAAGATTCTCTGTGTTGTGGTTGTTTATCTGGTAACCAGAAAGAAACCGAGCTTTGTGTTTTCCAACATGGTAAGATGAGTAAGTAGAGGCAGTGGGAGATGTTCTCCCAGGAAAGTTAGAGATTGTTTGGAAGGTTGAATCAATAGGAAGCTGTTGGGAGGTGGTTAGTAGCTCACGTCAGGCTGACAGGAAGAGGATATGTAAACCAAGAATTGAGAGTGGCAGGTGCAGTTGCAGCTGGGGAAGACATTGTGGGTAGATTCCCTGAGCCTTTTGGGTTGCCTAGGGATTGTGAACACAGTGGGAATAGGTAATCCTTACAGCATTCACTGACTTAGGCTGGTGGGAACTGTCAGGGAGGAGCAAAGGCTCAAGACATTCCCTGAAGAAGAGTTGATATGAGATGACTGAGAGGACTGATAACAGTGCCCAGGGTAGCAGAGATGGCCATCAGAGTGGTTGAAGGACTCCCCGCAGCTGCCCTGAGCTGCTCTGGTGTGGGGTAGAGGCAGGTGACTGATCATTGTTGAGTTGGTCTGCTGGCTGGGTGAGGAGGCAGATAGGAGATGGAAGTGCTACAAGGTGTGTGATTGCAATTGAAGGAGGCTTAGGGATTGAAGTCTTGATTCACTGGGAGAATGAGTGAAAGGGAGTGAAGCAGAACTGCAAGGCAAGGTGCCCGATAGACTTCAAGGTACTTGCAATGAAGACATCAAGGTCGCAGATGGTGGAGTCGAAGAGCAGCAGCCATGGGTGGGGCCAGGACGTGCTTGGAGCTGAAGGCAGATGGATTTGAAGTAGTCAGAAGGTATGAGGCATGGGACTTGGCTGCATCCTTGGGGGAAGTTGAGGTCTTCAGGAGGAGTGAGAAGGAGGTTGGGCACTCAGGTGCTACAGTCAGTGGGAGTGGGAGGCCCTTTGAAGGGAGCAGGTGAAGTGAAAGAGCAGCGGAAGTGATGTGAGTTTCCAAGGATAAGGTTTCCTGTGGGCAGAGAGGATCAAAGAGGTCTGGATGCAACATGGGGTTATCACGGTACTCCTGGGTAATGGGGAAGAGCACTCTTGTTTGGGAGGACACTAGGGAGAGGTGTTGTTGGGAAGGCTTGGCTTTGCTGAGGCATCCTGTGTGCAGGTGATTTTGTTTATGACCGGGAGCAGGTCTTCTACGCAGAGGGAGAGGAGGCAGAGGAAGTAGTAGAGGCACCTGGCACAGCAAGAGGAGGGTGGGGATTAAGGCTTCCCTTGAGGGGGAGTCAAGAGCCACAGAAACTGGGGACACTAGCTGAGGGAACCCAAGGCAACCAGCTCTGGTAGAGACATGCCTAGCCCAACATCTATTAAGTGGTGCCCTTTCAGCAAACCTGACCCCCTTCTGCCTACTCCTCCCACTTCCTCTCTCTGTTCTAACATCCTACTCTGTAAGCTGAGAAAGACAAGTGAGTCTTGCTTGTTACTGTGACCGACAAGCACAGAAGCAGAGAATTGACTTCATGTCCTTTCTCTGGTGCTCATCCCTTCATGGCCCTCCTCTGGGGGTGGACACCATGTGGCCTGTACATCTAGCCACTGTAACCTGATGACGTATGATTTGTGTGTGCCAGGGCTGGAGCTGGGGCTAAGGCTGGGGCTTTTGCTTTCATACCACTTTGATACCTTCGGGGTGAAGATCCCCATCTATTTTCTGGGACCTCAGACCATTTAGGGTGGTTGGTTAAAGACAGACTGGCTGCATGTGGCTGCGAGAAGTGCCTGGGGACATGTAGGCTGCTGTCCATGGATGTTGGTTGCACAGCGATGGGTGGAGGGGGCCTCTGCCAGGATTTGGTCCATGAGTGGTTGGAATGGGCCATGAGCACCAGATGAACTCACTGGAAGGGCCAGCAGCCTCATCACATGGGATCCTGCTTCCTGAGGGCAATATTTGGCCCTCTGTAGGTCCAGCCTTCTCGCCCCAGCTCATGGGCCCAACAGGCCAGTGCCTCCTCCCAGTCCTGGGGCCCTTCCTCTCTTGCCCTGAGCAGGACTGCTTTGCTGATCCTTTTCCCTCTGCTGTCTTTCTAGTCTTGAGTACAGTGTAAGCTCTGCCTTCATTCTCCCTGATTCAGGGCTTTCTCTCTGGATTTATAAGCATCTAATATGGAAGGGAAAGCTTTTAACAGCTACCAGTGTCTGTCCTTGTGACTCAAGGACATGTAGTGTCTCTGATTCAGAGGGGTTCCTTTTAATCTCTGCTGTGGCCTCAGCTGCCAGTCCTGCTCCACTCCTGGCCTTCTGCTCCTTGCATGCTCAGACACCAGAAGCTGCAGGAGGAATCTCTCAGGAATGTAGTTCCACACAGGCACCATTGTTCAGGAACTGGTAACAAAGGGCTGTGCTGGCTAAGCCCTGGGAGTGAAGCAACCTTACTGGTCAATTGCTGTCTTTATCACAAGTGTCAAAAACTACCTGGGGAGCATTCTTTAAATAATCAGGAGCATGGGAGCAGCCAGCCTCAACAGGGACTGGTACATGACAGGGACTGGTGTGTGAAACTAGCAGTTTCCTCTCAGGTATCCTTTTTGGGCTCTTTCTTTGCTGCCCTGTTGTTTATGACATGAGGTCAGCCACTTAGATGTTGCTCACTGCCCCGGAAGAAGCATGTGACAACTTTGTTTGGCTCAAGCATCTGTCTGTCTTTGTCATGGGTGTAGGGCCGGGGTGAGGTGAGGGAGAGGGCTCAGACAACGTGGAATTGGTTATACAGAGGTTATTTGCATGAATGGGGAGGAGCCAGGCACACCATCCTCATGGGTGGGAATCATCATAAACAGGGCTTCCACCATCACCTGGGCCAGCTGCCCTCTACTTTTTGGAGCCCCCTTGACAGCATTCTAACCGGCAGTGGTCTCGCCGACAAGAGCCTCTCCAGTGAAGGACAGTCTCTGTCCCTCACAGTTTGACCGGTGTAGGTGGACAGCTGGGATTAAGGCCACATCCCTGTATGTTCCAGCCTTGGGTCCTTGTTCAACTCCCAAGGCCATCTCAAGTAACCATGGCCCCTTTCCCACTCACATGCCCTTCTGGTGTTGAAGGAGTTTGATGAAGTACCTTCTTCAGGGAGTTGGGAATGCCTTCAGCTTTCCTGCTGGTATGCAGTTCAGACTCCATTGCCAGGGTGAGTTGCTTCCTCTGAATGAGCTCCTGAGTTGATCGTCCTCTCCTTAGCCTTGCTTTCTGGGCTGGCTTCAGTTGTGCTGTGTGTGGGTGGCCCAGTGTGGGACACAGCAGTGCAGAATACATGCCCTTCATTCTAGCAACATGCAGGCCATGATGACACCGGGTTCTTCAATGGCTCTCTATGTGGTTTGGAAGATGCTACAATAAACTATGCTTCTTTCCCACATAGAAAATAAAATAAAATAGGAAAATTGTGAGGACTCTTGGGGGTACCAATACTGTTTTGTTCTTAATTTGGATGTTGGTTGCTCATTTGTTGTCAGAAGATTAAATGTGGATGTATACTATATTTCAATAAAATGTTTTAAAATGACACTGGACCATTTGTCTTCTTTCTAGAATTGTTGCCACTACACTAATGAGATAGGTCAGTGATCTGTGCTTTCATAGGACCACTGATGGCGCAGAAGTCCAGGATGTCAGAAATGTTGCAAAACAAGTCCCTCGTTCAAAGCCAAAGTCAGTCACCAGATTCTAATTGAATTCCAAAGCTGAACTTCACCTTCAAAGCATGCTGAATTTTTACTTGGCTGTTCTAGAACATACTCTGCTACAATATTATATACATCATGAAACACAAAAATTTTAAAAATTAAGGCAATAAGATAGAAAGTATGAAGGGAAGTATCAGATTGAATGGATTCTAACCCTGAAACTAATATTTACTTGCAGAAATTGCGAAAAAGTATGCAGTCTTGAAATTTTTTTTGCAGTCTAGAATTTTGAAAATCATTTCAAAGATATGTAAAAATCTCCACTGGAAAGAAGTCACATATGTATAGAGGTAATGTGGAAACAGGATATAAATTACTTAGTTCTAGAAAATGCACCATGAGACAAAGATTAAGAAGTTGTACTGTCATTATCAGAGACTCATAAAGATTCCTGCTTCATCCTTCCTAGAGCTATAGTGGTAAAAATGATTCTGTGCTGTTGAAGGGGGGGTAGTCTGAAATCAGTTCATGAACATTTTTATATTTCTATCTTGAAGTTTCTGGGATGTCTTAGGCATAAATAGGCATAATAGGTACATAATTTTAAATTGAGCACAATGGTCATTGAAAAATTACATGTTGGTCACTGGAGAACTTCTGGAACTCCAGTTTGCCGTCCTGTAAATTAGGAATGCTAATGGCCCTAACTTTGTAAGATTTTATATTCATTTTAAATGGGGCAGCAAGTTGTTTAATACAAGGAAGCCATTTAACACAGTGCTGGTAGCTAGTACACAGTCAACAAGCATTAGCTATTAGTCCCATAATTTTAGTAATGTTGTAAGTATCAGTGTTGACTCAACCCTGGGGAGTTTCTCACTATGTTTTTCCAGCCATCTGGATTTATACATGTGGAATCGATTGTGAGGCTCTTTTCTTGTTACATGCCATCTTGTTAGTCTTCCCTTTACAATAGCTATTGTCAGCTAATTTTAGTGTCTGGCATATTGAAGCAGTCTATTCTATTCCATGTCTTTCTCAATTTTGCACCTTGCTCGAAGTTCAGGTAGTTTCAGCACCAATGAGTGTGTAGGTTAGGTTTTCCTTTGCCTCTTTAAGGGCTATTGAGTGGAATGGAGACCAGGGAATGGAGGAAGACTCGGCTCCAGGAGCTCAGCAGCATGAAGTGACAGTTACAGGAATCCGGGCTAGAGCAGTAGCTTTTGGCTTGAGCCCCAAGATGCTAGCTGTACACTGGCATACCAGTCAATGGAGTGTGCCTTCTATAACTTGTAAACCCTAAGGGAAACCTATTTCAACGACTTGTTTCAAGATGGCATGTGCTAGCACGTATGGCACACTCGTGTATATGAGCTGATGAACTGACATGTCTATTGGTATTCTCAGCGGTCCTGGATGTGATTGAGCAGCCTGCGCACGAACAAGTAAGGGTTTGGAAAAGTCCTCCGTGGTTGAGGTAACATCACACTGGTTCTTTGGGGAAGAGAGAAGGGGATGGATTGAGAGCTGGGGAATGTCATGGTCAGGGGGCCAGGTAACAGGAACAGCAATGAATGTCCAGTTCATACAAGTGCCTCTTTGTTCAGCTGTCTCCTGGCGTGTTCTCCTGAAAACACTGAGGCCATTATGAGGCAGGCCTCCCAAACAGCACACACCATCCCCAGCTGCCAAGGTCAGGCATATGGAGCCAACCTCCTCAGCTGTGGTCTGGCCAGCTCCCAGCTCATCCATGGGCTCAGTGCTCAGCAGAGGAAGGGCCAGAAGGCCAGGCTTTGTGGAACTATGGAGATTGGATTGTGGTGCGGCAGACAGAAAAATGTGAAAAAGGCATACGTCGATGAAAGCTCCTATCTTCCTGCTTGGAGGGGGTGGGGGTTGCCTGTGCTAGTGACCATGGAACAGTGGTGGCAGGGCAGAGGCAGTGGCTGCTCAGGTTTCTGAAAGGTGGTTTGGCTCAACAGAAGCAGTTTGTTGTGGACCTTGGTGCCCTGGGAAAATGATCAAGCGACTGAGATCTTTGTCTAATTAAACCCCTTTCTAGACATCAAAGGAGCCTTGGCAGGGAAACCTTTAAGACTGGGAGGCTCCTGGCTTACACGTGCTGGAGATCTCAAAGATGCTTAGCAGGCATGAAACTGAAGACAAATGAGAAAGCAGGAAACCAGATTGTGGTGTGCTTGTGGCCGGATGCTGTCCCGGCCCTCCCACTTGCTCTCGTGTGGCTGGGGATCTGTTGCCAAGCCCAGCTGTACCCCAGGCCCATGGTTCCACTTCAGGATCTGTCCAGGTGCTTTGTCCAGGAAACAAGGGCCTGCCAGACCCAAAGTGGTCTTAGGAATGGATGAAAAACCTATCCCAGGGCCACAGACAAAGGCCCTCTTTTTTTTTTAAAAAAAATGCAAGCCCCTTCCCTTGGTTTTGCTGCTGGGGGTCCAGAGCTACTTTGTAACTTCTCCAAGGGTTCATTTTGCTTCCTGGTGGCATCTTTTTAGCCTGTTCCAGAAACCAGAATTTCTGATGGCTACTGGGTTTCTGGCACTGCCTACTGTTCCTGGGTGGCCCAGCTTGCACCTGGAAGGCACTCCCCTGCCACCGCCTGCTCCCCTTCAAAGTCTCTGGAGCCCAAAACAGTTCTGTTTCTCCAGATCTAACATATCACTTTCATTCCACTTTTGCCACAACTTTCCTTTGCATTTAGCTATGAGAAGGCCACAGCTCAGAATTGTTACTGCAGTGAAACCGTAACTTTCTCATTTCTCCAAACCATCTTCCAGACTGAAGGTGTTTTTCTAGAGCACAGAACCGATCATGCCATGCCTGGAACAGAAGTCTACCATGGCTTCTCATTGACTGCAACATGATGCTAATTTAAAAACAATAGTAAATGATTATTTACTAGAGAAAGAGACCTAAGTGTCTGTTGGTTTACCTCACCAAAGCTTATGAACGCTCAAAATGGGCTGTCTGGAAGCCAAAGGTGGAGAATTCAGTCCAGAGCTCCTACATGGATGGCAGGGATGCAATTACTTTGAGCCATCACCTGCTGCTTCCCACGGTCTGCATTTGGAGTCTAGTGCAAAAGGCATTTATGGAGTCCATGTACTCCGATGTAGAATACAGGTGTCTACTGTTATGTTTAGTGTCTGATAATCCTTGAGTCCAAATGGTCATCATCTCCCTTAGGCTGAATCCATTTCCCCTTTTCCATTTTCTCATGGTCTGTTTCTCTTCCTTCCTACTTTGTTCCAGCTGTGTCTGGTAACTTACAGTTCTGTGAACCTGGCGTGCATTTTCCTGCTTTATATTTTGGCTTCCACTAGTCTGTCTGCCATTGTTACCCCCGTGATCCAGCTCATCCTTCCAGTGATTTTAAATGCCCTCTCCTCTGTGGAATCTGCTCAGTTTCCTGCTAAAGTGGGATTATTTGGCTGCTCTTTTTGCTCCTACAGAACTTGGATTGTCCCTCTAGAGTGAATTTGCTTTTCTTTTATTTGTATTAGTTTGTTTTCTGCTTGTACTCCCTCCCCCGTTGTAATGTCCCTCAGGATTTGTCTTATTCATCTGAGTAGCTCCTGAAGTTGTGATTTGCTGCCATATTGTAGAGCTTAATATTCCATGTTGAAATGAACTGGATTGAAGGCAACCTCTTCCTTCTGCTCCTTCTTCTAATACAAATAATCTGTGGCTTTCTGTATTTCGAATCTGCTGTGAGTGCATATTCTCCAAGTCAACACATAACCACATTCTCTTGTTGGAGTCTGAAGGTAGCTGGTTATTAAACGTCCATCTGCTGGCTTCTTCCTGACTGTTGAGAAAAAGATACAGAGATTGGGATCAAAGCATGACAGTTGTCTGTGACAAAACGGTGGGAAAATGCTATTTGAACTCATGATTCTGCCTCATCTTGGGTTGACCTTGTCTAGCCAGGTAGTGGCGCAACAGCTGGGTATTAACATGCTTATGGTTCTGTGCTTGGTATGAGGCATTCTGCTCTGGTGCCTGCTCCCTGGAGGAGGAAGCTTCCTGGAGGAGGGAAGAACCAATGGGTGCTGCAGGTGGCCTGCTCCAAACTCCAGCATGAAAAGAAGTGCTGGCTGAGCCACACACCCCTGTCTCATTTCCCTGTCTAGGTAATCAGGTAGGTCACTTCCCCTCAAAGATAATCATTATTTACTCCTTTACATATCTTTCCAGAATATTTCCTGTAATACACAATACAGATACCTGTACTAATCAGCTTTTCATTACTATAACAAAATATCCAAGCCAGACTAATGCTATAAAGAAAAGAGATTAATTTTGTTTCATGGTTCTGGAGGTTCAAAGTCTAGCAGTCTCTCAAGCAGGGGCTGGGATTTGAACATAGGAAGCACGATGTAGAATATGGGCCTCCCAAACAACAACTTAGCCACTAGGCTAAATTCTTTCCCCTCCACCATTTTGTGTTTTTTAAACTGATAATTCCTATTTCTAAAAAAATTTTTTTTTGGTGTCAATTTTGCTGTCTTTTGTTTCAGTAGCTTATCATTTTTTGATGACAGATTTTCTTGTGTGCTTGGTGAATTTTTGAGAAAAACTCGGCTGTCGTGTGTGTATGTATGAGGTAGCAGGGGCAGGGTTAGTTAAGATGAATTCTTCTGATGAGTATTTGCCTTTGCAGTGTGTCTGAAGACATAATCAGTGAGAAACGTTTAAAACTGAACATGCATTATGAAACTCAAATTATCAGTTTTTAAAGTTTATTCCTTTTCAATTGACAAAAAGAGATATGTACTTAAAGTGAACAAATAATTTCTGAGTTTTGAAATGTGTACATTGTGGAATTATCCAGAGTTTATTTTAGAACATTTCAGATACTGATACTTTGGGAAGAAAAAGGTGGAAAAAGTGGCTTATAGCAATTACTTAAAGACTTGCTTTTCTTTCTTCTGAACAGTTTGGGTTCCTGGCTTTATGGGATGAGAACTTGTTGTCTCCCACTTTTATTGGATTTAGGTAGGCATCTCTTAGTTTGGAAAAATGAACCTCAACGACTGTCAGTCTGAGAAACACCCTCAGGGTGAGATCCAGCCCTATCTCGTGTTCTCCCTCTGCTCTGTCAGCTTTTGCAGGTCGGATGTTGAATTCAGATCCTTTGGTTCCAGAAGTACTTTGTTACTCTTGAAAGTCAAACCCCTTGTTTCCTTTTTAAATCTGACTGTGTTGACTAAGATTTCCAGTGCAGTGATCACAGTGGACATCCTTGTCTTCTAGCTGAATTTAATAGCGAGGCATGTAATAGAAAGTTTGTGAGAAATTTCTCATAATTATCACGTTAAATAAGGTTGCCTCCATTCCTAGCTTCCTAAGGTGGTTCTATTTCACATTAGAATGGGCGTTTATTTTCTTCAATATTCTTTGGAGTTTTTTTTTTAATGACTTCTTCTTCAATTTGATAATGTGTTGAGTTAAATTAGGGCCCACTCAGAGAACCTGGGATAATCTTCTCAATATCTTCTCAGTATCACTTCCAAGAAGAATTGGTTGTTATATAAGGCAACATTCACTGGCCCTACAGATTAGGGTCTGATATCCTTGGAAGCCACTCTTCAATGTGCTACACTAGGACTCTGAGGGACTTGCAAAATAGATACTGCAGGAATGGTGCAAGGATGACAGTCTGTCATTACATCACGCAGTCATTTTTGGAATTTTCAAGGGAAGCAATTTCAAGTAAATTTCAGTACCAAAACAGAGAACTTTTTTTTCCCCCAGTGCACCTAGTTTGTTTTTGATTTTGTGAATGCTGTAAACCATGTAAGTGAACACATTTCCTCTTTTGCTAAAAAACTATAGAACCAAATTTACTGCTTTCCTCTATCATGTTCCCAGGCCTTCATTGATATATAATCTAACTTTCTATCTTAATTTCCCTTTTTACTGTTCTGTTTTCTTATGTCTCAATGTGAGTCTGTAAGTCACTTATTTCTGGAATTAAGGAAATTGGAGGAGGGGGCAGAGGTTGAGGATGTGAACTCTTACGTCAGACTGACGTGTGTTCCACTTTCTGTCCCACCCCTTTATGGTTGTGTGACCTTAGGTAACCCATCCAACCTTGTTAAACTTGAGCACTCTCTTCTGCAGAGTAGGCATAACAAGAGCACTGATTGTTTAAGGTTGCTGCGAGTCATAAATGGAAACATAGTAGAGTGACTAGCTGCAGTAAGTACCGAGTCAATGCTAGACAACCAGTATGGTAAGTGTGGTGAGAAATCAACACGTGAATATGTGAATATACCTATTTGGGGAGAAAAACATGGTCCCATTTTCAGGATTATTTTCCTTGCCTCCCATGAATTAAAGCATCCTGGAGTATTTCCGCATATTTTATATTTATTTGGTGGCTTAATTTCTTCAAACTTGACATATTTATGGGTACAGTGTGACATTTCACAGCCTGGAATATTAACTGTGCCAACTCTAACGATGATGGCTTGAAATCCTGTAGAAATTCACAAACCCCTAAGCCTCAGAAAAGGATTTTTATTTTTTACTTTGAACTAGAAAAAAAATGAAGAAAGGGACATAAAACTGTTAAAGTATATTACTGACTATATTGCTGACCTGCATTGCTTTTTAACAATAGTTTCTAAATTATTACCATCTCAACAGCAATTCCAAACAATAATGTTGTAGCTTGTGCATACACTGTCATCAATTTAGAAAGGGTAATGTTAGCTGCTGGCAACCTATTCCAAAACTTAAATAGAACAAACGTGAAATGGTAGCAGACTACAGTATTTCAGGAGAGGATATTAAAGTTACAGTGAGTTAAAAATCAGATGTGTTCAAGAGAGCACAATAACACTAAGGTATAGTCTTTATTAAGGTCTTTGCATTATGTCCCCCAAGGAACTCTATGCAACAGCGTAAGCTTGAAGCACCAGCCTGGGCATTAATTTTGATCTGGATTCTTAGGTGCTTAACTTGTTTTTGACTTTACTGCAGCACCCAACACATGCCTGGCACAAATGCTTGTAGAGTAAAGGAATGGCTAGGTTCCTGCAGGCTGGGAGTGGGGGGTGAAGACAGCTTCCCTGGAATCACCAGAATTTTAGGAGGCTCAGTAATTTATCAACATTTAAGTAAACAACTGGATGCCTTCAGCTCAGGAACATGGCAGCTGCAATGGCATTTATTCCCTCATTTACTCAACATGCAACTGATACTCCTCATGTTATATTGGCTACCATGAATGTAACAGACAAGACAAACCCGGATTCTGGTCTACCTGGTGCTGATCATACAGCAATATAGTGCCACAGGTACCACATGGCATTTTACAGGTTGGCAAAAAAAGGTTCTCGGGTCCAGACCTGGGTGCATTCTGGGAATCTTTCATGAGGAATGGACATGGGAAAAGTGAGTCTTGACCAAAGTAAAAGGGGGTGAGAAACCATGGGCCATCAGAGAAAAAGACAGAATGGCACTGAGGGAAACACTGGCCAGGCTGTCAGGGTGGTGTGAGCAGGAATGATAGCGGGAGGATGGTGAGAGCTGAAACTAGCCGGCCATGTCAGCAGGGCCTTGTTGCTATGATAAGAGATATCATCTTTCTGATACTGAAGAATTTCAGAAGCAGAAGTCAGAAGAATTTCAAAATCAAATCTGAATTTAGGATTCTGCAGAGAGTACGATTCAGGGTTGCACACTGGATGCAGGGAGACCACTGAGTATGGGAGCTGTTTCATTGACCATGCAACATTGGGCGGATTTGAAAGTATCTGGTGGAGAACTGAATGACTGGTTGCCATCGATGAGAGATGAGGGAAAGAAACCAGAGCCATCTGGGAAAGAATGAAAATCAGATGGATGTGCCATTTGAATATTGGGCGGGCATTTTCCTCCCTTTTAACTCTGCAGAAGTCATGGTGTGTGTCCCACATGCAGGAGGCCTATCCTAAAGTCCTCAGAGCCCTTCTTCTCACCTTATCATTTTGCCATCATGGTGGTTTTGGAACATCAATCAGGTGTAGAGGCCTGGGAGGCTGAACTTCCCTTGGATGTGCTTTAAGGTCACGTAGCATTGCTAGTGGATGAGAGTTAGGAGCTGCACATAAGGGATTCAGAGAAACAAGGAGGAAGCCAATAGAAGGTGTAGTTGCACCATTGACTTCTTGTGATGTCAGGCAGAAAGCCTGCATCCAGGTTCTACCTTGAGTGAACTTGGGCCAGTCATTTGTGTTCCAACCCTAGAAAGTCATTAGATCACAACATTAAGCATTATAATGATCTACACATGCCCATGAGTCATTTGCTCTGTTTTCTAAAATGAGAAAGACAACTGCTGTATCCATCTTGGATGAAATAAAACACAGATGTGATAATGTGTTGGAAACTCTGTTATTATTATCCCCATGTTGGAAGCTCATGGGACTGTGTCATTGCTGTTATGAGTACAAATCCATCAATGTTTAGGTTCTAGAGAGACTACAAATTGGTTGTTGATAAATATGCTAGGGTGCTTTGATAATGGCCCCAGGTATCCCACCTCCTAATACTTCCTCCCTGTGTAATCTTCTCTTTTTGTGTGTAGGGGGTTGTGCCTAGTTACACGAATGAACAGAATATGGTACACGTGATGGGAGGTCACTTTGAAAATTAAGTTATCAAAGATTTGACTTTCATCTTGTTCGCACTTTCTCTCTCTTTCTGACTTTGATGAGGCAAGCTTTCATGTTGTGAGCTGCCCTGTGGAGATGTCAAAGTGACGAGGACTGAATGTGGCCTCAAGCCCATGCGTGTGGTGTTGAGGCCCTCAGTCCAATACGCTCTAAGGAAGTCAATCCTCCCAACCACCCTGTGAGTGAGCATGAAAGCAGAGCCTGCTGCCTGCCAGCCTTGATGCAGCCGTGGTTCCAGCTGACACCTTGATTACAGCCTGTCAACAGACTTCAGGCTGCAGGACCACTCGAAGCCATACTGAGTTTCCTGGCTCCTAGAAACCATGAGAAATATTGCTTTAAGCTGCTCTGTTTGGGGGTTTTTCATTTCATGGTCATCCATAACTACCGACATATCAAGTTGTGATTTCTGTGAGCTCCAGTGTCCTTGCTTATAAAATGGAACCCTAATGCCTACTCTGGTAGGGTTAACAGTGAGACTTCAATGAGCAAATGGACACAAGCCAAATGCCCTGTCTGGTGCCTAGTAGGCAAGCACTTGGAAAACAATTGGTGTTGTTATTATATGAAAGGTAACAACTGGCTTATATAATGTCCTCATTTTATTATATATAAAATACAAAATACAATGAAATTTATTAGATAAAAGGGACAGTTGAATGATCTGGAAGATGGCTGCCCTGTTATGACATAATCACACTATGTAATTCAAAAAATTGATTTTCAAAAATCTGTTTGAGAGGCAAGAGACAGGCAGAGAGAGAGAAAGGGAGCCCGTGCTCATTGGCTCACTCCCTACTTGTCTGCACTGATCCAGGCTGGGCCAGGCTGAAACCATGAGCTGGGGATTCAGTCTGGGCCTCCCAAGTAAGTGGCCCAATTACTTGCGTCATCATCACTGTTTCCCAGGATGTACATTATCAGGAAGCTGGACTCAGGAATTAGAGGTACTTACTGAACCCTGGCACTTTGACATGGCATGTGGGTGTCAACATAATTGATTGTTAATTATTGTTTAGTTGGGTGTCTTTCCCAGGTGAGCATGTTTGGGTAAGGATGGACATATGTATGTGCTATCACCATTTATCTCTTGTTCCAGAACACTCAGACAGAGAAAGCTTTGCCAATGAATGGATATATTCTTGAATTAATGAAAGTTGAGAGGTGCCTTGTCCCCTTGGGATAGATGGTACTTAGAGCAGATGGCACTTGTCCCAGGCTGCAGCAGGTGGGAGTGAAAAGGGTGCTGAGATTGGAGTGTTGGGTAAACTGGCATGATCATTAGCAGGCACTTGGCAGAAGGTCACACCTTCCTCCAAGCCTTACTATTCTCAGGTGTTCAATGGGAGTGACAGAAGCCCTAACTACCTCATATGATTGCTGCAAGGATCCCATGAGGACATGAATACAAGTGTAATTTGTAAACTCTGGACATAACACATACATTTGCCAATAGGAATATTGGCAGAAACTGGCTCCAAAATGGCCATTCTTCTCCCAAGGCCTAATACTCCATCAAGTATATTTTGACACAACTCAGATTTGTAAAATATGTTTGGATCATAAAGAAAATCCATGAACATATTTCACACAGAAAACAATATTCTAACAAATAAGACTTTTTCTTACTAACTGGGATATTTATTCTTTTTTTCTATGGGTAGAACTTTTTATTTATTATTTCTATGATTCTTTTAAATTGCTTTTATTTGCCTTTGTGATCACATGTTCAGAGTTTATAAATGGGAACCATGTCTTGTGGCTGATGAACAAGTAGGAGCAATGTGTTTTTGCCCTTACAGCATATTGTTCATTAACTGTGACTCCAGGCATTTGTTTGGTGCTCATTGGCATAAGAGTGAACACATTTTCTGGCTAACAGAAGCAAAGACTTTCAAAAACAGCCCTTGAGATGTAGGCAGGTGGGATTAATCCCTTGCAGAACTACTTCTGTCTCCTGTGAAACAGGCAATCCCTGACCACATAGGTATTTCTGCCTCAAAGAAACCCAAATGTAGCACAGAAGGCTGGGCCGGTTTTCTCATAGTGAGAAATTTCAAGTTTCTTCCCATCACACCGATCTCCCTATTCAAACGTATCTTGCTCTGCACTGTGGAAGTGTTCCGCACCATTTTCCAGATGGAGTTCAGGACATTAGCTGGCCATAAACCAAGGCATCAGGCCCCATGCATTAGGGAATCATGGTGTTTTGCTCCTCCCTCTTGGAAAAATCTATCAGATCTATCAGACATTACATCTACCAGACAACTGATTTTTTTACGTGAGTTGAGTCCAAATCAGAGCTAATGGCTCCATTTGTTGCTTTTCCTTACGTGTCTTTTCTAACAATCTTGGCCTGCTTTGGTGACTTTGGGTGTGCTATCCACTTGGATATTTTCATGGTGACTCTACCATTACTGACAGTGCTTTTCCATCTGGGTCAAACCCATGCCATACATGGAACAGGTGTTTAATAAAGGCTTTTGGAATAAGCCTGTAGAGTAACTCATGTTGAATCATCTGGGATAGTTCAAATAAGCAGAACTCAGGAGCAAAGGATATAGGGAGCAAAATGAGTCAACTTTTTAATGGCCTAGAATTACAGGGATGATGTAAAAATCCCACTTTGTTCAGCTGCCTCAGGCAGGGTCTAATATCCGGGGACTCTGCTCAGTCATGACTCCAAACCATTTATTCTAACCATTATTCAGGGTGACAAAAACCTGGCTTGTTTATAGTTTCATGCCCAGGGACATCTCTTCATTCACAAGCATCCTCTCCATTTTTCGCCCCTAGAGACTCTCAGTTTGTTTACTGGTAGAAAGCAATTTAGAAACTGTTCATCTTGATTTGGATTTAATGAAACCAAATGCATGCCAATTTCAAATTACCAATCAGATGATAACCTCACAGTAACGTTGATCGTCTCTGGCCAGTTACCAACTCAAGCTATGCTTTAAACATCTGTGTCACTAGCCACCTCTTTCATATAGTGAGCAGAAGGTCAGCCTCGGAGGCTTTAAGTAGATTCTCAGATTCCCCACTGTTTACTGGTTTCTCTTTGCTTTAAGGATAAATGCACACAAATGGGAAAAAGAACTTTGGCTCAGATGTATCCAAGAATCAGAATAGTGTGTGTTGCTATCAGGTACAAATTCTCGTCTGTGTATTCTAGCAATGCAGAAATCTCTATATTTTATTCAACTCAGCTACATACGCCTGGGGATCCATCATGAAAGAAGTCAACTTTTCATTCCATAATTCTGGCTCTCAAAACATGGTCCTTGCTAGAGGACATGGAGGCAGGACTGTTGGGTTGCTTTGTAGCCACCATGGTGCCAATCAGTGGAGTGCATTCTGCAGTGCTAACCTCAAAGAACAAGGGAAAGGGTGGGGCAGGGAGGCTGCCAGTGCCCACAGGAGGTAAGATGTTCAGGACACACTGGAGTCTGTTTTTGGGAATCTGAGATTTTTAAAGATTTATTTATTTGAAAGGCAATCAGAGAGAGAAAGACAGAGAGAGAGATTTTTTATCCACTGGTTCACTTCCCGAATGGCTGGATCAGGCTAAAGTAAGGAGCCAGGAGTTTCTTCTAGGTCTCCCTCGTGGATGAAGGATCCTAAGCATTTCTGTCATCTTTGGCTGCTTTTCTCAGGCCATTAATAGGGAGCCGGATGGACAGTGGAGCAGCAGGATGCAAACTGGTGCCCATATGGCATACTGACATTGCAGGCGGCAGCTTAACTCCATGACAACACAATGCCGGTCCTTACCTGACCATTTTATATTGCGTTCATTGTGGAAAAAGAATTCCAGAAATAGGACCAGAGGAATGATAGGATCTTGCATGCATTTATCAAGGGCCATTCAGGGAACCCAGGTGCAGATACAAATTGGTAAAGATGATCTTTATTAAAGGATGCACCTATTTAATTGCCAGTTATTGACAGGGCTTGATAAAGCATGCCAACAACAGAAGAATCGGACTCTCTGTTTATTGTTGCCCATGTTTTTCGACTCCAAGATGGAGGACAGTGCTGGAAAAAGAAGACGCAGAGACACTAAATGTTAGAGAAGAGTAGGAAGCTGGAGCTAAGGACAAAGGATGACTCCAGTGACCAAATGGATCAATCAGACAGTGAATTCCTTAGACAAACAAGTGAAGCACTGAATCATTTCATGCTGAAACTGTGGCTGCACTGACTGAAAAGCATCCAGGAGGCAAGGCAGAAAATCATTAGCAGAAATTAACCATACCCTGCTTTCAACAGCAAATATCATACTGACCAATACCAACTGAGAAGATCAAAGGAGAAGCCGATGGGACTTCTGTGGAGCCTGAGTGTTCCTGCAGGGGAGCCTTCATCCTGGCAGAGAAGAGCTGTGGCTGGGAGGGGTTGGTCCATGATGCTCTGCAGGAAATCACATTGCCATAGGTATTGGTTCCATTACAAGAGAAGGGCTACTGAATTAAAAAGGGAAGAAGAGATCAAGGTGGATTAGAGTCCAAAACGTTCTCATGTAACTGCCCATGAGCTCAGCTTCTGGAAAGGAGAGCTATTTGGTTTGATTTCCCATGCAGATCCACAGGGGCAGAGAAAAGGCATGCACTGTGCAATCTGGAGTACAGGCTGACAGTGCAAGAGGGCACCAAACGCAGTGGAATGTGGACAAGAAGTGACAACACTGTCTTCTCCAGTTCAGAAGCCAAGGCTGCCATATTCCTTCCAGAGTTCGGAGTTTCAGAGTTCTGCAAGGTTGTTTTTCCTTTGTGTGTCTAGGTAGTGTCCACAGGACTTCTTGATGAGGAATTGTTTGATAAACCTTCCTTGGGAAGGGTTAGGGTACTGGCTGTATTCTGAGATACAATCATGGCTGAGAACAGACTCAGACCTATAGTGAAGAGAGAGAGGTGGCTCAGGTGCAAGATGTAAGGAGACACTCTCAGGACTGTGTGTACTAAGTTGGCCCCTCCTTACATCTTATTATCAGAGCGTGTCCTTTAGCTCAGACTACTGTCAGCACTGGTTAGGGCCAAGTCTCCTGATTCTGGGCTTGGTAGTGACCACAGCAGTCTGGAATCCATGTATCTATCTGGCATTCAGAGAATCTGTGGCCCAATCGGGAATGAAGCAGAACAGCAGGGAGTTGTCTGCAGTTCCCAGGCTCCTGGGAAGCTGGATACCATTAAAACAGAAGCTTCCAAAGACCCACTGCATTGGATTCTTGAAGTCTGCATAGCCATTTTTTTTCTTTAATGCAGGGAGAGGAGTAGAAAGAGAACATCAACCGGTGTGAGCAAAGGAGAATCCAAAAAGGACACTGATCAAATGTCAAAAGCACTATCTATTTTTTTCTCTAACTGGAAAAAAATTAACAAATGTTCATTTTTGACAGTAGTAGAAAGTCACCTGTAATCCAGGCTCCTGGAGCTACCCCTGTTTCTACATCAGTTGAGTTGATTTATGTTTTCAGCTTCAATGACATAGTCCTGGTCATGAGAGCAACAGATATGAGAGTGAGGCCGTAACAATAAATGCAGAGGGGAAGAAGGTGGATCTGGCTTCTGATTCCTTCCCTATCTGCTCACGAAGGAACTGCAGAGTTAAAGTGAAAGAGCTTATCTTTTTTGGAGGTTCTTGACCCTCCCCAAGAGGTTCCTCCCAATAGCAGAATACTTATTTCTATCCCCTCCAACTGCTACACAGGATTCATTGAGAACTCACACCACCTAATTCACAACCTTGTAAGAAGCTTTTTGGTCCCTTTTGTATGTGGACTTTGATGTTCTAGTCTGTTTTGCATCTTTCTGATGCCCATGAAGTTCAAAGCAGTGTAAAATGCAGGAATGCACTAGGCGTCATGGGGATTCTTCTGGATACAACCCTCTGCCATATCAGATGCAAATGAAATCTGAGATGAAAAACATTCTGGATGAGATTAATGAATGATTAGATAACGAAGAAGATTAGTGAACCTGAAGATACAGCAATGGAAAATATCCAAAATGAAATGCACAGGGAGGGGATGGAGAAGATTTAAAAAGCAAGTGCATATCTCACTGTGAACTGTGGTACAACTTTTGGTGCTGTAACGCATGCGTAACTGCAGTTTCTGAAGGAGGGTCGGGGAGAGAGCATATATTAGGATTAATAGCTAAAAAAAGGAGAACTGTAAGTCCAGAGGTCCAAGAAGCTCCACAAAGCCCAAGCACAAGAACTATAAAGAAAAATGACACCATGAGATCGCATCATCAAATTGTTAAGAAGAAAAAAAGGAGAAGAAAGGCTATATTAAAATCAGAAAACAAAAGACACATCAAGAAAAACAATGGTAGCAAGTTGGCTGGCATATAATTCAGAGAAGTAGATGATTGGAAGCAACTTACAGTTGTGTCATTAATAGTTGTAGCAAATCCACTTGGAAATCTATACCCATGAAAGCTATCTCTTAACTAGGACAGCGAGGTAAAGATGTTTTATGATGCACAGAAGGTGAAAGAACACATCAACCGTAGTGAAGCAAAGCACTACAGGAGGAAACAAATTGATGTAAGTGCACTCTTTGTCTTCAAGAAACCTGTCATCCAATGCAACAGGTGAGATACACGTGGCTGAAAACCTCATGCCAGGGTTGAAGGCCACCAGGCAGGCCAGGCAGGCTGATCAGCACGTGTCTATTATACACTCTCCTTCCCACTCACCCACCCCCCTTCTTAAAGGATTAACCCAGGGAATTTAATATCTGGGAGAAGTTTAAGGTTATTCCCTTCTTTCTGGGGGGAAATTTGGACAAACTGGCTTATTCTTTCTATCGTTCTCCTATTTCCATCTTTTCTACAGTGTCTTAAGATCATAGTCTGTGCCCAGGGAAGAGTTTTACCCTGCTTTGGTGAGACTTGAGAGCATGAATTGGCTCACCTCTATAGGGTGATGAGCATTTTGGCCCAGTTCAACAGGCAAACACTAGAAATGTTTACATAAAACTCTAAATTTCTCACATTTCTTAAAAATCAGACCCAAGTGACACTGGCTGGCAATTCTGTTGCTGGCGATCGGCTGGAACTGTATGGTGGCTGCCCCCTTCAGAGCAGCACTCAAGCTCTGATTGCTGCAATGTAATTGCTTCAATTAGAGCAACCTCCTGGCACCCATGGGCATTTGAGTTTGCATCCTGGCATCCTGCGCCAAAGGGCTGGAGCATATGGTGTGGCCCTTTTGAAATTGCCCCTTGCTGGAGTTGCCAGATTTAGCAAATAAAAATAAAGAATGCTCAACTACATTTGAGTAGCAGATAAACAACCTATAATTTTGTTTTTTTAGTGTAAGTATGTTACATGCAATACTTGAGACATACACTAAAAATTGTTTATTCAAAATTCAAATTAATTTGCTGGTCAGTAATTTAGAGACAGAGCATCTGAAGGATAAATGTCTTTCATAGGAAGGCCGGGTCTCTCTGCTCTCCCACTGAAAAGTCCCTTCTCTGCCCAACTTGAGGTCTTCTGGGAGAGCAGCCTGGACCTCGCTGGTTCCTGATTTTTGAAAGGCTTTGCTGTTTTCCCCTCATCCTTGCAGCAACTGACTGGTGTGATTTGTACCAGCTTTATCCTGGTTTGCATTGGTTGAACCAGAGACTTAGCTAGCACTTGGGGAGAAATGGCCAGGACCTGCTTTGGTTTAAGCCTATCTGGCAATAAATTAAAATGACTTCTTGTGAGCCAGAATGGTTGCTCTTGAATTTTTCACTCATTTTTGAACTCAAATCAGTCAAAAGTAATGTGCTGTTTTGCCTTAGTTTGCTTCTCCCCATCTGGAAGCTTTGCTGTTTCTTCCTTGGGGACCTGGGATAGAGAGTTCAGAAAAATTATTCAGAACTTGGAAGTCAAGCAAAAGGATGACTGCATGACTTGTCAATGTCTTCTAAGGACATGTTATCGATGGTGTTGTGCTGCCTGACAGTGTCAGCTGGGAGCTTGCTGAAATGCAAGTTCTCAGGCCCTGTCCATGAACCACTAAATCAGAATGTCTTGGAGCATGGCCCAAGGGTCTGTGTTTTCAAATAGTTTGATAAACATTGATCTAGAAGGCTTACTTAAGGCTCCCCTCACTCTTGAAGGGGAATGCAACACAATTTGTACTGTTGGTTTGGGCTTGGATCTTTTACTATGCTAATTCCAACTCAGTGATGATTTTGATTTTCTCTCCAAATATTGTGCTTTTTTTTTTCTCTCTTGGATATCAACCAGCCTTGCATCTGGATTTGCAATCTTCATCATTTTGTTCTTTCTCATTGACAACAGACATCTTATTATTATTATTATTATTATTTTTGTCTTTTCTTTTGCACTGTTGTGTCATCTTGCTGGTTCCCTCATTAATGAGCTGAATAAAACTTTGACATCTGTTTACTTATCTATCTATATGAAAATTAGATTTTAATACTTTGAGAATTATACTGTGATAGAGGATAACCACAAGAAGACAGGATTCATCTCTTTTTCAGACTCCTGGTGAAGATCTGTCAAAACATGCTCAGCCTTAACCAGTTTCTGTTTGGTTACAACCACAGAAGTCAGCTCAAATTAGCTCAGGTTAAGAGAGGCTTATTGGAAGCCCCTGCAGAAGGCTCATGGGACTCATTTTCAGGAATGATAGTGAAGTTTCAGAGAACAGAGAGCTGTGAGTTTGTCTCTCTTGTTTCTTTCTTTCCTCCTGCCTTTAGATAGGAGCATTGCTTTCAGGCTACTTTCTGTTTGAAACATATATTCTATTTATTTGAAACATAAAGTTGCAGAAGGGAACACACACAGACTCACATACACATACAGTGCAAGAAAGAGAGAGAGAGAGATTGTTCATCCATGAAGCTGAAGCCAGTAGCTTCTTCTGGGTTTCCCCTGTACATGTAGGGGACCAAGCACTTGGGCCATCCTCCACTATTTTCTCAGGAGCGTTAATAGGGTGTTGGATTGGAAGTGGAGCAGCAGGAACTTGAACTGGCACCCTTATGGGATCTGCATGATCTTCCAGTCCTAGGAGAGAAATTCTTCTGTGTCTCTGATGAACCAATATTTGGATGGTTTTGGGTCACGCACTCACTAGCTTAGGGTGGTGGGAGATCCCAGGATCAAAGGCTAGTGCTGCAGAAATTCTAACAGCACTTAGTAGGTCAGGGAGGCAAACCAATCTCCGACTCTCTGCCCTTTGACAGGATGGTGCTGGGGATGAAGGCAGCACATGCTAAACAGACATTCCTCCCAGGGATTCCTCCCCCAGACAGGGGCATGGGCTTGGGACCAACACAGCTTAGCCTCTCCTTGAGGCCTGACCAGCAGCAATGGCTCTTGGCTTGATGAAAGGAACAGAGGGAAAGCGGGAGAAAGAAAGACTGATTTTTCATTAAAACTATTTAAAAGAGAGCCCAATAAAAGCCTCAATTTAAGGGCTAGGCAATTAACTGGTCTCTGAGAAAACAATGTTATATTACCTTGAATTTTCAGCCAAAACATTTGTTATTCCGATATATGTGTATGTTCTGGTAATATACTTAGCAAATAAATCTCCAAATCTTTTTGGCTTAGCATTAGAGATGTTTGTTTTCCACTCAACAGTGGTATGCAAAGCATTCATGGTGGGTGAATGTGATTCTTTTGTTTGCTTGGGCCTTTTAAAAATTTATGTCAAGAATGCGCTCTTTTCCCCGAATTTTTGTTGTGTGGTTTTAACATAATCATGTAATCTTTGAACAAATTTCACATCTTCCTTATTTGTGGTTGGAGTTTAGAAGTGGACTTTAATTTTCTACATTGACTTGGATGTGCTTATCTACCCATCTTGCTAAATTCACTTCTTCATCTTAATAATTCAGAGACATCCTTTTGTATTTGCTATGTATATGATCATCTTACAGAATGAATTGCTAATATTTTCTAATCCTTTTGCAATTTACTTCTCAAAATTTTTAAATATTTATTTATTTTTATTGGAAAGATTTACAGAGAGGAGAGACAGAGAGAAAGATCTTCTCTCTGCTGGTTCATTCCCCAAGTGGCTGCAACAGTAGGAGCTGAGCTGATCTGAAGCCAGGAGCCAGGAGCCTACTCTGGTTCTCCCACGTGGGTGTAGGGTCCCAAGGTTTTGGGCAATCCTCTACTGCTTTCCAAAGCCACAAGCAGGGAGCTGGGTAGGAAATGGAGCAGACAGGAAACAAACTGATGCTCATATGGGATCCCAATGGATGCAACGCAAGGACTTTTTTTTTCTTTTTTCTTTTTTAAGATTTTATTTTATTTCATTACAAAGTCAGATATACAGAGAGGAGGAAAGACAGAGAGGAAGATCTTCCATCCGATGTTTCACTCCCCAACGGCTGGTGTGCGCTGATCCGAAGCCAGGAACCAGGAACCTCTTCCAGGTCTCCCACGTGGGTGCAGGGTCCCAATGCATTGGGCCATCCTCGACTGCTTTCCCAGGCCACAAGCAGGGAGCTGGATGGGAAGTGGAGCTGCTGGGATTAGAACCGGCGCCCATATGGGATCCCGGGGCGTTCAAGGCGAGGACTTCAGCCGCAAGGCCACGCCGCCGGGCCCCAAGGCAAGGACTTTTGTCATTAGGCTACTGCATCGGGCCCTGCCATTTACTTCTTGTGTGCTCTCACTGACTGGCTGGGCCCTTCAGTACACTGTCTTACAGAAGGATTGTTGTGGTCCTCTTGGTGGGTGGGAGGGATGCCAATGATAATCCTTGCTCAGTCCCATTCTTGGGGGAGTCATGACCCACTTTTATCCCCCAACTAATTGATCACTCTGTTTCAGTTAGGATACAAACACCACACCAGGTATTTTTCAGAGAGAATTTGATTTGAAGTGTTGTTAGCTACTTGTTGGAGAAGAAAGGTCAAGAGGAGACAACTAGAGGTCTCAGAAGAGAATTCAGTCACAAACTTGGAGGTTGGAAAGCAAAGGAAAGAGGTCGATGCTCAGTAGCTGAATGGCTTTGGTGAAAGTCTCCATGGATCCAGATCGGAGGCACCTGCATGTTGGTGCCTGGGGACCTTGAGGACGGTTCCACGGAGCTGAGGGCCTGCACCTAATGAGGGGCCAGAGCTGGTTTTGGAATCTCTGCAGGTGCAGTTCACAGCAGGGAAACACGGAAAGCTGGAAGCAAGAGCTGTACTTAGAAACAAGCATCGCTGCTAAGATGTGCTTTGAATGCATGAATACAAACAGGAACTGAAGATGACAGGAAGGAGAAGGTTCCTTTTTCTTTCTTCAGCCTTGAAGTTTCCTCCTCAGGCAGCTGTTAATACAGCTTAACCCAGAGCCAGCAGTCAAGTAGAAATGTGACTTGTAGGGACCCTGCCCTCCGTCGTACCATAAAGAAGGGGGGCTTTGAAATGACACTAATCCAATAGCTTGATAACATGAACAACTAGGTGCTTGCTGTAGGATTTTTTTTTTATATTAATTACATTGCATGATGTGACACGGTTTTATAGGCACTGGGATTCCCCCTACTCCTCCCTGTACCCTCCCCCCATGGTGGATTCCTCCACCTTGTTGCATTACCACAGTTCAAGTTCAGTTGAGATTCCTTCATTGCAAGCATCTACCAAGCATAGAGTCCAGCATCTTATTGTCCAGTTAAGTTCAATGGCTTCTTAGGGAGACCTTCTCTGGTCTGAAGGTAGAGCCAGCAGAGTATCATCCTGATCAATTAAAAGCCCCAACATAACATCAGCAACAGTTTATAATGTTATGGAATTAATTGACATAGTATTGACTAACCAATATGTTAAAAAAATGCAAGTTCTTAACCACATCCTGTGACTTCTTCGTTGACATTTCAATTTTAGTTTATATACAACCGAGTCCTACACACCTTAAAATGGCTATGGATTACTATTCAGCTGTCTTGTGTCTATTTTCATTATAGTATTTAGCATTTTATAGCGTTGAAGCATAATTTTGCTGAACCTGGCTGTTTTTCGGGTAGTCTAGACTGGCTTATAACTCTAACAGGACATATGTCAACAGTTTAGGTACAGAACAGTTTTAGGAGGGGTGTGCAAGAAATCTTCAACACCCTAGTGAGGAGTAACTAATCTTTGTGTCCCACCTAGTAAGGTATAAGTGAATCCATGCTGACTGTTTCCTGTCTGATTGCTGTAGACTTTTTGTATATAATTTACCAGATAGGTAAATCACTTATAAAGGTAAATCATTTATAAGGAAGATCACTTCTATGCCCAGATGTTGAGCTTTTATAATGAGTGGATGCTGACTTTTATTAAACGTCTTGTCTGTTATCTGTTGAGATCAACATACAGTCTTTCTTTTTTTCTGTTAGTATGGTGAATTATGAAGACTGATATGGAAAGCTAAATCAACTTTTCATTGCTGAAATAAGTCATAACATGATTATGCTGTATGGTGCATTCTACCTGTTGCTGGTTTTGGTCTGTGAATATTGTGTTTATATCCTTAGAGTGATTTTGTATTTAATTGTTCTCTGTCAGGTTTGGCATTAATGTTATCTGGCTTCATAACACAGATTGATACATGCATTTATATACTATTTTAAAATTATTAGCTGGAGGTATATATACAAATTTAGTTATTTAAAAATGTTTAGAAAGGCTGGCATTGTGGAATAGAGGGGGAAGCTGCTAATTGTGATACTATCATTTATATGGATGCCAGCTTACGTCCCAGCTGTTACACTTCCTCCAGCTCCCTCCTAATAGCCTGGGAAAGCAGTTGAAGATGGCCCAAGTCCCCTGCCAAGCACATGAGAGACTCAGATGAATCTCCTGGCTTGTGGCTTTGGCTGATCCAGTCTTGGCTGTTGTGGCCATTTGGGGAGTGAACCAGAGGATAGAAGGGCTCTTTCTTCAACTTCTCTTTTTCTTTCTCTTTCTGATTTTCAAACCATCAATCAATCTTTAATATATATTTAGAAAAATTGATTCTGGTTTTTAAAAATTATTATTTTATTGTTATTTTCTTTGTCTACTTGAGAGATAGAGAGAAAGAGAGAGAGAGAGAGAGAGAGAGAGAGAGAGAGAGAGAGAGAGAGAGAGAGGAGAGAGAGAGGTCTTTTGTCTGATGGCTGTGACCTGTGACATCCAGGACCTTACAAAGCTAAAGCCAAGAACCTAAACTCCATCTTGGGTCTCTCATTCGGATGGCAGGGATCCAAGAACTTGACCCAACGCCAGCTGATACACATGATGTACATTAAAATGCAGTGGGATTAGAATCAGAGTAGTCAGAACCTGAACTATGCATTCCAGCATTAAGTGCAGGCATCCCTGTGGTTAGAAATGATTTTTTTTGTTTTTTCTTTATATATAATTTTAGAAGTGACTTTCTTTATCCTATGTGAAATTTGTTGAGCTTTAATAATTTGTGTTTTGATGTCTTCAGTGTGTTTTAGATAGCTGTCTGACATTATCTTTCGTAATGCTGCTTTTCTCCCTTGACTCTATTTTTCTGGGAGCCCAACTGTAGTATGCTAGAGTTTTTTCCTTCACCACATCCTGTGTTTCTTCTCCTCTGTTCAATATTTTTCTATCGTTTTTCCTTGCTGTACTCTAACTGCATATTTTTGTATGATTGTCATTGTTTTACTAATACTTTATTTTGCTCTTTCTAACCTTTTGCTCAAGTTCAGCATTGAATCCTTATTCTTAGTTATTGTAATTTTTAGGTATAGAATGGCTTTTTCACATTTTTGTGGATTATAGCTCTTGTGATTTTCTTGAAGATATCAAATGTAGTTATTTTTAAAATACTTATTTTATTAGAATGGCAGAGTTACAGAGAGAGAAGGAGAGACAGAGAGAGATCCTCCATCTGTTGGTTCACTCTGCAAATGGCTGCAATGGCTGGAAGCTGGGAGCCAGGAATTTCTTCTCAGTCTTTCACATGAGTGCAGGAACTGAAACACCAGCACCCTCATCTGCTACTTTCCCAGGCTGTTAATAGGGAGCTGGATCAGAAGTGGAGCAGCTGGAACTCAAATTAGCAAGCATAAAGAGTGCTACACCTGAGGCAGTGGGCTTCGCTTGTTATGCCATGGCACCAGCCCCAAAGCTGTTTAAAGTGCTTGCCTGATAACTCTGAATGCCTCTAACATATAGTGTATATGTTTCTATTGTCTAATTTACCCTTGGATTTTAATCCTTTTCCTAGCATATTCACTAGTTTTTAAATCACATGATAAAATGTGAGTATGAGATATTTCAAAGACATTATTATATCAGTTGACATTATTGTTTTTCCAATAGAACTAACAAGATGATCTTGACCTAGTCAGGAATTATAATTCCAAGCTGGATTCCAGTCTTTTAAAGATTTCTGTATTTAGAGTTTTCAGCTCTTTCAGAAAGTAGCCCCCACAGAAGAAGGGAAAATCTTGTGTGCTTCCCAGAATCTCCTCTGCCAGTGGCTCCTCATGGTGCTGCTGTGTCTCCTGAGAGTTCTGCTGGGCTTTCTACCTCTTAGCCATTGTGCTGCAACGTGCAAGTCAGCAAGTGACTCACCGAACAAAGTCACTAGCATCTCTTATCCAGTTACTGACTTGTTTATCACCTAAAACTTCATTTTTGTTTTCACAGCTCCAGGAAGCGTCCAAAGCTCTAAGTTACTTTTCACATTGTCTCTTGCTCCTTCTTTGTTTACTGATTGGCGAGGAGGTCAGGCTCACAGGACTAACTTTCTTCTCCCTCGCCTCTTCACCTAGCAGCGTTCTGCTGCCTTAACTGAGCATGACTGTCTTCAAGAAGCTGTTTTCAATACTGCATTCAGCATTTACAATTTTCCTTAGCAAGAGGAGTGGTCTGGTTGAGGGTAAATCAGTGTGGTTAGGAGTGGAAGTTCTCTCTAACCCACTGTTTACAAGATTAAAATTTTTAAATTTATGTGTTTGATGGTTGGGATCAATAAAGAGAGAGAGCAAAAACAAATTTTGATGTGTGTTTTTGGCATATCATTTTGTACGGAAGTGGTGCGATGCACCTGGGCACTTTGGGGTTGTGATGACTGCATGGGTGTGGTGCGATGCACCTGGGCACTTTGGGGTTGTGATGACTGCACGGCTGTTATCGCTGCTCAGAAAATGGAAGCGATGGCTTTCATCAGACCATTTCCTAAATTGCTCTGTGGAACACAAAGGCTCTGCCATTTTCACAGTTTTGTGGAAGAACTTTTTTTTTTTATCTTAATGATTTTGGAAAGAGCTAGAAAAGAGGATTTTTCACTTCATAGGACTTGTGATCCCTGGCTATTACAGTTCTTGTATTGCTTCAAGAAGGAGTTCCAGGAAGCAGAATTTCCTAGGTCAGAGAATTCATTGAGGAGAAAATCATGGGGAAACCATTATTCCACACACTACAGTTGGCAAAAAGAGGAAAGGAGGTGGGGCTGAAAGCTAGATGATCTTTGCCCATGGCGCTGACATTTATTATTGGAGCGACCTTTGTTTTTTAAGGTTTATTTATTTATATTGGAAAGGCAGATATACAGAGAGAAGGAGATGCATAGAAAAAGATCTTCTGTCTGGTGGTTTACTCCCTAAATGGATGCAACAGCTGGTGCTGAGCTGAGTTGATCTGAAGCCAGGAGCCAGAGCTTCTTCCAGGTCTCCCCGTGGGTGCAGCGTCCCAAGGTCTTGGGCCATCTTCAACTGGCTTCCCAGACCACAAGCAGGGAGCTGGATGGGAAGTGGAGCAGCTGGGATTAGATTCAGCACCTGTATGGGATCCTGGTGCATGCAAGGCCAGGACTAGGATACTGTGCCAGGCCCTGGAGTTATCTGTTACAAGGTAGTACATGTCTGTGGTTAGTTTTTTCATGTGTAAGGTGAAAATATCTGAGAGGCAGGTTGTGCTCATTCATGACACTGCCAGGCACATTTTCTGCACCACACAATGCCTTCCACCTTCTCTCCACTAGCCCCATCCTGTCACATCAGTGCCAACTTCCTTATAGTTAATGATGAAACCCCAATGTGGTGTTTGGATTATGAAAATAAAGAACGAGTTGATGTCAAGAAAAACCTCGTTGCCTCTAAGATACCCAGAGTGGTCACAGTCAGAGCAGAGTGATGTGGCCTCGCTCCACAAGAGCAGCAATAGGCTTCAGAAGATTTTTCTGCACAGATATCCATCCTGGTGAACTTAACCTTCAGTTTCTCATGGCCTCATAAAAGCAGGGAACAGGGGAAGACCCAGGGTAGACAGCGAGAGGAACTAGAATGGATCTTCTCTAAAGCTGGAACCCTAAATGGCTATCTGTTGTTCTCTTCCTTCCTCTCACCCCTCAACTGCAGAGGAAGTGAGCTTTCTCAATACTCAATTTTCATCAGAAGAAAAGACCTCAGAACTCCTACCTGTGAGCTGGACCTGGTGCTAATGTGAAGTCTGGATTCTAAGGAATTGTCAGATCAAAAAACATCGAATGAAAAATTTGAAGTTAGACTTGCATTGGCAGGCCTTCAGGAGCAAGATAGATGCCAATTAAATTCTTCCTGGAGGATCTCATAGTTCAGCTGTATCCCTTGGATTCAAATATTTGCCAGAAATCAATCACCAGCAAACTGGGTAGCTTATAGCAAATACTCTTAAGCCTCCACAAGGGTACTATACAATGCTAATAGTAGAAAAGACAAACTACAGAAACACACCTATAAATACGCCAGATATTCTTTTTTTAATTTTAATTTGAAAGGCTGATTTACAGAAGATGGAGGAGAGAGAGATAAAGAGAGAGATTGAGAGAGAAATTGAGAGAGAAATTGATCCCATCTGCTGGTTCACTTCCCAAAAATGGCCAGAGTTGGGCAAGTGTGAGGCCAGGAGTCTGGAGCTTCTTCCAGGTCTCCCACATGAGCACGGGGGTCCAAACACATAAGCCATACTTCTCTGCTTTCCCAGATACATGACAGGGAGCTGCACTGGAAGTGGAACAGCTGGGACTCAAACTGGTGCCTGTATGGGATGTTGGCCCATCAGGAAGAGGTTTGATTTACTATGCCATAGTGCCAGCCCAACCAGATATGCTTCACCATGATTAATTTGTTTAAAGAGGAAGAGAGAAGCTTGAAAATATGAGTTGCAGAAAACAAACTATAAAAGCAAAGACACACAAATTTGTAGCAGAATAAAGTAGCAATTCTCATGATAATAGAACTCAAATTTCCATATGAATTGTATGTTAACAGTGTATTAGATACAGCTGAACAGAATTAGTGAGCTGAAAGATCTGACAGAAGATATTTTCTAGAATGTGGAAACAGATAAGAGATGGGGCAAAAATAGGGAGGTTAGGGGACATGATGTATGCAGTTAAAACGACTGAAATAAAATAAAATAAAGTAAAATTAATAAATTTAATTTATTTAATAAATTAAAATGAAGAGACAAACTAAATAATAACCTCAATAGCTGCAGAAAATATATTACTAAATTTAATCTGTATTCATGGAATCAATTCTTAGCAGTAGACTTAGGAAAAAAACTTTATTAATCTTATATCCCAACTGCAAGCATAAGAAATATTGAGAATATCACCTTGAATAGCAGGAGTAAGATTACAGTGCATCCCATCTCTTCTATTTTATGTTTCAAGAGCAGTCTTAACTAATTTGCTAAGGAGAAGAAATAAGTTTCAAAAGAAAGGATCCTCAATATCATTCTATGAATAAAATTATGAAATTGTCAATGAGGAAAATATGAAAGAATCTACAGATTAATTATTAGGATTAATGAGCAAGTTTGGATTGTGGCTAGTCAGATAATGTATAAGAACCAGCTCAGGAATGAACAAAACAAGAGGCTTGCATGGTGGTCCTGTGGTTAAGCTGCCACTTGCGATACTGGCATTTCATTGGAGCACAGGTCCAAGTCCTGGCTTTCCCACTTCTGTTCCAACAGTTTGCTAATGTGCCAGGGAAAGCAGCAGATGATGGCACTTGCTGGGAGACCTGGGTGAAGCTCTGGGCTCCACCACGTTCTTCACCTGGACTGGTTCCAGCTGCTGTGGCCATTTAGAAAGTGAACCAGCAATGGAAGATTTTTCTTTTTCTCTCTCCCCTTGTCTCTGTAACTCTACCTTTCAAATACAAATAAATCTTAAAATAAATAAATAAGTCAATAAGAATGAATTTATATATGCCAGCATAGGTTTTAAAAATGGAATACAAAAATTGAAAGTTTTCAGACAAAAGGTACACAGTGATAATTTTAAAAGCATATGCAGGGCTCGACATGGTAGTCTAATGGCTAAAATTGTCACCTTGTGTGTACCTGGATCCCATATGGGTGCCAATTCATGTCCCAACTGTTCCACTTCCCATCCAGCTCCCTGCTTGTGGCCTGGGAAAGCAGTTGAGGATTGCCCATACCTTGGGACCCTGCACCCATGTGGGAGACCAGGAGGAAGCTCCTGGCTCCTGGCTTCAGATTGGCTTACCTCCAGCTTTGTGACCACTTGGGTAGTGAACCAGTGGGTGGAAGATCCTTCTCTTTGTCTCTTCTCTCTGTATACCTGACTTTCTGATAAAAATAAATAAATCTTTAAAAAAGCATATGCAAAACCTTATGAGATGTACAATAAAAATGCATTGATAGTTAAAAGACCTGAGGTGAAAGATGATATGGATATAAACACATACACACCAGCCTGGGTCTTGGGTCATCCTATGACAGAATTGCTAAGTATTACCTTTGCATACATTAAAGGGTGGCAAATCACCCTGAAAATTGGCTGGAAATGCTGTGGTCCCTGTGAAGTTAAACATCTTACTTGTGTTGTTCCAGGCCTCTGAGACGCAAACACCAAGACCTCGCAGAATATCAGCAGAAGCTAGGATTTATGTCTGCCTGACATAAAGTGGCTGTCTCCTTTCTAAAAGAGAAAGCGATGTTTAGTCTTGCACAGAATTAGAACAGTTTTGCAAGAGACACTTTGTGGGAGACATCTTAGCTTCATGGCCTGCTGAATGACCCAAGCCAAGCATCACAACTTGAATGCTTAATATTTACCTTTCATTACTGTCAGATGAGGCTTCATCAGACTCCAGTTTCTTTATATCCAGCATCATGATGAAAGGGATCATCACTTAGGGAGCTTGTCTAAGTGCCAGTTTAGTGAGACAGGGTCACTGTCAGGGTGTGCACAAGTCTGGGTACGGTGGGCGTCAGGGTCCTCATGTTCTTGTGTTCTTTTCCTCCGCAGAACCTTTTGGTATGTCATTATTACCCATTGGGAGGAAAGCCGGGAGCTCCAAGCCCTTTCAGACTAATCCTCTCACTGCATTTAATCAATGCAAGTGTTAGCCTTGGTGTAATTGCAGGCAGCGCAGTAGGTAAATGGCATTTCAGCAATCTTACCATTGGGTCCTGCTTTCCCCAGCCTCGATGGCTCATTTCCTCCTGCAGCTGAGCTGATCTGACTCCCACCAGAAGAAGGCTTGCTCCCACAGGAAAAGGATTGCAACTATGCGTATCACAGTTTCTACTTTCCTATCCAAGGCAGGAATCATGAATAGACTACCTTATTTCAGCTAAAGCAAGGGAGATGCAGCCTCAGCATCATCTTCAACTCATTGCTCTGTTCAGTTACATTCAACACTCCAGGCCTGGTGTGCACGCAGGAAACTATTTGGCTTTCTCCTAGGCAGGTGGTGAGAGAGGGGAGAGGTATTTCATTCAGAATGGCCAAGAAACTCTTTGCGGTAGAAATCTAAGAGCAGAATCTGTGTGAAATGGTAAAAAGAAGGAATAAAGAAAGAAGAAAGCTCAGAGCCTCCCAGGATTTTAAAATTGATAGAAAATAATTTGACTAATAGTTATCTTCATTCTTACATAACATTTAAACAGGTAGATAACTTTCTAAGTTATTGTATTGCTTGAGATATTATGAACTACCATAGCAGATAACGCCTCAAATCTCAGAGATTGAACATGATACAAATATATTTTTTGCTCACTTAATATCTGGGGCAGGTGCTCCAAGCTGTGATCAAAGCTCAAGGCCCAGTCTTAGGGTTTGACGTCCCAATGGTGCAGCAGACTAAAACACTAGGGGTGGAGCGTTTTCATGGGCCAGTCCTGATTGATTCCACTCACCTTGACACCATTGGTTGCAGTGCAGTCACACTTTGTTAGTGTACACAGCTAACTGCAACGAACATGAACTCAGGAAGAGGACTCGATTTCCTTAGCAGTTATGCAGTTATGCACGTTTGCACATACTTGTCTCAGGTCAGGTTCCACAGCTACCTTCCCTCTGTCTCTGGCTAAAGCTTTTGTGCTTCTGCTCCAGGACCTGCCGCCTGCCCTGGAGCTTGGCCAAGACTCCACATATGTCAATAGCCTTGTGCTTAAGCTCTACTGCTTCTCTGCCTATTTCTGAGTATGGCCTGTTCTCAGACCCATTCCCTGTGCTTTGATCATGGATCCTCTGTTGTCTGGGCCTAATACTCTGTAGGGTGAAGGTCGGCCTGAAAAATGATCCTGCATCCAGGGTGGTCTCTCTGTCCAGCCTCTACTCCATCCTTTAAAAAAATGCTTATTTAGTTTTACTAGAAAGTCAGATTTTTACAGAGAAAAGAAGAGACAGAGAGCAAGATGTTCCATCTGCTGGTTTACTCCCCAAATGGCCATAGTGGTCGGAGCTGAGGTGATCTAAAACGAGGAGCCATGAGCCTCTTCTGGGTCCCACACTTGGGTACAGGGTCCCAAGGTTATGGGCCATCATCTACTGCTTCGCTTGGCCACAAGCAGAGAGCTGGATGGGGAGTGGAACAGCAGGGCCATGAGTTAGTGCCCATATGGGATCCAGGTGCATGCAAGGTGAGGACTTTAGCCACCTGGCTACTGTGCTGGGCCATTCCACTCCATTGTAATGAAAAAGTTTCCTCCAATACTCCCTGGCTTTGCAGAAAAATGAGCTGTTTATTCTTAGTGCTAAGCACTGGCCTTCTATTTAGAAAATAAATGGTTTTAACATGTGCAACTGGTTTGACCACTTTGATCAAAGGAAAGATGGGTTGTATATGTGTATGTGTGTGCACATATACATGTGTGTGTAATAAAAACAGATAACTTCAAATGTTAAATGCATTGCAAGCTATCAGAATCCTTTTATGTGTAGACTCAAGCCTGGAATATATCAGTGAGGAAGGCTCAGAATATACCTATGAACATATGCAGGATGACTTAGGCCTCAAGGTGTGGAAGGGGGTGGTTTGGGAATCCCATGCTCAGAAAACAGTTCCAAGTAGGTGTCCCTCTGATGCTAGCTTGGGAGTCTTCTTCTTTGCATACAAACACAAAGTCACATTTATGCATAACAAATTCTTATAGGACTCAGAAGTTGTACTGCATTTTCAACTGAATTAATACTTTGTCATTTTATGATATTGCTTCATTCTTATAATCACAGCATAGCATATAGCAGTTACTTAATACCTATGTGCTACATGAAGAATGACTGATGGATATATGAATGGAAAAGTAGGGTACAGCCAGGCCAGTACCTTAATTCTTAACATGTGCATGTAGATGAATATATATATATACACAAACACACACATATATATCCATGCAACAAATATGTAAGATTGAGCACTTGTGAAGATGATATACTACTACTAGTTGTTAAAACACACACACACACTGATTTATGTTTCTGAGGCACTAAATAACTTCTTCTTCTCATTCTCCCTCCATAAAGTTTTTCTTTTCCTGGCTGATCCTGGACTGATGTGATTTTGTACAGAGGCTAAGGTTGTAAACACAAACCTCTCCTTGGAAGCAATTATCAGGTAACTCTGTTTTCATCTCTGCAAGGTGTCCTGTCATAGGCAACCATCTGACTTGACAGATGAATAAAGAAGTCTCAAGGAGGCATCAACTTCTCTCCACTCTCTCATACTCTGCATGTATCTGGCAAGCTAACTGTTTATTAACAGATTCATTTGTTTATTTGAAAATCTGAGTTGCAGAGAGAGAGAGGGAAGAATTTCATTGACTGGTTCGCTCCCCAAGTGGCCATTACGACCAGGGCTGAGCTAGGTTGAAGCCAGGGAGCCAGGACTTTCATCCAGGTATCCTGACTGGATGGCAGAGGCCCAGAAACTTGGGCCATGCTATGCTGTCCTTCCCAGGCCATTACCTTGCCCTTTCTAGGCCATTATTTTGCCCTTTCTAGGCCATTAGCAGAGAGGTGGATCAGAATTAGAGCAGCTGGTACATGTACCAATATCCATATGGGAAGCTGGCATCAAATGAAATGGCTTTCCCCATTATGCCCCAATGCTGGCATCCCCTCCTCAGCTCCTTAGTTTGCCTCTTCCTGCCTGAGGCTGGACTGTACTCACCTCTTGTACCAAAGCCTAGTGGGAACCAAGATACCAAGCATTCATTTGCCTGCTGATTTTGAGCTGTAGATTTTCTCTCTCTCTCTCTCTCTCTCTCTCTCTCCCCCCCCCCCCCCCCCCGCTCTAGTTCCCACCAATTTCAACTGCTTCTGTAAACTTTGAAGAGGAGATTGAAGAAGACAGATATCTGTTGTGAACCTGTCTAGCCCTGTGGGAGTCTCTGAGAGAAAGTCCACCGTACCGTCCTTTTCTATCTAATCCACTCTCCACATTGATGTGCCAGTGGTCCTTCTAAGATGCTAAATCAACCAAAGCATTTTCCTTGCAGGGTGTCTTCCCCTAGTTGATAAAGACCAGACTGTTTATAAGGATCGATAAGCCCTTCATGCTCTGACTTCTTACTTTTCTGCCTCAATCTGCCGTGTTAACAAATGCTGCTTTGCTTCCAACATACCAAATTGCACAGGACTCTCCCTGAACACATGATTTCCTATACATGCACTATTATTCCTGCGTGAAAGATTCCCTCCCGCCCCATTACTATCTGGTGAACATCTAGTTATTCTTTAGAATCGGTGGCATTGGGCCATGTTGCGGAGAACGTCAAACCCCAGAGCTTGCAGGCTCTCCTTAGCGGGAACCACCTCACAGTACATGTATGCTTTCCAGCACAGCCACCCCCACTCTACACTACATTGTTGGTTTTCTTGTTCCTCTCCCAGTCCTGGAACACTCAGTGACTTACCTGATGACGTTCTACTGTAGCACCATCACATACTTAGTACTGAATTTTGGTTGAATGATAACTTCGAGTTGTTTGGGATCACACTGATAATTCATGCATGGTGAGGATTACATTGTTTCCTTTCTATCATGGCACTGATTGTATCATTCAAAAAAAAAAAAAAAGGTAGAGCAGCCTGACATGACCAGCGCCTAAATGGGATGCCAGCACTTGAAGGTGCAGGATTAGCCTGTGAGCCACATTGCCAGCAATGTGAAATAGTATTTTAGCCTCAGTCAACTAAGAGCACTATCTTTTTCCTCTTTGCCTTTCTCTTGGGTCAAGTGGCTTTATCATGACTATGAACTTTTAAGGAGATATAAAGTCAAAGAGACATGTAGTTTGGTTTAGCAGGCTATAGTTACATAATTTGCAGTAACTTGCAGGGATAATTAAATTTCTATTCACTCTCCAGGTGTCATGGTTTTCTTAAACCCTCCGCCCACTCAGCAAAATGACATGACGGTATATGCCAGAGACAATAACACAGAATGCATTAGATACATAATGTCCTTTGGTGCTTCTGAAACAAAGGGAGAAGAAATGATGTTTGAAGTGTACGCATACATTACTCCATGCAAATCTCTTTGAAGCACCAGATGTGTAAAATCATAATTAGAGAATTGGGTGCTCATTAACTCTTAGAACATAATTTCCCTTCTGTTGGAAGTGTATGTCAGCAATGTAGCATGTATGCTTATAAATACTTCTCACATTTGTTTCCTATTCTGATGGGAGTCTCGTAAGATAGAACTTATCTGGATTCCTGTGTTTGCGCGACACAAACCTGCGGCAGTACTTCAAACAGCTTGTCTGTTTGGAATGTCAAGTTGCGTGTCTTCTGCCTGCATATCAGATGATGTTTTCGTGAATCTAATCTGTCTTGTCCTGATGAAGTTGAGTGGTTCCAGATGAAACAGCATGCTAGAAACAGCCTGAAGAAACAAGTGTTCCTCTGAATAAAACTCCTGCCCATATTCATCTCTGAATCATTGGGTAGCATAAGAGTTATTTGTTGTACAATGATGTAGCTCATTACAATACAGTAACCATTTAAAACTTCATTTGCTCTGGAAAATAGGTGTCATGAATTCTAAAAGTATTTAAGAGTAAACCACCACTTCTCCCCCTTGCAAAGAACTGAAATGCAGTAGATTATTATGGAAGCAGCTAGATAAGACTCTCCCAAATTTGACAACAAACCCAAAAGCTTACATATGATTGTCAATAGCAGTTTGTGAAATAGAACATAACTTTTCCAAATTATTAATAACACAAACCATTTTTTTGCTTGATAACTGATTTTTTTGTTTTCTTTCTAGAAATTATTATTTGATTGTTATTATAGTACGAGTTAATCCAAGAGTATGAAAACAAAAGCTGAAAGGGCAGAGGTATTTACCTGGATATGTCAGGCAGTTACTTGAAAAATATATCATGTATTTCTAGATTTTGTGATTCCTTTAGTTAGCTAGCTTACATTTGTAACTTTTTAACACTTTCCTCTGTAGTTCTAAATAATTTGCACTTTATGCTTTCCAATTTGTATTTTTTTCTAAGAAAGTCCTTCCCCAGATCATAGGTTCCACATAACCACAATCTGTCCATGCCAATGCATAATTGTGACGCATATTTCTTCATCTGGTGTTACTGAAAACCAACTTCAGGCAGGATAATGCGTTAAGAGACCTCAAAGTTGCCCTACTCAGTGCTTTGTAACTATCATGAAATACCTGAGCTGGCCAACACCTAGAGAGAAAAGGCTTATTTGTCTTAGTTCTGTGCTCTGCTGAGAAGTCTGTGGTGGATGTTAGTCCATGTGCCGAGGAAAGATCATGTTGTGAACTGGGACATGGAAGGGATGGGCTCAAACTCAGGTTTTACTCACCATTTTGTGAGAAGCATCTTCCAAGTCCGTGTACCCCACCTCCCAATAGCACCACCCTGGGGATGAAACCTTTGGTCTATGCACCCTTGGAGATCGTCAGTATTCCAATAATAGCAAAGCTATGGAGTTAAAATGAGAAGATCCCTTGGTAGGAGTCAGAAGCCCAGAGGTCCAGTCCTCATTCTCCCAGAGAAGTTAGGCAAGTCTCTTTCCCTCTGAAAAACTTGCATGTATTTTTTTTTTTAGTGAAATAAGAAATTTGGATTAAATAAATGATAAAACTTACCAACATGCAGTGATTTTATAAACATGCCTTTCAGAGCCAATCTAAATATTAAAATTATTTATGAATAATATCATTGTGTAGCTGTTCCTGTCCTCCAGGAGTTTATGATGCAGTGAGCCAAGGTTGGCTATAGATGTGTTGCGATGGGCAATGTTTTTGCTGGAAATTCTGTTCTTTCATTTTATGCATTGGTTTATATTTTGAGCCAAATTAGTCCAATTTCTGATGGTTGAATTCTTGCGATTGCTTCTGCCCATGAGGATACTGAGGCCCATGCCAGCAGGAGTCACTGCTTCTAATAGCCAGGCTGCCATCTCCATCCCATTGATCCCTGATAAGTATTGCCCTGGAGACCCATGTCAAGAAGAGCACCTGCCTGCTTGTCTGGAGCAGGATTCCATAACTTTGTTTTCATGGATCCTAATTTCTAATAGAGCATTCTATTTGATGTTTCCGCTGTGCTGTGAAATCCTGTGATTTCTGCCATGGGGATAATCTTTTTTGTCACATGGGATATTGCCATGACATTACCCTGCAGTGCTTTGACTTGTTATGGAACCATCTTCCATATAACTGTCAGGTACAAATTTTCTAAAAATCAGCTAATGTCCACCCTGTATATGAAAATCAATAGAGCATTAACTTGAGTTGACATTTATGTTTTTATTTTCATGCCAAAAATTATTCATTGGCTGTTTGATTTGCTATTCACTTATTGATTTTTCCAGCAAGGATTTGAATTGGATTTTTGAATGCAATAGGGAATTCTGATCACATCAAACTGGCAGTTTTTAAAACTAGCAAGACCATAAACTGTATTTGGGTTTGATTTTGGTTTCCAAGGATAACTCAAGAAGGTGCCACTGGGCCTTTATAAGGTCAGTTACATAAGCAGATGATTAATTTGAGAATACAAAGTCAACATTGATAAACACAGCTAATTTTGTTATTTTAAAAGGTGCTATAGCCATGGCACATACCCTTTAAGCAAGAAGTCTTGTTTGCTAAGACTTCTTTTGAAGTTTATACACAAGTCAGTCAAATGATTTATTCACTAATTCCCTCCATAAATATTTGTGAAGGTGCTGGATGAGAAGCTGGTGCAGTTGCATAGACCAAGGGTTTGCATGAAGATGGAAGTTACATACCAATTTGACCTGAAAAGAAAACCAAATATGGGAAACCTGTAGGTGGCGTTGGGCTTGTTGGCTTGATTGGAAACTCATAAATCAAGAGAAAAATGAATCAAAAAGGTCCTTTTGGGAACCAGGAAACATTACAAGTCGTTGTTGCTGCTGCAATGTGTAACAAACAAACAAACAGTACTGAGTAGAGGGTCCAGCACAATAGCCTAGGGGCTAGATCCTCACCTTGCATGCACTGGGATCCAATATGGGCGTGAATTTGTGTCCCAGTTGCCCCACTTCCCATCCAGCTCTCTGTCTGTGGTCTGGGAAGCCAGTTGAGGATGGCCCAAGACCTTGGGACCCTGCACTTACATGGCAGACCTGGAAGAAGCTCCTGGCTCCTGGCTCGTGGCTTTGGATAAGCTCAGCTCCGGCTGTCGCAGCCACTTGGGAAGTGAATCAGCAGAAGGAATCTTTCTGTGTCTCTCCTGTCTGTATATCCTACTTTCCACTAAAAATAAATAAATCTCTAAAAACTAGTTCTAAGTCACAAAATTAATGACAACAGAAATTGCATAAAGAAAATAATACAAACTGGCCATGTATCAGTGTAGTTTTTCTTTCATTACAGAAGAGTAGGATTGTTGACATTCATACGACTCTTACAGACTACGGAGAAAGTATCTTGGGCATTTTATTCATTAACTAATTCAGTAACTGAGTCATTAAATCAACAATTTTTATTTATTTTTATTGAGCATTTGCTATATATTAGAATTTCATTAAGTCTGCAGTCTTAAGTATTTTGAGGAAATAAAGATTAAGAAAATAGGGCTTAACTCATGGAGGCTAGTGTAAGGATGTAGATAAGTAAATAAAGTACTAAAATACAATTAGAAAATCACAGGGTACTTGAAAGTCATGTGGCTCACTCTGATGAAGTAATGGTTAGCAAAGGACAAAATTGCAGAAGCTATGTCTGAAACTGTTGGTAGCCTACCCAACATTTTCCCATATCTTGTCTTCATCAAGAGAACTCTGAACTTCACGGAATATAGTACACTCAAAGAAGCTACATGCTTTTCCCAGTCATACATAAACCACAATAGCACATCCTCCTTTGCCACTGGCCTGTCTGCTGGGCTAGAGACCCAGAGATTCCCAGTGGAACCAGAGGGAAGTACACCGGGAAATCGTTTCCTCTCTGATAAAAAGGGAGTTATTTACATGGAAGTCTTATTTCTTTCATGGTTTAGGATGCAGTTTTGTCTAATCTGATGTTTAGAGTCAAGGTATACATTTTAAGACCATAATGGGGGAAATAAAGAGCAAATCCAGAGAGCCTGCAACTGAGCTCACACCTAGTTGCTTAATCAACCATTCTGCAAGCACATACTGCCACTACATATCCAGCTTAGTCGAACTGAAAATATGAAAAATGATACAGACCTCTTCCTGAAGAAAGTTCTGAGCTAAGTTTTGAAAGTGTGTGAGCTCTAATAATTAAAAAAAAAAAAGGAGTGAGAAAAGGATGCTCTTGAAGTTAGAAGTGCAAACACATTAAGCCAAGAGAGGGGGTGGTATGTTTGGGAATGCCAAGTACATATCAACATGAGTATAAGAAGATATGGGATTGGACAGGAAGGCAGAACCCTTGGCCCATGAGAAGCAGTTTAGGTTTCATTGTAAATTAACCTGAGATTCACTGAAGATTTATCTTAGATTTGCATTTTATAGACATAAGTTTGGTGAGCACAAAGAGAATGGGTCAGGCGATTTGAGATAGAAACAGACCACATGTGTAGGATAATCTTGGCAGGAAAGAAATGGATAGTGGTGAAAGGGAAAAGAGATAGATTTGTATGATGCTAGGGAAATAAAATACATGGAACTTAACCTGACAGATGGTGGGTTGGAGGGACAGGGGAATGCAAGTACCACTCTTAGGTCCCTGCTTGGGTTTCTAGAGAGCTGGACACTGTATCTTTGAGAAAGGAAACTGACAAGGAAAATCAGGTTGAGGTGATTCTCAGAGGGGGAACAAACTGCAAAGTATGTGATGGGAGAGGGACAAGATGACAAATTCAACTTGAAGGCATTGTTTGGGAATCTTGAACCATGTGCGTGGAGGAGGGGCTTCCCAGAGGGATGCAGCTGTGATTTTGTGAGTAGGAGCATAGCACGCAGACTGACATGAGAAGATGGTCTTGGAAAATCCTCAAGCTCTAGAGGTGAAAGGGAGGATAAAGGAAGAGAAAATGGGACAAATGAGACATCAGCGACAGGAGGAGAAACAGCAGGAGAAAAAGGTGCCAAGAGGGCGAAGGGAAGATTCCATCACATTCCAGAGTGATGTCAGTTAAGATGGACACTGAAGACGATCTGGGCGTTCTCTGGAGAGAACGACTCAACCATCTTTAACAATTCTTCAGCTATTCTTCATTTTAAAATTTCTTAAAATATTTTGCCACATTCATTACAAATGTAGACATAATGTACATACATAAATATAACACTTTTTATGAAATCAGAGATATTAATATCAGAATGATAAATACAATGTGTTTTCTCCTATTTGTGGAACTAAATGTACAGAGAATACAAAATTATGTGGATGTCGTATTATTTGATATTTAGTATAAATATTGCTTCGTTGAATTTTTCCACGAAATGACAGCATACCCTCCTTACCCACATAATTGTTGTCATGATTTCCTCGTTCTAACCACCATTTAAAAAAAAATCTGATTTAAGGGAATGGTGTGGGAGGGAGTGGGAAGTAAGCAAATGGAGATGGATATAAAAACATGGGCTCTCAAATCTTGCAACACATTGTAATCACCCTGATCTCAGCCCTTGTGAATCTCATGAAATGGGTCTGGAGAATGCTCTGGCCATGAGGTTGAGCACAACAGCATGATTTGTGTGCAGCAGAATTAGAGCATCACTGCTCTTCTCATAGACTACTCATTGGGAACTCAGCTGTGAGTGTGATGGAGTCTTATGTATTGGGAGAGGCAGGCTTGAGGAAGACATGCTTTCCACAACGAGAAAAGAAAGACTGAGAATGACATACGGCGAAAAGATTTTGTCAGAAGAAAAGACCAATCTAGAGATATTTAGAAGGGAATTTGCTATGCAGTATTGATTCACCTGATTGTGGAGGTCCAGGGGTCCCAGGAAAGCTGGTGACACAGTTCCTGAAGGTCTGAGACTCGAGCTGGGGGAGAGTGATGGGATACAGGGCTGTGAGGTCCAGACTCAGTCTGCAGATTGAAGAACTAGGAGCACCGATGTCTGAGGAAGACAGGAATTCCAACTCAAGAAGAAAGAAAAATTGTCTCTCTTTTTTCCATTCAGACCCTCAACAGATTGGAGGATGCTCATCCAGATTGATGAACATGGGTTCCTATTATTGAGTCTACAAGGTAAAATGCTGATTTCTTCAAGAAAGAACAAAGATACATTTTAAAATAATATTTTAGCAGCTATCTGGGTGTCTCTTACTCCATTCAAATTGATATTTAAAATAAACACTATAGGCATGGTGACCTAGTGGCTAAAGTCCTTGTCTTGAACATGCCGGGATCTCATATGCGTGCCGGTTCTAATCCGATCAGCCCCACTTCCCATCCAGCTCCCTGCTTGTGGCCTGGGAAAGCAGGCAACAACTCCTGGCTCCTGGCTTCGGATTAGTTCATCTCTGGCCATTGGTGTAACTTGGGGAGTAAATCATTGGACAGATCTTGCTCTCTTGTCTCTCCTCCTCTCTCTATATATATATCTGACTTTGCAATAAAAATAAACAAATCTTTAAAAAAATTAACCACTATGAAAAACATGGTGTTTAGAGAGATATACAACTCTATGGAGAATATAAAGTTGAAGGAGACTTCTCTTTCAAATGTGGGATTGTTTATTCTGCCATGGTTTATTTGGATATCCATAACATTATTTGCAAGTCCCACACAATTTCCAACTTGAAAAATCATCCTATTGTAGATTTATTAAATTTTGAGTCCTGCCTATGGTTGGGTTGGCAGGGGAGACAAAATGATTTTGAGGGTCATAAATGGCCTATGTTCCAGGTAGTCTTCTCCCCAATCTAACTGTCCTTGTCTGAGCTCCTCACAGGACAGGAAGTTGTCATAGGTATAGTGAATTGGCTTAGGTTGGTTTATGTCTGTCCCTTCTACCACACTTTAGCTCCCAGGGCAGAGACCTCACCCATTTTGCTCAACATTGGATTTCCAGGGATAAGTTTACTGCCTAGACCCCAGAAAGTGCTCTTTAAATACTTATGAATGGATGAGTGATTTATTTACCTTAGTATATTTAATGGTGATCAGTAAAATGTTCAAAAATATGTTGACGCTGCTACAATGATCACATCTCATCAGGGGTTGATTTGTTTTATTGGTGTCATGAAATCTAGAGCCTGGAAATGAAGACCCATGATCAGCGGGAACCTACAAAACCATGTTACCTTCCATGGGCTAACATGGGCACTTACACAGCTCCTAGAAGAAGGGATAGAGAATTGAACAGGAATGTGAAAGAGGCAAGGATAACCCCAAATGGTATGAGTGGGAGTTTCTATTCTGTTCTCAGCTGAACAAATCAACTATTGTACAAGCAGTAGAAAGAAATGGATTAACAAAATAACAGTGTCTTTGTTTCCCTTACTGGGTTAGCATGTGCCCCCCTTGGGATCATTTAAACGCATTGGTCTCCCCTTAATCTCCACCTCACTAGAGTGTACTAGAGTGGACATTCCAGGAGGGCAGACGGTCTTGTCTGTTTAATTCTCTGATGTATCTATCCCCTAAATCAGCAACTGACTCTTAGTAGGTAGTTACTGAATGGATAAGCGAATGAATCTTACATTTTGCCTTGACTGCTACCCCATGCCATTGCATATTCCATATTTGATTCCTTGACAATTCCCACCCCACTGGAAACTTTAGTTATCTCTTGCTCCAATGATGCTGGTGCTGCCTGTGCCCACTTCTTGTAGGTCCTAGATCACAGGAAGGGAGATTGTCCATGGACTCTCCCTCTTGAATTGGCCTTGTTAACTGTCATAGTCGTAAGTACTTAGCAAGGTGTTGATTAATTGTAGAAGTAAATTTTTCAGGAAGAATTGGCTGAGTATTTGCTATGGGTGGCCCTGTTAATGCTAATGAATAAGACCTAGTTCCCTACCTTCTGACAGAAGACTGACTTCTGGGACCTTGTAGGTGGCAGAGTGAGGAGTGGGGGTGACTGTACAAAGAGCAGCAGACAGCAGCATAGACAATGGAGCACTTCACACGACTAGGGATTGAGTGCAGGATGGTTGTGGGGGTGGGTTAGAAAAGACATCTTACAGGAAGCTCTGCTGGAGTCAGGAGAAGATATGGTTGAGTGGGGAAGAAAATTAATTACTGTGGTCATGATGATCTCATTTTTTTCCACTCCTGCATTTTTTCCTTTGTTTGATACTAATCTATCTGAATCTTGTCTTACTATTGGCCTACCTTTACAGCACGAGATAGATAATACTTTCAGAGGATAAAACTTGTTTTCATTGAGATAAAAAGGGTTGGAAAAGAAATTGACTATGGTGTCTGCTGAAGGAGAAAGGAAATAAACATTTTGGGATAAACATAGACATTTTAAGCCCTAAACTGTGATGGATTAGGGACATTTATATCCAAAAGGCAGCCTTGAAGAAAGCAATGAGCAGATAACATCTGTACCACAACTATTCCATCCTTTGCAGAAAGCATTCTTGTTTTAAAGTAATCAAATTCAAAGGAAAGAGAAGTAAATCTAAATTCTATCTTTAATTTGGGTGAAATTCCATGAGGTCCAAGTATACTATCAATGAATGAAATTTTTTGGCTTCTTGAAAGGAAATGATTTCCTTCCTCAGTGGAAACAAGAAAGAGAAGAACAAGAGCGATATTCTCTGAGTGGGACCTCTATTGGATTGGTTTGGTTTTGAGTTTTCTGTGAGTAGAGAGTGGGGAAGGCAAGGCTGCCAGTTAGCCCTGTGGAGGCGCGAGTTACAGGTTGCTGTCCTCAATCAAATGATACAAAGAAGAAATCGTGACACCTTCCCTCTCACTCAGCTCAAGTCGCTTCTCTTTCTTCACAATGCTGTTTACACTAGAGAAATTCATGTTCTGTAATTCCTGTTAGGGCCCCCAAATACCACCCCCTCAAATTCAGCAATGTAAGAAACCTCCAAATGCTTGACCATGAAGTGGGCTGTAAGTATGCAGACGTGCGCAGTACAAAAAGATAAGCTCCATGAAGTTCTTCTATATCCTATTGTAGAAGTAACTCCCATAAACCGGCCTTGGTATCCGGTGTTCTTCTCTGATTCATTCTTTTAGGGGAACATATGAGAGGGCTTCAAAGAGCTTTTAGGAAAATGGAATTGAAATGTAAGTTTGCTTTGGTGAAAGAAAATTAAAGTCCAGACATGGTGTTTATTCATTAAAAGAATAGAAAGTCATTGAGAGAGACGGAAAGATCATCACTGATTCACTCCTAAGTGCTGACCAGGCCAAAGCCAGGAATCCAACACAGGTCTCTCTTGTGGGTGGCAGGGATCCAAGTATGTGAGCCATCATCTGCTACCTCTCAGGATGCACATTTGTGGGAAACTGGAATGAAGAGTGAAACCAGAACTTGAACTCAAACTATCTGGTGTGGTAGGCAGAAATTAGAAGTAGGGTTTAAACACTATGCCAAATATCTACCTGCTCTTGACATAGTTTTTTTTCTTAATACTACTCATTTCTATTAACTTTTCGAAGACTCTTTGTATGTCAATATTTTATATTCCTTTTAGAATGGCAGCAGCCAATAGGTCATTAGGTATGGGTGGCTTATTTGAAATACCCTCTTGGCTCTAAGCACAATCCACATATATGGTAAGAATTCAAGAAGGACACACGGAGAACCAAAAATAATCACAGTCGGTTATCAAGTCAGATGACTCATTTATAAAATAATCCTCTAGGAGTTGGTAGAACAGGTAGAGCCATGGCTGTGATGCAGGCACACCATGTCCAGGCTGTTCCAGTTCTGATTCAACTCCATGCTAATGCACTTGGAAAGCCAGTGGAGGATGGCCCAAAGTGCTTGGGTCCCTGACCCCACATGGGAGACCCAGAGGAAGCTCGTGGCTCCTGGCTTTGGTCTGACCCAGCCCTGGGCTGTTGTGGCCACTAAAGGAGTGAGCCAGCAGATGGAAGACCTTTCTTTTTGATTCCTCTCACCCCTCTCCTCCCTGTCTGTAACTCTGTCTTTCCAATGAATCTTTAAAAATCAAACAAAATAATCCTGTAACAGAGAGCAGTAAAATATTAAGCTTATACAGAGAAGAAAGTTGAGTCCTTTTGTAGACCAAGAACATGGGACAGTAGAGTCAGATACCTGGGGTGTGGGGTAATAGACCAGACAGAATTAGAAATAAAAAAATATGAATTATATGGCATTTTAAAACTTTGTAACAGACACATCGGATAAAAGGATCAATTTTTACATTATATTTAACCAAGTTTGTAAACATGACAGCTTCCACATATACTCAATACAAAGCTTAGTGTGACATCTTATTATTGTTTTATGCTAAAATCCAGTGTGCATTTTAATTGGCAACACATCTCAGGAGGAGTTCAGAGGAGTTGAATTTCCCAATTTCTCAGCAGCCACATGTGACTACCATAAAGGACAACGCAGATGCAGAGGGCTGTTTGGCAAACAGGCATAAAGGGAGAACAGGTGAGCCTGCTGCAGTGGGGGAAGCATGGGGAACCAAGGGAAGTAAAAAATAGCCAGAAACGGAAGATTAGAGAGTGCCCGAGAGAGGAGGGGCATCAAGGGTGGGATCTGTAGGGTTGCTGGTGTATCTTTGGTCCCGTGCCTGGAGCTGAGCCTCTCAGACATACCTGGCTCAAGCAGGACCAGCAAGGGTGTCAGGGTCTGGATGCAAGCAGGGCTCCTTCAAGTAGGGGTTGTGTGATTCTTTTTAACTAAAATGAGCCAAAGTTTCTGCATTTATTACAAAGGCTTAACAGAGTGCTCCTGATGTGATGAGCAATTACTTTCTTCTAGAACAAATCACCATCTTTTAACACCAGCAAATTGTCTTGTGGTTCGGTTATTGTTGGCCAAACTATATCTCCACAGCTCAATATATTTAATGTCATAGGATTGCAGTAGAGACTGAGAAAGAGGGTATACAGAGAATTTGTGCCAACCATGGAGTTAGCTATTAGTGTAGCAGTCGGGAAGCTGTTTGGGTTGCCTGTGTCACACACTGGAGTGCCTGGCTTCCACTGACCAATCAGCTTTCTGCTAATGTGCATGCACCCTTAGAGACAACAGCAGGTGATGACGCTAGTACTTAGGTGTCTGCCACTCATGTGGGAGAACCAGATTGAGTTCTGGGTTCTTGGCTTGGCCCAGGTCTGGCTATTGTGGTCATATGGGAGTGTGAACCAGTGGGTTGGTGCTCTGTCTGTCTCTCTTTTGATAAATAAAATGAATAACAAGAAATTTTTTAAAATGCCAATGAATCTTTCTAGGCCATTTGTCCATAATCTACAACTTGTGAAATGACATTCAGTTGGGAGACATCTTCTCTAAAGAAGTTACTTTATGCCTCCGGTTTACCAAATTAGGGGTGATTGTGGAACCTACACATGAAAACCATTTCCTTCATTAGAGACTAAATGTTGAAATGTTCCTGCTTGCTTGCCAAGTTTAGAAATTTACAACAGCAGCCCCAGACACCAAGCCTAACACAAAGTCTATTTCACTCCCAGCAAGCAAATTTCAACTTTGAAATTTTAGGATTGTGTGCTTGTTTTTCTATTTCTCTAGGTTTTCACTTTAGGAGTTTCTTTTAGATTTCCTTAGTGCCCATTGTTCAAACAGAAGTTTTCCATCTTTACTTCTATCAGGGGACCACACCAACCTGTCAGATGCAATCCTGTTAGAACAGTATGTAACCTGAGTCCTTTACCTGCTCTATTTTCGTCTTGCCTTCCTTCCTCCTTAAAGGTCTGTGGCTTTCTTTGTCCAAATTCCTCAGGTTTCTTGGGTATGTTCTTTCAGATCACAGGCATGCCTTGATCTTCACTTACAATCGTATTTTCTACCTTGAAACTCATTCAATACTTTTTAATTATTGTGGTTGGCTCGCTCCCTCTTGAATCTGTCTAAAGCTTCTGTGATCACAAGGCAGAGCTGTGGAAGGCTCCTCTGTGCGGTTTCTCCAGCTTCTCCCAGTAGGAGCTCTTCCTGTAGTTGTAAGATTCATCCTCTCAATGGTCCCTGAAGTGGGGATACCTTAGTGGGTGGGGTCATCCAGCTGCCTCTGTTGGACTTTATAACTCTTCTCTCTAATCTTCTCTTTATGACTTGTTAGAGCTGGGTATCTCTTCACGTCCCTTTTATATCCACCCGTTTTATCTTGGAAAGTCCAAGCTTTCTCCTAAGGGAAATTTTCTCTTCCTCCTGCTTAATTAGGATATCTGGTTTTGTTTGTCTTTCGGTTTCTCTATGGTCCTGTTTAAATAATAAGACAGAAATATATTTGGACGACTGTTCCAGTTCCTGCCAGAGTTTCTGAGAAAATTTGCTTTCTTTTTCAAATATAAACTTATTTATTTTTAAATGCTTGTTACATAGGTGAAGAGAATACAGACCCATAGAGGTCTCTGGCTGGGATGGGAGGTATCAGGAGTGGGGTGGGTTGGAAATTGGCTTTCAGAAATACTGTTACAGGTTCAAACATCTTGCATTATTTTTGATTATTTTTTTAAAATAATTTTACTGAATTTTTGAGGGAATTTTTTGTTTATCTGAACCCAAAGATATGCGATATTATTTTATAAGTATTAAATGTTTTGATTGACATATAGCAGTCACACCTGTTTAGAGGGTATAATGTAATGTTTCAGCACGTTTGTACAGTGCGTAAGAGTCAAATGAGATATTTACAGAGCAGTGACTGATTGTTTTGATCTATTCCTCAGTGAAACATACCTCTCTTTTTGAGTGTCATTGAAATTAGAGGACACTGAAATGTAAACTGAGAGATGAAATGTATGTAAACAAATCCAAAATGAACTTGAGGCCTGGTAGTCTGGAGTGATTTAAATCTGTGGATTAACCATCTCTTTCCACACTTCTTCTGGTTCTAGAATACAGCTGGAAATAAGTGAGATAAACAGGATGTTGAATAGCAGGTCTGATGTTACTTACATGTGACTGCCATGTTCTCTTCTGCCTTTCCATTTAGATCCATATTCACAGGAAATCGTTGGCTGTCCTTTCCTATTGTGCTTCCAGAATGCATTTCCTTGAAAATGACAACCAGGAATTGGCACCAATGAGTAAGAATGGATGGATGGATGGATGGATGGATGGATGGATAGGGAGTACCAGATGGAGGCAGGAAATATGGAAATGGTGTGCTGTGTCTGTGAATCAGCAGAAGAGCCGTGGCTCCTAGTGATAAATGCCCACTTGCCCTATAAATCAACTTATGTGCTTTGGTTTCGTTGAGCTGGGGAGGAAGCTTAAACTACCTACTGTCAAATCAGTGACCCAGCAAGAGGGACTGAAAAGATGAAATCAAGCAAAATAAAATCAGATGCTGGGCTTCACCAAAATGAGAGTTGAAACTGCCTGTTTCTGAAAATTTCAGAGGTGACTGTTGCCTGGGAGTGGATTTCCAATGGCTGGAAAGATAGAGAGGTGATTGCTTTAATGCATGGAGTGTAAAATCTCATTTTTGCCAAGGAGTAAAGGAAGCCAAAAGAATCATCACTAAGGCAGGTGCTCAAGTTACACATGCTGACCAGTTCAAGGAAGGAAGGGAATTCCAAGGCTAAGTCCTTATTGAAGAAGATAAACCTGGAAATTATTTGAAATATATTGCTTTCTCATGCACATATGAACCAAGTAAGTTTGAAATAGTATAATGTGAAAATAGTAACAAATCCTTCCATTAGGCACAAGACTTGAGATAATCTGAAACCTGTTTGTGTTGTGGTTCCAGGAGAAGAGAGATACCCCATATAATTGGGAGGAAAAGTCTATTTCTGAAGGTCTGGGTAGCTGTGGGGATAGCTTGTAACTTTATTTATATTTTAAGGGACAAGCAAGTGGTCAGAACCCCTAGGAGGGTGACTGTGTGGACGGCTGCCTTCAAGAAATGAGGCCTAGGGTGGATGTGTAGCCAAACAAATGTGACACGGCAGAGATGGGGAATAGATACTCCACCCTCTGGCCCTTGGCTCTCTGATTTGAGTACTGCCCAATGGAAGTCAAAGGGATACGGGAGCCTTCTGATGCCATTGAGTCTGACTTCTTAGTGGGGGCAAAGGAGGAAGACAGTAGAGAAGAATCTGGAGGGCTACAGAGAAAAAGTCAGCCCACTCCCAAATTGTACTGAACTCTAGATCAAGTCATGTCAGTCAGGCCAGATTCACTGTACGTGCTGTGGATGCTAGCACCATGGAGCAGTGCCACTGCAGTGGATCAATAACATCCAGATGACTTTCAAAGCTGTTCTTAATCTGTGTGAATATGGGATTGGGAACCACATCTTCCATGATGTTCTACATTCCCAGGTCTCTTTCCCAAAAATATCACTTTGGTTTGGGGTCTCCTGTAGCTGATTTGGCACCACTAGTTAATTACCAGGCAGTGCCAAGAATTCAGGCTTACTTCCTTTGCCGTGGTTTCTGAGCTCTTAAAACATCACAAAAACTGAGACTTTAAAAATAGAATTCTGCTTTTCTTTGAGGCAGGAAATATTTGTAAAGCTATGCAGGTTTCTTTTGCCCTGGAATCAACCGATGCTCCATGAGATTAATTTAAACAGAAGGAGCAGCTGTGTTTTCACTGCTAGGATGGCTATAGAAACTGTGGTTGCTGGGCCTGGCACGGTGGCCTAGGAGCTAAAGTCCTTGCCTTGAATGTGCCGGGATCCCATAAGGGGCACCTGTTCTAACCCCAGTGGCCCTGCTTGGTTTCCCATCCAGCTCCATGCTTGTGGCCTGAGGAAGCAGTTGAGGACTGCCCAAAGCCTTGGGACCCTGCACCCATGCGGGAGACCTAGAGGAAGTTTCTGGATCCTGGCTTCAGTTCAGCCCAGCACTGGCCGTTAGAGAGTGAATTATCGGACGGAAGATCTTCCTCTCTCCTCCTCTCTGTATATTTGACTTTGCAATTAAAAGAGAAAGAAAGAAAAAGAAAGAAAGAAAGAAAGAAAGAAAGAAAGAAAGAAAGAGAGAGAGAGAGAGAGAGAGAGAGAGAGAGAAAGAAAGAAAGAAAGAAAGAAAGAAAGAAAGAAAGAAAGAAAGAAAGAAAGAAAGAAAGAAAACTGTGGTTGCTACAGCTACACACGCTGAGGGTGAGGGTAGGGGCTGGACCCACTCACCACTCTATCTCTTCCATGAACTGTGTAATGCCCATCTCTTCCATAATGAACCAAGCTTAAAAATTATCCACTCTATGGAATATCACACAGCCCTAAAAAGCATGAAATCCTACCATTTTCAACAAAATGGTCCCAACTGGAGGCCATTTTTGCTTAGTGAAAAAAGTCAGTCCCCAAAGGATAAATATCATGTTCTTTCTGATGTAAGTCAATCTTCATGCAAAGTACAAAATAAATAAATAAATAGGTTATATATATTTATATATATTTACATAGATTCTCATATAGATAAACTGTATAATGGAGACTAGCATAATGGGAAGTGAAGATACATTCCAGTAGGTATGTCTGCTCCCCAATAAAAAGAGGACTCCCAATGAAATAGTTAAATATACCTATGACACTAGACGTTCTGTATTTGCCTATGCCTACACTGCCCTGAGACACCTAAACAGCAGAAAGTTAAAATTATTCATTAGATTTTAAACCGAGGCATGTCAACTTCTAGCCATATTCCCTATGTCTGTTTTATTTGAAGATGTCAGAGTCAGAACACAGGATACCATGAAGGCTGTCTGGTTTATCTCCACCACTAGAATTTTGCAGACCCTCTAGCTAAGGATTCATGTCCAGGACTAGTAGTACAGTTAAACATTTGAGAGCTTTCTAGAATGCAGTCAACACCAATGGAAAATATTTTTCAAACAAGACCCAAAGAAAGCCAGTCTTCCTCTGAGATTCTCTATCCATGCAGAAGTCCTAGAATCTAGACCACTTCCTGGAATCTAATCTAGAAAGTCAGAGTTGCCCATGGCAATAGATCCATTTTGTTAGAAGTTTCATCACCATGAAAGTACAACCCCAACTAGATTGGAGTCACTCTAGGATCCAACCTGCTTTGCCTCTCGTAAAACAGGGATGTAATCAGAAGAGGCTGGGTGGAAACAGAACAGCATTGTCCTGTGGTAAGTGCTTTAGTCGGGCAGCCTCCTGTCTCACGTCTCTGCTTGGCCCAATTCAGAATATTTTTCATCCAAGAGATTAAAAGTCATCCATTAAGAAGATAATCCACACACTTGATTTCAGGGACAGGAAGGATATATTTTTCCTCTCATTGTTCCCATTTCCACTTTTCTTACACTTGCCTTCCTCCGCTTGGTGATATCACTGTAACTTTCATGGGCTGGCTGTGGGCGTAGGGGTGAGCAGCTCCCTCTGCAGCCATTTCTGATTCATCTCAGTGAATCATCTGCTTGGGTCTCTGGGCTTCAAGTGGGTGATGTCACTGCATCCTCCTCCACCCCACCCCCGCCCTGCCCTGCCCTGCCCTGCCCTGCAGGCTCCTTCTGGAATTCTTCCTGTGTTCACTGCTGACATGCTCAGCTGGGAACTCACTAAGCTGTCAAAATGCTGGGTGATTCCAGGCAGGGAACCCTGGGGTTCTTATCAGAGCTGAACTCCTTCACCCTCCTCATCATGAAGCCATTTATAGATTCAGATAGGTTGGAGGGGACCAACTCCATTCACCGCACACCAGGCAGTCTAACATCCAGGAGCACAGCGGTTCAGCCCTGGTCTGCCACTCTGCTTTGAGGTCAATTTTTACAAACTATTATTTTTGTAGGAATGCTCTTAATTCAACTGTTACATAAACTGTGGGTCTGTTTCTTAGCAATTTTAATTCAGAACCTTCCAGACAACAGTAATCCCTAGTTTGATCTTTTTTCCCCTCTCTCTTTCTTCTCTTTCTTTCTACTTCATCTCCAACACCACCTCCGCCCCAACTTAACAGTTTCCAGCTGTGTATCGTTTGGCTCTATTTCCAAGCTGGCTTTGACTATAATCTGCAGTTGGATTCCCTCCAGGTCCCAGATGTGAATTTATTTATGCAGAGGCATCTGGCCCTCCACACAGTCCTGTCACTGCAATGTGGCAAATTTGTGAAAGAATGGCTGGCACCCGGCTAAGCAGGCTGTACACCCTGGCAAGCCAGAGAGGCATTTCAAAGGTGGAAAGAAGGGATGTGAGGGGTAGGGGTAGTCAGGGGGAGCCAGGACTCACAGAATCCAATGAACTCCCTGCGCCTGTCAGGGGACTGGAAGTGGCTTGCATTGTTTGAGCAAGGGGTTGCTGTCCATCACTTACAGACCTGTGCATGCCAAAGATGGGAATTTAGGACAGAAGTGGTGTAAAACTCAGGAGAGGCAACACCGGATTTGGAGCCAAAAGTCCCAGCTCTGGTTCTGGCTTTGTGCTTGTTCTCTTTGTGACCTGAGTAGTCTTTTCCGCAGGAATATTTCCTTTCAATGAAAGAAAAGAGTTGGATTGAATTGTGAGACTTTCAACTTTTAAACGTTTAAATGAAACCTGTGCCGGTTTTGTGGCATAGTGGGTGAAAACACGCCTCGTGATGCCACTGTTCTGTTTGTGCACTGGTTTCCTATCTTGCTGCTCCACTTCCGATCTAGCTCCTTGGTAACAGCCTGGGAAAAGCAGTGAACAATAGCCTGAGTGTTTGGGCCCCTGCCTTCCACATGGGAGACCTGGATGAAGCTTCTGACTTGTGACTTTGGCCTGGCTCAGCTCTGGTCATTGTGGCTGTTTGGAGAGTGAACCAATGGATAGAAAAGCTCTCTGTTATATAATTTTTTTCCACTTAAATATTTATATAAACAGAATGCATTTCATAATAGGAAAAGTATAAATGAAATCTTATGTGGAAGTCTTCCATATGTATGTCCTCAATTCTGTCATGATAGGAACTGGTAAGAACAGCAATTTATTAACCAACCTTACTGGTAGATGTTCAAAGGGTTGTTGGGGTGCTAGAGATGTAACTTTCCTCATTCAGCCATCCTCACTGCAGGAGCTGTGGGGGCTCAGCCACGTGGCCCTTCTCTGGATCTCAGAAAATGCAGCTTGTTCCCTCCCCCACCCTGGTCCTGTCCTTGAACTGCTTCCATCTTTTCCTTTCTGTGATCACCACCTTTTCCCTAGCTTCCTGCATACCCACTCATTCAGCCTTGTGCTTTCTGTAGGAGCCTTGCAGAGTGGGGCAGAATCATTTATGATTCAGGAGCAGCAAATACCTGACAGATTTGGACCGTCAGGGTGAAGCCCCTCCTTTATAATCCAAGGAACTCTTGTCTTCATCTACCTCTTGTCACTGAAAGCCCTATTTCTTACCCAGCAAGGAGGGCAAAGGTGTGGACGGAATATTTCCCCCTCTCTGGGTGTGTCTGAACATCTCTGTAGAACAGGGTCCCCTGGAGCATAGTTGGAGAATTGCCCTTTGTGTCTCGTGTGAAGACGTGATCATCGCCACCAATCTTGGACTCTAAAGAGTTGTTGCAGAGGAGAGTGTTCTTTATCTGGATTAGACTCCCCGGAAGCCTTTGGGGGAATCCTTACTCATTTTCCATTGCTTTGGGGGAGCTCCACACAAATCTAGTCTCTTACTAGCTGGGAGATGTTTCCTTTGAAAACCAACTCATAACTCCTAGTAGAATATGCTGTCCTTGGGGTGGCACAATTTCCTGCTTATGGAGTCTTAGACATTTTAAGCATCTGGATGGAGGAAATGTTCAGAATCCCTCCCTAACAGGAGGCTTTGTACGCACAGATCCAGGAGGCTGGCTGGCTTGGAAGTGACTGTTGTGCCACTAGGAAAGTTGCAAATCATCTTGACTCTGTGATAATGATGGTAATGGCAGGTCATGGTTTGTCCTCAATCTCTAATGAACACAGTAGTTAAGAGCCATAGCGGAGTGTATCCTGTTTGCTGCTTTGCATGATGTTGGACTTGATTGGTGACTTGCTCTGCCAATGAGAAATGAGCAGAAGAAATGCACATCATGTCTAATAAATGCTCTAAAAGCTGGTGTTAACTTTTACCATCACTGTTCTGCAAAGCAAGGGAAACATGAGAAGAAACAGGAGCTGCTTCTTCAGACCAGGTCTCAGGACAACAATGTGGACCCAAGACAGATCTCTACTGGGCATGTAGCATGGACAGGAAAGACACCCACACTATTGTAAGCCTCAGTATATCTGGGTTGTTTCTGCCTGGTCAGGAGCCAGACAGGCCTAGGTTTCAGCTGTGTGACCGCAAATGATGTAATTCCTTTTTCTTTTCTTTTTTTTTTTTTTAAGATTTATTTATTTTTATTGGAAAGGCAGATTTACAGAGAGAAGAGACAGAGAGAAAGATCTTCTGTCTCCTAGTTTACTCCCCAAGTGGCCGCAATGTCCAGAGCTGAGATGATCTGAAGCCAGGCGCCAGGAGCTTCTTCCAGGTCTCCCACATGGGTGCAGGGTCTCAAGCCCTTGTCCTCGATTGCTTTCCCAGCTCACAAACAGGGAGCTGAATGGGAAGTGGGCAGCCAGGACATGGACATGGGATCCTAGGGGTTGAAGGTGAGGGCTTTAGCCACTAGGCTACTGTGCAGGGCCCAAATGCTATAATTCCTTTAAGCTTTGTTTCCTCTTCCATAAAATGGAAACAATAATGTCACTTACCTCATGGAGTCATTGGAATGACTAAATATGAAAATGCAAGTACATTGCTTAGCATGGTGCCAGGTACTAACAAAATAAAATGCTGCCTGTTGTTACTACTTAAAAAAAAACTATTATAAGGCACAGGAATAAAAAGGTGTGGGTACACACGAAAGAGAGATGTACAGTTAGAAAGTATGAGAACTGGTCCTTCATCTTCCAGCGGTGCTCTTTTTTAGAAATACCATGCACTAGTCTGTGGCCTTACATCAGATCATGATGATTCTCAAAGCTATCCAAATCCTAATACTCAGAACCTGTCAAATGTAACAGAAACTGTTCCAATTAAAGATGATTTATTAATTAACCTGCTTTGCCTGTAGCCACCCCTTCCTGCCCGTTCCTTACCCGACAAACAAAACATCATCTCCAAACATAAAGGACACCTTCAATCTTGATTTTGAAACGACATTTGCCTTTGAACTGTGAGTAGTTCTGGAAGTGGTGTGTCATGACATCTTCCAGTCACAACTGAGAGGTAAAATCAAGACCAGAGAGGCCAAGTCCTTAGATAAACCTGAATTACGCCACCAGAATTCTTAACATGACTTTTTCCAGTAATCTTTTCTACTAAAGTAAACCTTTCATCATCAAATGAATGTCACACAAACCCTCTGGATGAGGAGAGAGTTCATTTACTCTAGCAATACATGCAGCACAGGGCAGTCATTTAAAAAAACCTGCTGGGATGCTGACATCTTGTTTGGTTATAAACTGGGAGAATTGATTGCTGTCGTTTGCTTCTTGTAGCTAATTATGTTTTATTTTTTAATGGGCTTGAGAAGTTGGAGGCAAGAGATAGAGGAGTATCTGTCTTGTCTTTGCTCAAGGTACGTTTGCTGGATTCCAGCTCCCTGTCTAATGGGAAGAAACTCCCTCCCCACCCAAGTACTTCATGAGCCCCCAACATTTGTAAATGTTCTGCAGAGGTCTGCTTGGGGTCCATGGTCATTTCCAGGACTACCCCTGCCACTGTGGGATGCAGGGAGCTTGGAGTTAACAGAGCACATCACACAGGGAGGCGCAAATTTCCTGATCTCTTATTGCACTTTAGATCACATGGCTAGCTACATAATGTTAACTTTTGCTTTCTTTATAGATAAAATAATAATCCCATTTCAAACCCCTATTTGCTTTGCTTATTTTCTTCTGCTAAAATAGGGACCCAGTGTGGGAAGGATATCTAACTCAGGATCCCAAAAAGCAGATCTTGTAGCTTACCTTCTATTTGGCCTTCTCTTTCTAGATCTTTCCACCCATTAATTTAGCACTCACAGGTGGGAGGCTCCTCCAGACTTTATTTCCCTTCTCTTCCCAAAGAAGGGCATCCAGCCATTCTTGGGTACCAATATCATTCTCTCTCTCTTGCTTTCTCTCAGGGTGTCTGTAAAATCTTGGGGTGCTCAGTCAACTCAATTTTTAAACAATCTGTTTATTTCCACTTGAAAGAGGTACAGAGATACCGAGAGAAAAAGAGAGAGAGAGAGAGAGAAAGAGAGAGAAAGAGGGATCTTCCATCTGCTGGTTTGGAAATGAATCAGCTGGGACATGAACCAGCATCCATATGGGATGCTGGCACCATAGGGTGGAGAATCAGCCCGTTGCACCACCATAATGGCCTCTTCTCCACTATATTTTGCCACAGCTTTCAATCTGGATTTTGTGGTAGGTGTTCTTACAAAGTTAGTGCTACATAATTCACTTTTAGCCAACATTTTGTCTAAATATGGTTATCTCCATTTTCAGCTAGACGTTGTATAAATTAGCAATGAATCATGCCCGAGACCAGATGGAGTTTGCTTTTGCTGAGGAAGATAAAGCGTTAGGCTTTCTTGTCTTAGTTATGAAAAAATGCCAGCTTGAGCAATCACTTGGCTGGTGTCCTAATTGTCCTAATGTGTGAATCAGAGGGGCCATATGGCCCACCTGATCACTTATATAGGTATTGATTAATGTGGAGGGGAAAAAAATCATCTGGAGAGTCATTGTTAGTCACTCAGCCTGCCATTTGTGTCAGGGTGTGATTGTGGCTCTTGGCTCTGTGGAGAAAGAGCTGTTGCCTCTGAGGACAACGGTGGTGCGACTGTGGCTTGGGCTGGCCTTAGACAGCCTTTACAGGGAGAAGAAAATGTGTGGAGCCCAAATTATACATGGTAAAATATCAGAGGTAACATGGAGTCCTGAGTGTGTGAACATAAGACCTGTTGAAAAGAGTGATTATCTTTGAAGTTTAAAGTGAACAAAGATAAAAATCTTGACAAAAACATAATCCCTTCCTTTTAATCCCTTGCCCACAATGTCTACTGGTTTGAATGACGCCAGGTGGAGCTCTACTTTGAGTCACAGTGCCACCATTTATTTTGAAAAGCTTTCCAAGCGTCATAGGAAGAAACACCTGTCTTCCTTCGAGGAGGTGTGGAAGGAGGGTCCAAATCATTACATTTCTTCATGCTTTCTCTTAGAAGCTTAGGTTTTAAAAAAAATGAAGAGCCTGGGACATGGGTTAGAAACTGGAACCCAGGAGCAAAATTACTTTTTTTTTCCCTTGCTCTCGATTTTAGAAAGTGAGAAATTTTACATGAAAATTAAGATTCCTCCATAGCAAAAATTGGTTGGAGGTGAGTGACAAAATACCTTAGTTGGTACATTTCCCCCTCCCACCCCTTGCTAAGAGCATGCACCTGCCTCCTACTGTTCATCTACACCGTGTGCCAGGCCCTGCACCTGTTCCCTGCCTTCAACATCCATCTCTGATACCATGGAGGAGCCAAGGCACAGCCACTCTTGGAGGAAAACAAAGTTGAACTTTGCTGGGACTCAGTTTAGTCTTCATGTGGACGTCTAGTGGCAGGTCTTACAGTATGTAAAACATTTTTTAAAGTAACTGAAACTGTGTCTTCACACATCATTTGTGGGGATGGCAAAGAGAGGAAAGGGAGGAGAAGCCATTAAAAGATGGGTGATAGGGCTGGCACAGTGACACAGAGGATTAAGTTCCCGCTTGTGATGCCACACTTGCATGCCTGGTTCAAGTCCCGGTTACTCTTCCTCTGATCTGGCTTTCTGCTAACGTAGGAAAGGCAGTAGATGGTAGCCCAAGTGCTTGGACTTCTGCCATCCACACAGGAGATCTGGATGGAGTTCCTGGCTCCTGGCTTCAGCTTGTCCTATGGTTGGCTGTTGCAGGCACTGGGGGAGTAAACCAAAGGATAAAAGCTCTGCTTTGTCTTCCTATTAACCAATTAACTAAATCAAATACCAAAAAAGATGGGCAGGGTGTTAGTCTCAAGATAGCTCTGCACTAGTTGGGTAGTAAGGAAAATAATGAAATTAGCCTGTCCATTCCTTGTGGGATGTTGCTGACCATAGACAATGTCCAGACTTGGGTGTTTGACAGGATGAAGACTGGGCTACATGTGCACCCTCCCCTTCGAATGCTAACCACTGTTCTCTGGGGATAGGAACATGCTGTAGACGCTAACATCGCTGCTTGGGATGCATGTTTCTCATGTTGGAATGCCTGATTCAAGCTCCAGCTCCACTCGTGAGTCCAGCCTCCTGCTCATGTTCACCAGGACAGAAGCAGCAGGCAGTATCTCAAGTACTTGGGTTCCAAGCCATCCACCTGGAAGACATGAATGGAGTTAGAGCTCCTGGATTCACCTGGCACAGCCTCTGGCAGTTATGGGAATTTGGGAAGTAAACTCATAGATTTCCCTTTCAGATAAAAGGTTTCCTGAACCATGATGAAACTACTTTTAAGAAGTGGCTCTATCCTGCTTACCGGCTTCTGGGAAGGAGGAGACAGGACATGGCCCATAATGCTAGATTCTATGGATTAATGACATTTTCTTCTTCTTTTAAAAAACTTGTTTATTTGAAAGCATAGTAACAGGGAGAGATCTTCCATTGGTTTGGTTCGCTCCGCAAATGGTTGCAACAGTCAGGGCTAGGCCAGGCCAATGCCAGAGCCAGGAGGTTCATGTGGGTTTCTCACATGGGTGCAGGGGTCCAACAACTTGCCATCTTCCACTACTTTCCCAGGCTATCAGCAGGTAGCTGGAGTGTATCAGCTGAGTCTCCAACCATCATCCATATGGGATGCCAGCACTGAAGGTAGTGGCTTAACCTGATATGTCAAGGTACCAATGGCCACTGACATTTTCAATCCTGGATTTAGTATTCCTCCCTGGATTCACGATTACAAATATATGTGTTTCCTCATGTTTGCCTTAATTTAAGATGATATGATGTTATGTATAACATGTTATGTTATGTATGTTATATGTTGTGTATAAACTAAAATTGAAATGTCAATGAGGTGGTCACAGAAGATGGTTAAGAACTCGCATTTACTTTTAACATATTGGTTACTCATTACTATGTCAATTAATTCCATAATGATGTAAATTTTTGCTGATGGTATGTTGGAGCTTTTAATTGACTGGGATGATACTCTGCTGGCTCTGTCTTCAGACCAGAAAGGGTATACCTAAGAAGCCATTGAACTTGACTGGACAATAAGATGCTGGACTCTATGTTTGGTATATGCTTGCAATGGGGGAATCTCAACTGAACTAGAACTGTGGTTATGCAACAAGGTGGAGGAATCCACCATGGTGAGAGGGTTTGGGGAGGGGTGGGGAGAATCCAAGTACCTATGAAACTGTGTCACATAATACAATGTAATTAATGAATTCAAAATAATAATAATAAAAAAACCAAATATATGTGTTTCTCCTCCCCCTCAAAGAACCTAATCTTTTTCTTTCCTTCTTAGTATCACAATGTCATAAATGGTAGACCACAACTGATTTCCTTCTGCACTGGTGGCTGGAAGCTAAGAGTCAGAGCTGTAGCCTGCCTCTAGCAAGTATACCAGACACAATGAAATGGAATGCATTTGGGTAATTTAATGTCTCTTTTTCCCCTCCCTGGATTTCTAAGCCCTTAATTTTCCTTTGTCCTTTTCTTGACTATTAATTTTAAGTGCTTTTAAAAAAATGTCTTATTGCTACCAGGTGTTACACAAATTCTGAATGAATAAGCAAAGCAGGCGTTCCAGAGGGCAAGCAATGTCTTGAGTCAAATGAGCTCAGTTAAAATAAAAGGGAACAATAAAACCCCATGGTTGTGGGTCCCAGTTGGCTACAACATAAAATTGGACATATTAATTCTACAATGTTTTCCCATTAGTTTAAAATTCAATTTAATTTTATTTTTGTTCATTTTCCCCATGTCCTCAGTGTCAATATCTAACTCCAGGAAAACTGACACCTTGTTCAATAAAAGAGAGTGAGGTCTTCTCTGATATCATAGCTGAGATGTGCTGGGTTATCTGCTTGTGTGCATTGTCTGCCCCCTCCCCCAGCCCAGGACCAGAACTCCATGCAGGTCCTAGACATGTGTAGCAATTACGTACTTAATTTTCCAAACTTGGTGTAATCCATGCAAGATCTTACAGTATGTGAGATGGAGGGGATTTCTATGTTGTTTTCCACATTGCCTCTCTGAAGCGACATCATCTAGAAATACCCCCAAATTCTTAAATGGTCCCATTGGAATCTTTTCCTTCTGGCCCAGATCTGGCTCTTTTGGCCATTCAGGAAGTGAGCCAAAATGGGGAGCGCACCAGCAGAGGGAGGTCGCTGCCTTTTCTCCTCCCTCTGTCACTCTGCCTTTCAAATATATCTTTTTAAAGAAAAAAAAATCCTATGCCAACTATTTTACTTTCTAGTTTTTCTCCCATCTTTGCAAGTCCAGTCCAGAAAAGGATCCTACTTCCTGTCTGTGTGGTAGAGAAGTGGCTTGCATATCATCATGTTTTTTCTCTTAGTGATCTGCGTAAGAAACTCCATGCTTTCAGTGCTCCAGGATTATCTGAAGAGTGACACACACACATATGTATGTAGTCTATATCTATATCTATATCTATATCTATATCTATATCTATATCTATATCTATATCCATATCCATATCCATATCCATATCCATATCCATATCCATATCTATATCTACATCTATATGTATGCTTGTTCACTGCTATTGTCTGAATCCTTCCTTTCTAAGAACCTATTTTTGAAATTTAAAGAGAAGACTTTGACTTGCTGATTTCTGCTTGCTGGGTTCTTTAGTGTTTTCCCTTTTCTAGGACAAAAGTTTTGGCCTCAAGATCTTTTACTTTTAAACGGTGAAGGCACCATCGGTGGGGAAAAAGAGGAAAGTCTAAGGAGGAAAAGTACATATGAAGATGTTTTTAAAATATTCTACAGTTACTTACAGAATTGAACTGAAATGACTTTGGTGGTCAGTCATGAGATTTTGTTCTTTTGGGGGAAAGCTGGGAAAGGAGATTTTAGGTTGGAGCAGCCCTGAAATTCACCATAAGAGGCAAATTGTCCTCTCCCTCTCTCCTTGGCTGTGTAAATATTTCCTGTGACACTGCCTTCTTTTCCATGCCCTTCCATAACCTGGAAGGGCTGGCTGGCAAAATACCACTTAGTGAGCAACATCACTGCCACTGAAGACTCCAACTATCTCCTTGGGGAGGCAGAAAAAAGCTCGTGGTTAAAACGGTCAAGTATGAGATCTGAAGGCTTTGTAAGGGAAACTGTGGGGTATGTTGTTCCCTTGGCTGTATGATTGGTATATCTTTTCCCCAGCTTTTTCATTTCTATTATTGAGGGAAACAGACCCTAAAAGGAGCAGAAGCACCACAAATTTTAAGAACGAAAGTCAGGTTGAGCTAGTCTAATATTTTGAAAAGTGTCTTAGGAATTTTTAAAAAGTTTTTATTTTATTTTAATTTGAAAGGCAGAGAGAGGGGGGTGGGGAGAGAATTGTCCATCTGCTGGTTTGCTTGCTAAATGGCAACAATGGCCAGTGCGAAACCAGCAGCCTGAAACTCCATTCGGGTCTCCCACGTGCGTACAGGGCTCCAAGCACTTAGGCCATCCTCTGCTGCTTTCCCAGGTGCGTAGCAGGGAGCTCAGTCAGAAAGGAAACAACTAGGATTCAAACCGGTGATCTGATACGGGGTACTGGCATTGCTAGTACTGTAGTTCAACCTGCTGAACCGTAACTCCAAGATGTTTGAGGAATCTTTAAAAAAAAGCTTTATTTATTTAACTTGAAAGAGTTATGGGGGTAGGGGGTGAAAGAGAGGTGAGAGAGAGAGAGAGAGAGAGAGAGAGATGAGAGAGAGAGATGAGAGAGAGAAAAAATGAATGAGAATATCTTCCTTCTACTGGTTCACGCCCCAAAAGACCACAGTGGCCAGGGCTAGGTAGGTCCAAAGCTTGGAGCAATAAACCTTTTCCACGTCACCCATGTGGGTGCAGAAGCCATACCCGCTGTTTCCCCAGGCTACTAACAGGAAGCTAGATTAAGGAGTGGGGCAGTCAGCACTAGAACCAACCCCCATATGGAATGCCGGTGCCACAGGCAGGTTTAGCCTGATACCGTGCTGGCCCGTTTTATGAATCCTTCACATTTATTAATGCGTATGACAAATGCCATGCACATAGAGGTGAGAGCTGTTTAAAGTAACATCAATTATATTGAGTACTGCCATACCAGGTGCATAATATACCTGAGACAATTCATGATGGATCAACAGAATGTATGCATGTACATATTCAATATGTATATGCATACAGGTGCATGTCTGTGTATCCACTTTCGTGGACTCAGGGTTAGGAGCTAGAAGTCAGCTTGCCTCAAGTGAAAATAATTTATTAGTTGTGTCACTTTGTGCAGCAGCTTACTAAACCATTTTATGTAGCAAAATCATCACCCCCAAGATGGGAGCAATAACTACACCTGCCCCATGGAGTGACTAAAAACATTAAGTTAAGATACAGCCACCTACAACCTAACAAATCAATGTGAACTTTTATGATAATTATGAGAGCATCTAAAAACCTATGCTAACTGTTCTGAGGTAGAAGCATACTCCTGTCTTGTCTTTACATATTCACTAACCAATTGGGAATGCAAGCTACATTCCCAGAGACATTCAAATGTTAATACCTATGAAGAACACCAATATTCAATTTAGCAGCTCCAGCCTGCTAAATGCAAAATTCATAGGGACTAGGTGACCTGGGCCAGAGAATTATTTCTGCAAAAGGTGTTAAGTCTTATATCTGTTTATCTTCACCTGATGCTATATCTTCGAGATGAAGACAAAAAGTCTACATAACAAAGCACTGTTTGCAGGAGCTCAGCAGATGTTAATCCTACAGTGGCTTAGCCAGGGGTGAGCACTGAGCAGTGCAGATGCTGACGCTGGATTAAGGCTCCTGACAGCAGAGGTGGGTCAAGGATGAGTGCTCTCAGGGGTGGGCCAGCCTGTCACTGCCTGCAGGGGACAGAGAGAGGGCGGCTGCTGCAACTCATTTTGTTCGATATTGCAGAGACTTAAGCCACTTCCAGCCAGTGATGATTCAGCTGAAGAGGCCATTCTGCAAAAGAGCAGGTGCAAATAACACGACAGATACCAAGTACTCTGTGAGGTCAAGCACAGGATTGTTTACTGTGGTCTGGAGTGACCACGAAAGGTCTTGGGAAGAAGGTTTATAAAAGGGGCTTTAAGAATCTTGGGTAATCCTTGGACAAATTAACATCCCCTTTTAACTCAAATGTTAATTCTCTCAACTTAATTTTTCCACTCTCAATTTTCACTCACAGACTGTGTGTGAATGATGCTTCATGTGAAAGGTAATTTTATGATCAACTTGTGAGTTTAATAAGCATGGTCTGACCTGAGAATACAGCTTTCATCTATAATACTGACTTTGTGGAAGAGGGAAAAAAAGGAATGTCCCAAATTTTAGACTATTTACAAATTTATTTTTTAAAATCTGCTTTGATTGGTTCTTTCATTTCATAACTACATATCAAGTGTTTGCAATGTGTCAGGTATTTTTGTAGGCACTGATAACATCTGTGAACAAAACAAGAAGCTCAGGGGCAGGCATCTGGCTTAGCAGTTGACACAGCTTGGCATATCCACTTCTCACACAGGAGTGCTGAGTTTGAGTCCTGGTTCCACTTCCATTCCAGCTCCCTGCTAATGTGCAGTCTGGGAGGTAGTAGATGAGGAATCACATACTTGGGTCACTGCCACCCGCATGGGAAATCTGGATTGAGTTCCTGGCTCCTAACCTCAGCCTTGCCATCCCTGGCTATTGCAGGCAGACAGGCAGTAAGATTTAGCCTATGGAAAAGTCTCTGTCTCTCACCCTTCCAAATACATTCAACAAATCCCAACAAAATCAAATCAAGAGCTCTCCTCTCACAGGGCTAGGATTTTTAAATTTATCTATTTGTTTTAAAGGGGAAGCTAAACAAAAACACAATAAACAATCAATGCTGTGTTGGATGGTGAAAAATGCTATGGATTAAAAATGACCAGGGTAAAGGGATGGGGGCTGGCAGTTTTGAAATAGGCTGGTCACTGAGAAGGTGATGTCTAAGGAAAACGCATCCAAGATGAGAGATTGCATCCAGGCAAGGCAGAAGGAGGAGCCCGCGCAAAGGGCCTGGGGCAGGGACCAGTGAGTAGCAGGAAGAGCAACAGGGCCAGTAGGGAGGAGGTGGGAGGGAAATGAGGTCAAAGAAGTGACCTGGGCAGTGATGGGGAGCAGACTTGGAGAGCAGGCCACTGCAGGATTGTTTCTTGTATAGCACTACCTTCAAGGAAGGCCTGCCTGCATCAACACAACGACACCCCAGCATTTAAATTTGAAGGTTCACGACTAATAATCTGAGATCTGGTGAAAGTGTGGATTCTGGGCCTGCGATCCTCTTTCTTGAACAAGGTTCTAGGTGATGCCTGGTAGCAGGGGAACAAGGGCACTTGGAGTCATCCCAGTAAGAGGACTTCCAGGGGCTCTTGGGCCGACGCCCTCTCATTAGCTGGCTGCAAAGTCACATATATAAGCACGCCACCTACACTGCAATCGCGGAGGAGATGCGAGCATACTTTGCCCCACGAGACTGCTGCCCTGTAAACGACACAGCCGGTTGTGAAGATAAAGGTTGGAGTTCGGAATGAGAGGCCCGGGTTGGCACGGTGCTTCCTCCTTCCCTTACCGTGCCACCTCAGGAACGGCCCTGAGTGTCGCTAAGGCTGCTGAGGTTTTCTCATCCGAAAACGGTGGAATAACATCAGTAACTCCCTCCCAAATCGAGGCAACGCACAGAAAGCGCTTATCAAATGCCTCGCAGTACAAGACTCACACAATACGACTTCCTATTTTTTTTATAACTTCTGTATTTTCATAATTTCTATATCCCCGTTTTAACGGTCACCTCAGAGGCGTGGCACGATACCACACACTTGTGCCTTCCTTCCAGCTAAGGTGTCAGAACAAACAAGTACCCCAGCGAAGGGGTCCAGATGTGAGAAAGGGGCTGCTAGCATTTTGATTAGGACGGATATCCGACGGGGCGGGTGAAGGGTGTGAGGGTGGGGCGGGTGATTTAAAATAGAAAATCAATGATGGGGAACGGAGGAGAGCGTCTGCTCAGGTGGTTTTAGCGTGACAGGCCCATGGGTGTTCTAGTGGGCGTCCATCCTGAGCGGACATCCGGGACAGGCGTGGGGCGGGACTTGTAGCTCCGGGCACTTGGCGCGCCAAAACTCTGAGGGAACTTCGTGGCGGGGACCGAGAGTCGGGCAGAGGCGAGGGTGGGTGAGTCCGGACGTGGCCCGGGGGGGGGCGGTCGGCTCCTGCGCAGCTGCGGCGGTCGAGCCAATTGCGGGGCGTGGACCGTCCGCGCGCGCGAGCGCACAGGCGTACACCGCGGTCGTTACGTCGACGGTTGCCATGGAGAAGCCCGCTCAGTTGGAACCGCGAGCTGGCGCCAGGAGCCTCGGGGTCTGAGCGTGTTGTGTGGAAGCCGAGTCCGCTACCAACCATGAGCGGCCGCAGTCGGGGCCGAAAGTCCTCCCGCGCCAAAAACCGGGGCAAAGGACGAGCCAAAGCCCGCGGCCACCCTGCTCCAGACGACGCCCCTCGCGTCCCGGACCTCCCACAGTGCCCGAGGCTCGGGGAAGACGCCACCGAGGCGGCACAGGTGCAGGCTGGCGCGGGAAGGGGTGACCTGGAAGCCGCTGCGCCCGCGCCGCCCCTCAGGCCCGCGGCGGCGGCGGCGGCTGCTGTTGTGAGTGCTGCTGCTGCCGCCGAGGCCGCATGTCGGCTCCCCCTGGACTGTGGCCTCGCGCTCCGCGCCCGAGCTGCGAGCGACCGCGGGCGGCTGGCCGCTGCCAGGCCCGGCGCCGGGAAGACCCTGTCTCTCTCGGAGCGCATGGTCGCCGACACGGTCTTGGTGGGCACCGCGGGCATGGCGGCAAAACACATCAACGCCGCCCGCGTGGGCAACCGGCGCGTCCCCACGGGGAAGAAGGCCCCAGAAATCCGTAGTGTCGTGGGAAGGGGGCCTCAGTTCGGAGCTGGCGTGAAGCCCAAGACGGGGGCGCCCGCTGCCGCCGAGTGTACCCCGGCCCCGGTGGTGGTAGAGGAGAAGGTGGTGGAGGGGGATTCAGGGTCAGGGCCCCCGGCCGGCGATGGTGGCAGCATGAATACGCTGGAGACAGTGCAGCTCAAGCTGGAGACCATGAACGCCCAGGCGGACCGGGCCTACCTTCGTCTCTCGCGCAAGTTTGGGCAGTTGCGACTCCACCACTTGGAGCGCAGGAATCTCCTTATTCAGAGTATCCCAGGTTTCTGGGGGCAGGCCATTCAAAACCATCCCCACCTGGCGGCGTTTCTGAACCACCAAGATAAAGAAATACTCGGGTACTTGAATAGCTTGGAGATAGAAGAGCTGGGCCTCGCCAGATTGGGCTACAAAATCAAATTCTACTTCGGCCGCAATCCCTATTTCCAAAATAAGGTGCTCATCAAAGAGTACGGCTGTGGACCTTCGGGTCAAGTAATCTCTCGTTCCACGCCCATCCAGTGGCTGCCAGGGCACGAGCTGCAGCAGCCCCCCAGCCCAGGCAACCCAGAGAATAACCGTAGTTTCTTTGGTTGGTTCTCCAACCACAGCTCCATCGAGTCTGACAAGATCGTTGAGATCATCAACGAGGAACTGTGGCCCAATCCCCTGCAGTACTACCTTATGAGTGAAGCAGCCCGTGGTGGAGAGAAAGGGAAGGAAGCCAGGGCAAGTCCTACCAAGCCTCCCGAGGAGGCGCCCGAGCCTGGGATAAAGCAGGCTGACTGACCTTGCTCGAGTGTCCCTACTACCTCCCACTGGGCCTGTGACCAGCGGACTTTGCTGCGTGTTTCACTTGTTGGCCTTTTTTCCTGTTGGCCTCTGTGCACTGGAGCCCCTCCGGACTTGAGCTCCAAGGATATGGCACTTCTGATCATGTTCTTTTGCCTTACCGTGGCCTTCTTGCTTTTGTTATAGTAGGGTCACATGTTCTGCGGTCATGGCCCTACTGTGTGTATTTTGAACACACACACTGCAGTGGCTCCTGTTCTTGGCCCTTGCCTGTTTGACATGAGCATGAGACAGTCAGGAGTCTTCATCCAGGAGGACCAGGTCAGCCTCAAGCTCTACTGGTTCAAGGCTAGTGACCTATTGGGCTTATATGGTCAGGGTAACTGCAAGGTGTCCTCATCAATGGCAGGCATTTCAGTTGCCAAATGAAGCCCCAGTCAGTGCACATGGGGGTTGACCATGAGCCAGAACTCCACCGTTCATGGGTCTGGGGTCACCAGCTGGCTACTTGATGTCTGACTTTAGCCCCTGGTCTGTGCTACCCTGCTGGACGTTAACCGGAAAGGCCCCTGACTGATGGACACGGGTGAGGTTAAGGGCGAAGGCAGGAGACCCTGTGCTTTATACCGTGCTTTGCTGTATGGCCCTTCTGCATCCAGGTTTGGTCGTGCAGCATGTCTGACACACTGTGGACTTTTGTCCAGGTTGCTGTTGGCCTCAGTTTGCTTCCTGACCAAGGAGGACCTCAAGAACTGCCTGGAAACCCAGGCCCTCTGTCAGAGCATGAAACACATTCTACTCAGCTTTCCAGGAACCCTGCTGGCCATGAGCCTGGTGGGCAGACTGGTGTGTGTGGACATGTATTCACTGTTGGCATGCTGTGGTGGCAAGTGAGGGTGGGGGCTGGGGTCCACATGGAATCCGGGTACCTTTGCCCACGTTTCTGTTCCCTCTCCTAGGATGTGACCATAGCTGTCTTGTTGGAGGTATTGAGGAAGAGTTGTTTCTGATCTGTGAACCTCTGTTTAAATTGTCTCCCAGCTCCCTACCTCTTTACTTGACCCTTCTTCCTGTTGCTCCCTTTTCTGTATTGTTTTTGTTTAAAGGTACCACAATTCCTAACAGAAAACTGAAAAGCCCAGAATTTTGTACATGCAGCTGAGGAAACCTCTGGGACCCTGCAATACACACTTAAATAGTTGACAGAAACAGGGTAGAAGAAACTGGAAAACCAGCGGGTCTGTAGCCGGACCCTGGGTGCCAGATCCTTACTTTGCAGTCTTGAAGTTGAAGATCCGTGTGCGACCTGTGCATCTGCTGAGTTTAGAAAGCCCCAGGCTGCAGTTTTGGAGACTTGTGTGTACCCTGGTTCTGACTTCCTTGGGTAGTATGCTAAGGCCGGGTGCCGTTTTCTTCTCTGTAGTCTGTGGAGCCTCAGCCTTGGCTTTGCTGCTGTCTGTGGTCCTTGGCTGTTGTCGCGCCACCTTTAGATATCCATTGCTGTAGGGTTTATTTGCCAGCACCTGGGTCTGCAACTCTTCCCGAGATGGTTTGAATGTGGTAGTCCTCCAGGTTATTTCCAGTGAGTGTGAAAGCGGAGCTGGGCCCTGGTCCACCTGCTCTGGCTCTTGGCAGGGGCTGGGAAGTAGGGCTGGCTACAGCCTGCCCTCCTAACTTTGGGTTTCCTATGCAAGACCTCAGTCTGCCGAAGAGGGGTCTTTATGCAAAGTTGCGGTGAGGATGTGCTAGGCAGGTGGATTTGGCAGCAATGTGTGGGAAGTATGAGCTTGCTATGGAGTGGCCTAGAAACATACACACATGGCTTGAGGAGTTTTAAGGAGGGGAGGCCTGTCTCAGTGATGGAAGGGACACACAGGCTGGCTCCCACGGTTGGAGAAGGAGGATTAAAGGGATTGTGGGCAAGCAGGTTGCCTAGATGAAGGTGTGCTCAAAGTTTTTTTTTTTTTCTAATTTTTATCATTGTTAGTGGGTTTTATGAACCAGAAACAGACCAAAAACGATAATGTTGCTTTGGAGGCTTTCTTTTGTTCCAACTGTGGCCTTTGGTAGATGGAAGATTAATGCTATATGCTGCCTATATTGGCTCTAGGTAAAATCCTACCACTTTTCCCATGTTTTGCCTAATGGGAAAATAGAGCTGTTGTATTTGTGTTTTCTAAAAACTTTGCTGTTTATTATGGGCATTTTCAGACATGCACAGAAGTGGAGCAAATGGTCCCTCGACCTTGTGTATCCATCAGAATATGTTTTTTTTTTCTCCCTGTGTAATACATGAAGACTGTATGACTGTTAGGATTGTTATCAGCTTGTCCTGGGCTCATAATTTCTCTGTAGTTTTGGAAATGTAATTGGGAAGATGTTATGTTCTGTGAAAACTGAACTTCCAAAAGTAATCAGTAACTGGTTGTCCTACTTGATACTTTGATAATTTAACATCCTTGTAATAATGCAATTATTTCTGTGTTCCTAAATAATATAACTAGTTTGTAAGCTTGTCTGCATTATGGAAAAATAAAAATCTGTATCTGTTATTGTTCTTACTTGAAAAAAATTGGAAACTTATTAGACAAAGGCTGGGCAGTGGAGGGAAGATTCCTATGCATACATATGTACACATTCATACACCTACATATGTATACACACATACATGTTTATGCATATGTGTACATTTATTTTGAGATAAGGAATTCTCACACTTGAGGCTCCTGTGTGACTGGCCACACAAAAATACAGCAGAATAAAGTCATGCTTTCCAGACCTTTCTCAGAGATTGAGATTGGGTGGTTCTTCAAAGAAGACAAATAGTCTTGTTTTTAACAAAGTATGTGTAACAAGGTGATTCTAGCAGAAATTGGGTGTTTCTCAAAATTCAGGGTGCCTCAAGACAGTGTGGGGGACCCCGTTAAAGTGTAGGCCATGATTTGATGGTCTAGGGCAGGATCTGAGATCCTGCATTTTTAATAAACTTGCAGGTGGTGAAAGTGCTGGTGGCTCATAAATTGTAGGTGAGTGGCAGGGTGGTGACTTAGAAGGTCCTTTCAAATTAGAGCAACAGGGCTTCACCTTCATCACATGCTCAGAATATGTGAGAATCTTCAATACACTGCATATTAAATTAAATACAGACTCCCAAAGTTTGTGAAGTGGGTCAGCTTTATTTCTAAAGACATTGATATTAGTCGACTTAAGATCCCATCACCAAGTACCACAGACCAGGTGGTGTAAACAATAGAGTTTTTTTTTTTAAGATTTATCTTATTTTGATTGGAAAGTCTGATATACAGAGAGGAGGAGAGACAGAGAGGAAAATCTTCCATCCGATGATTCACTCCCCAGGTGGCCACAACAGCTAGTGCTAGGCTGATCTGAAGGCAGGAGCCAGGAACTTCCTCCGCGTCTCCCACTTGGATGCAAGGTCCCAAGGCTTTGCGCCATCCTCAACTGCTTTCATAGCCCACAAGCAGGGAGCTGGATGGGAAGTGGGACCGCCAGGATTAGAAGCAGCACCCATATGGGATCGTGGTGTGTTCAAGGTGAGAACTTTGGCCACTAGGCCACCTGGGTTCAACAGTAGTTGTATTGAATTCTGGAGGAGCTGGAAACTCAGAGGAACAAGGGATGTGTTTCTCCTGGGAACCTGTCCTTGGCTTTTGTAGTGTTCTTTCCTGTATCTATGTGTTCTTTGCTGTGTGTGTGTGTGTCTGGCTTGATCTCTTAAAAGGATTCCATTCATTGCAGGAACCCATACACCTGTTACCACCCTTTTAGAACTTTGTCTCCAAGTTCAGTGACATTTTGACGCCTTGGGGAATCAGGACTTCAACATTGGGTTTTATTGTGCTCAGTGGGAGAGACATTTCATGATATCATGTTCTTAGGACAAACAGACTTTGCATGTCAGAGTAGTTAAATTTATTGAGGCCTATTGTGTCCAAGGCACTACTTTACAAGGGGACTTTATTGAAATCCCTCAGTCCCATAAAGTAGGTGATACTGTCTCTAATAACCGCATAGAAAGAAGAAATGGGGTTGAAAAAAGAACCCATCATTTTGAATTTTTCAGCCAAAGGAAAAACATTTTAAGTGCCAGGATTTTTTAGAGGTTTATTTATTTTTGTTGGAAAGGCAGATCAGATTTACGGAGAGGAGGAGAGGCAGAGAAAAAGGTCTTCTCTCTGCTGGTTCATTCCCCAAGTGGCTGCAACAGTAGGAGCTGAGCTAACCTGAAGCCATGAGCTTCTGGGTCTTCACTCAGGTGCAGGGTCCCAAGGCTATCCTCTACTGTTTTCCCAGGCCACCAGCAAGGAGCTGGATGGGAAGTGGAACAGCCGGGACATGAACTAGCATCCTTATGGTATCCCGGTGCATGCAAGAAGAGGACTTAGCCACTGCGCCATTGCACCAGGCATGTTCCTCTTTTTAAAATAAATCAATCTCTTTTTTAAAAGTCAGAAAATTGGTGAGTAGTAGATCCAGGACCAAATTTGGGTTTTTTGCTTCCAAATTCCGTCCAGCATTCATGTGCTGGTGAATGTGCGGAGCAGCATAGATCTCTGGCACTGTGCACCTGGACTCTCCACAGCACAAAAGCTGAACTACACATGAGCAAGTTCTTGACAATCCATAGGAATGTGAACAGGAACTTCCCTTGCCATCTCGAACAGCTGTGCGCATGCTGATGGCTCTCAAGAGCAGGACTGACTGAACTCAGCTCTTGCACTGTCTTGTTGTAAGGCCAGGTTTGGTTCTAGACCCAGTAGACCTGAAGATGGAGGTCAAATGAGTTACATTTTTTGCCTGAAAGTATTTATACTAGCGGGAGGGGGGAAGGAGGATCATTTGGAAACAGGACACTTTCCATGCGCCCCAAGAAGTCTGGTGATAGGAAGCTGCGGGCTTGCTTCAGGGGTTCAGTAACTTGAGGGCTTTGCACCTGTCCATCTGTGTCTCTGGACTTGTCCCTCCTGACTGCCCAGCTTCCAAGCAAGCCATTCACACCCAGATGCGCCTACAGGCAGGCAGGAAGAGGGAGTGGGGAAACCTTGTAGGTTTCTGTTTTTGTTAGGAACAAAAATCTCTGCCAAGAGACCCTCGAGGTTTTTGAACCTGAGTCGAATGTCTCAGGCCGGAAATGGATCACTCCAAGGACCCTCGGCACCTTTTCAGCATCTTTCGTGGGAGCCGGTTCTGCTAATAAACTGAAAAGATCAAGGGGCTCCAGCCTTGGTGATGTTCTTAGTTCCCTGTGGGTTTGTTCCTTCTAACAAGATTTTGCTGCCTTGGAATACTGGTAACACTTGGCGGCCCTGTGCTCCTCATCCCTGTCCCCTCCAGGTCTCCTAGTTGCCTCAAGCCCAGGAGGCTCTGCCTTGCTGTGTCCAGTGGTTAACACTCCCTGTGCTGTTGGGTCAGTGCTTCTCCAGCCCAGAAAGGCTTTTTGTTTTTGTTCTTTTGTGTGTCTCCCCTGAGCAGTATTCAGCTCAGACTCTGCTCAACATTGATGTAGGGGGTCAAATGCCAGCTGTGGGAATGGAAGGCGTTGGTTTGTTCCTGTCAGTCCCCTGTTCATCAGTAACAACCAGAATTCTAAGGTGCTAGCAACAGGCCCTCCATCATCTGACTCTACTTTTGTCACTTTCAAATTCTTTATTACAAAAAAACTTGGACGTATGTAAGAAAGCTGAAAGATATGGTGATTGCTCATACACCTACTACTTACATTATCTGATTGTGAACTTTTTGTAAGAAAGAAATTATCCATATAAAATGGTACTTTGCTATAAAATCATCAGATCATGATCAGAACGCAGAAAATTAAAGTTTCCAAGTACTAATGATATCCTATCCATATTTAGATTACTCTGTTGTTTTCAAGATTATTTCACAAGGTTAATTTTAAAATCAGGATCTAATAGCATTGAATTTAGTTTTATTGCTTTAATATTCATAAAACAAATATAATCCCCTAACATTTTTAAATATTTCAATAAAAATTTCAACAAAGAACAATGCATTGATGTTGATTTAGAGCATACAGACACCTTTAAAGAAAATCTGTGAAAATATGGGGCTGGTGAGATGGCTCAACTGGCTAATCCTCCATCTGCAAACACCAGCATCTCCATGTCACCAGTTCATGTTCCACTTGCTCCACTTTTTGTCTAGCTCCCTACCTGTAGCCTGGGAAGGCAGTTCAGGATGGCCTAAAACCTTGGGACCCTGAACCCATGTGGGAGACGTGGAAGAGGCTTCTGGCTCCTGGCTTTGAATTGGCTCAGCTCCAGCCATTGTAGCCACTTGGGAAGTGAACCAGCAGAAGGAAGATCGTCCTCTCTCTTTCTGCCTTTCCAATAAAAAATCTTATTGCTATAACCATTTCAGTTTGAAGGATTTGGGGGAGAATCTGCTGCTTTGTGTAATGTTGCGGCACCAGATACTTTATGAAAACATTCAGACACTGGTGGTAGTGGGCACTTGAGACGCGGGGGCATTCCGGGAGAAGGATGTGGTCTTGCAGTGGACTGGCCCTTAGGAAGCAAAGCTGTAGGGCCTTGGAGGGTCTTTACCTCTCTGAGAGCCCACCTTCGCTCCAGTGCCATGCCTCGTTTGGGGCACTTTTGTTACCCACCTGGCATTCACACTGAGCTCTCTTATGCTCACGTGTCATTTTCTTAGCATGAAGTCTTACCTGTCACCCCAGTAAGGTACTCCTACCCCACCTGCTCATTCTGTATTCCTTCTCACAGCTTCCTGTTCTATTCCTTCATAGGATTTATCGCAGTTCGTGACTATGCTTGCGTCTCTGAGTTTGTTCCTTCCCCCAAGGATCCTTGTTCGCCGCTGGATGCCAGCTGCCCGCACCTAGGGGGCATCTGACAAACACTTTGGACTTGCGAAAATGCTAGTCTCACGAAACAACCAAGGTGGCTGGTTGGATGGGCCGTGCCTTAAAGTTGTGCTTTGGCAGGAGGGAATGTTTCTTTCTTGTAGGCAAGGGAATGTAGGGAGCCAGCTGTAGTGAATGGAGAACATTCCATACATTATCACAATTCTATTAAAATCCTTGTTTTGCAGATGAGACAAAAGAACCCAAGGCAGTCTAGGCAACTTACCCAAGGTTATAGAAGTTGTAATTCCTAGAGCTGGCGCTAGACCCCTTTTCCCACTGTCCTGCACAGCTCCAAATCCAGGGTTTACAGAGAGGACTGCTGAATTAGCCTAACATGTGCCTGTGCCTTCAGAGGGGATGGACAGCAGGCTGTAGCCATGGGTGGGTTCCCAGCTCTCCAAATTGTGACTGGATCCCCAGGCAAGGGAAGTGTGTGACGTGTGTGTGTGTGTGTGTGTGTGTAGGGGGAGGCATATGTTGCTGTGTGTCTGGGAGAACCCTGAGGGTGGCCAATGAGCCAACTTTGGAACAAGGAGTGAAGGCTGCCTGCTATTTGTACCTAGGTCCACATTGCCCTAAGACTGCTAGGACATGATGGTACTCATATCAAGTGGAATTTGCTGCCCAGTGAGGCAGTTGAGCCCATGAGGGCAGTTTATGGGGACAGAAACCTTCCTGGACAGAAACACAGCAGTTCCAGAGTCTGGCACCCAGTACCAGCAACTCCTTCCCCTGCCTTTCCTCGCCGTGTCACTGTTGCCCTGACACAGACAAAATGCGGTGGCAGCTTGCACAGGGCTTGCAACCCATCTTGCTCTAAACTCTCTGGGCATCCGCCTTGTAAACGTTCCCTTCGTCTCCTTTGGAGGCTTTTGTATGTTTCATTTGCATTTTCAAATATCGATCCTGGCTGTAGATTAACCCAGGCAGTGCTCACTATCTGGAATTGGGGCTGCAGCAGCCACTATTGGCAGAAGCAGGGGCTCCCCTTGGGACGGAGGCACTGGGCTGGGTGATACAGGCTGGCTGGGAGCCTTGAAACTCTCCATGTGTAGTCATCCCTGGTGGCCTCTGCTTCAGGAGGGCTCTGAGTGTTTCAGGGGAAGGTGAGGACTTCATCCCCCTCCCCCTTCTGGGCCTCCTGTCCTTTCCCGCACTGGGTTCCCACCCTGGGGCTCACACGTGGACAGCTCTCTCCTGACTTCTCTGCACAGCCCATCTGTGCCTCTGTGGAGAGCCACAGAGGATGGTGGCAGCTCAAGGGACACAGGATGGGCAGCTGCTAACCCTGGGCGGTGTGTAACACGGGAGGTGTGTAATACTGGCCGTCCTGGGAAGCCGCTGGGGCTCAGAGAAACAGCAAGCTTCATGGAGCAGGCCAGAGCCAGACGGGTTGCTTTTCTTTTCTTAAGATTTATTTATTTGAAACATTTGAAAGTTAGAAAGAGAGACAGAGATCTTCTGCTGGTTCACTCCTCAAATGGCCGCAACGGTGGGAGCTGAGGGAAGGTGGGACAGTATGAATTCAGAAAGTTTTAAATGAGTTCCTCAAAATGTAGGGGCTTAGAGCCCAATGTTTGAGTGAGGATAAGAAAAGGAAAACCCCAGTGGCAGGGCATAGAATTGGCGGAACTCACTGGGTTGGGGTAGGTGGTGTCCACAGGGTTCCACTCAGGCCTTGGGGTGGGTGCCATTTTCTTCTGTAGCGGCTAAAGAAACAAGAAGAAGGAAGGAGAGCTTTGCTCATGCAGGGCAATGGAGCCTACCCCGGAAGGGGAGCCTGCCTTGGACCAAGGCCAGAGAGCTAGGCACGGCATGGTCATCTCCATGCCCTGGCCTGTGGGCAAGCTTAGCTCTCTACTGGAGCTGGCAGTGGAAGGGCAGGACAATCCTGAGGGAGGTTCCCTGTGGGGGAATCTCAGACTCAGGACTGAGTCTTCCAGTGGAGGAGGCCCCTCACACCTGCCACAGGGGTGTGGAAGCTGGGGCCAGTGGGGGAACCCATGGGTAGTACCAGGGGTGGTGCCCATAGTCCCCTCCCTCCTGGAGAGGGTTCAGCCTGCCCATGGGCTGCCAGGCTCATTGTCCTGCGTCCTCCCTGTCTGAGGGTCATCGTGGGGGCTCCTTGCACCCCTGACACCACCTCCATACACACTTTTAAATCATGATGTCCTTCAGTCTTCTGCCCCTGTCAAGGGAATGATGTGTTTCCTTGAGCTGTATTCGGATGTTTGTAGTACAGAAAGGGGGAAAAATAGTCCAACACAAAAAATCAAACCCTTTTAAAACAATTGGAGGTTTTGTTTATTTCTGAAAGGGTGTATACCATTCAGAGTGGGCTTCTCCAGGGAGTGTGCATGCCCAGAGAATCCAAATCAATGAGAAGTAAATGAGAAAGTGGCTCCCAAGATGACACTGAACCGTCTTAACCCAGAATAAACTCTGAAAGCGACATTTTTGGAATAAAAAGTGAGAGCTCCCTATTAAGCTGCAGGCTATGTGGCCCAGGCTTTGGCCTGGGGCAAGGCTGGGGGCTGTTTCGGTGAGGATCTGGAGACAGTGGGAACAGCCCTTTGGGAGGACTGCTGTCTCAACCAGTGTCTGCCTCTCCTTTCCCCAAGCCCCAAGGTGCTTTTGCTGCAAATTGGTCCTCCAGGTCTGCCATGAAACTAACCCTCTCCACCCCCAGTTGCCTTTAGAAGAAGGTGCTAATTGCCTTCTTCCATGAGGCAAAGTCCTGCCCTCTGTTGCACTAGGCAGGAGGGACAGACCAGGGACGACACTGAGTTTGGAGTTGGGGGATGATGCTGTAGGTGTCCTTTGGGAACTTCCCTGCTGGATCTTGGCTCTTGCAGACCCCAGTAGTAGAGAAAACTGAAGTCTGCGGGGTGGGGAGGCTTGGCATTGGGCCTGGTGGGAAAGCCATCTTGTTCCAAAGCAGAACAAAAGTGGGTGTTTGGGCCTGGGATGGAGCAGTGGCGGGGCGGGCGGTGGGGAAGGAATTACAGGGGAGAGGAAGGAGGACAGTGTGGGGAAGTGACAGGGAGTGACTGGGTTTGGATCTTTGCCCCAGGACTGGCTGGCTGTATGTCCTTGAGCAAATAGTTTGTTCTCTCAGAGGTCACTTTCCTAACCTTTAACAGTGTAAAGGGAGTATTCTTGTGCACCCAAATATTTTATTGTGTGTTATGAAATCAACTTCAGGGACTCAGCTATAGGCCGTGGTTTATGAAGACCTCAGTCTCCAGAAGTTAGATAAGCGCTCATGCACAGGGACCTCCTGAAACCCAGGCTCCTGTCCTTGAGGGCGAAGGACCAGGTGAAATAGAGACCCCACCCCCACAGCTGACTTTCCTGCTGAATGGAACCTGGCTGCCTTCTCCCTCTCTCCGCCCCAACTCATAGAACCATGAGAAATAATACATTGCTTTTGTTATTTTTAAATGGCATGAAAATACACATGACATAAAAGTACCTCGTAAAATTCACAATTCAGTGGCATTTACTACCTTCCTAATACTGTGTGTTCATCACCTTCTTCTAGTTCCGAAGCATTTTCATCACCCTCAAAGCAAGCCTTGTTTCTGTTAAGCAGCAACTCTTTCTATCTTCCCCCACCCATGCCATCTCCATGGAGACAGACTTTGTAACTGGCTTCGTTGACTTAGTGTGATTTTTTGATCCACTCTGTGGCATATGTCATTACTTCATTCCTCTCTGTATTGAAGCAAATGCTTGTACACCAGTGTTGGTAGGAGAAGTATTCCCAGTAGCTGTAAAGTGGACCGAACCCAATCATCTATGGTATACTCCTGGAATATTATTCAGCCATTATTTTAAACCACTAGACTTTGGGATGGTTTGTTACTGTGGTAATAGATAACAGTTTGTGAAGGGTTTGGAGGAGTAACAGGAACTAACAAATTCTTACCCTGTTCTATGGGTATGCACTTAGTATACATTATACTTTACTACTCACATCCTACCATTGTCTCCATGTAACAAATAGGAAAACTAGGCAATGTGTGATCTGGCAAACTTAACCCAGACAGTCCAGTTTTAGAGCTGAAGCCTTATCCACTCATGTACCACAATCCAGCCCTAAATGAAAGGCCTGCTCTAGAGTATCCAAGGTCATGACCTTGTGGTGTTGGTGTGACCAGGACACTGTGTTCAGTTTTTTACATTGTTCATGATGAATGGCACTGGTAGAGATAATTGACAAGAAGGGATCCAATAGTTGTTAACATCTGTAAAAGATAAAATTTTCATCTGTGAAGTCTGACCTAGGAACATTGGATTTTGTAGAAACAGTGTCTGTAAGTGTTCAAGGACAAAAATTATGGCCAGATAATATTTGATATAAACAAAGCAAACTGATCTGTAGGTCAAAGCTCCATGTAGAATTTGCATGGGAAAGAATGAATATTAACCACTGTGAAATACAATACAAATAAAACTAGGAAGATTTGGAAGGGATGTAACTGCAGTATTTTTAAAAGTTGTATGAGAAATTAAATTAATGGATTTTTCTCCAGAAAATGTCTTCAGTCCATAAATATCCATGATGATGTGATTGTGGTTTAAATGGGCACTATTCCTAGGAGTTAACATATCCTTTGGACAGAACATCATTTTGAGTCAGAATGTTTTTTATCTTATGTAAAGATTATTTGAAGAGTGTAAAATACTGTCTAAATGTGGGTGTGGGTATGGGTTTTTCTGGGATGGCAAGACAAATAGATAAAATCTGAGACTCTCTGGAGAGTAACTGCATTGGGACTGAGCGTTAGACTGCTAGATTCTGGGATTGACCAAAGCCCTGGGGAGTCGGGCATTCACTCCAATGCAGGGAGGGTCAAGTTTAGGTGTTGAGACACATGTTCTGTGATAGGGAGGAAAGTGAGACATAGAGAAGCTCAGTATACAGGGAACTTGATAGAAGAGTTCCATGAAGTGTTCCATCAGATAGAACCTGACCTGTAAAGGAAAGGAAGTTCGTTGAGGATGTCACCATCTCAGGTAATCACTGGAACCCAGCATAGCAAAAGCAGGCTTCTGGTAGCCGGATCTGCCGGACAGCACAGCATCTGAGCTCCACAATGAGGCTGGTGTGGCCTTGAGAACAAACTGTTTTATTATTATTATAATTTGAACATAAAAAAACCAACAACTCTAAATTGTGAAGTGAGGCTAGATTTTTATTTTAAAATGACAAATGAAGATTGTGGTGCCCAATGGGATTTGTAATAAAAACCCCACATCACATCAGGGAGTGCGTGTGTGTGTATTTAAGTTATGTGAGGTCTTGAAGAAGTTCATGAAAAATGTGTGTTATGCATGAATTTCAACAAAGTAACAAAATAGAGTTATGATTTCATCCTGTTCTCCACTAAAGTTTTAAAGAAAATCTTACATCTGGTGAGCACAAAGACAGTTGAAATTAAGGGAATCCTGTGAAACTATGTTTCTTAATCTTGCATTTATGATAAATTTACATTTTCACAAAGCATGAGAATCAGTGTGTCTGGATATCATTTGAAACTTTGGATCAGGTAATTTCTCGTGTCTTCCTTTTCTCAGCTACAATGCGATCCTGCTATTCCTTGGCTTACCCCTACAGCATAGCTGTGAGCTGTATCAATTTGGTTGCCTCATATTTTGCTCATAGTCTTTTGCTGATGCTCAATGGAGAACTCTGGCCCTGAGATCTCAAGTATAGGTTAGAGGTGTGCAGGAGAGGGCCAAGCAGGTGGTTTTCATGACGCAGAAACTATGCACAGGAGAAGCCCAACTAGAGGATTTAAAACACAACTCCATTTAGTTTCTGAAGGGACACCTGTTGCAATGCAGGAGCTGCACTGTGTGCGAGCAAGAGTGCCATGACAGGTCCCTGCCCTCCAATGTGGACGAGGACACAGATGGTCCCTGTGCTGCCTGCAGAGTAGCAACAGTCTTGTGACTACCCATTGAGGGTAGAGCCATTTCCCAACCACATCCTTCTGTTGTACTGAGGTGGTTTCAGCAGAGCCAGATACATAAGGACAAGAGAGACAGCATGAGGACAATTTAGAAATACATGATGATGTGGAGCTGGGATTTTGTGATGCCCAATCCAAGAGCCTTTGAAACAGTTCATTTCAAACTCTTGCTCAGCAGAGAAGTGCTCCATGAGCTTTCTCCCCACCTGTTACCTTGTGACAGTGAGCTCAGGTCTTTGTAGCCCTCCCCATAGCTTCTGCCAGTAACCATGGCATGTAGCACCTGGCTGTGGCAACAGTCTAATGTTCTAGAAAAGCCCATCTGGAAAGTTGACCCTGCTTAAAAGGAGCCTTGACAGATAAGCGGCCTTCAGGATGCCGTTTCCCCCAATCCATCTCTAACGAGGCGTAACTAAACAAAATGTGTATGGTGATTATTTATTCTGCCAGAGAATCCCAAGGTGATGGAGTCAGTTACGTGTGAAATTCGCTTTGACAAACCATCCCTGATTATGTAAGCCCTCTGCTGTGCTCCAAACCGGGGAAGCTGCACTCCTGGCAGAGCTTCTGATCAACATTTCCTGCAAATGACAGAATATAGATCGAAGTTACCATCAGTTATGCATCATTTCCCCCGGGCTCACCACAGAGGGAGAAGCAAGCTGCTGCAGCGTGGAAAGGGCAGGGGGCAGCAGGATCGAGAAGCAGGCTGCTGCTTCTATGGGCATTCTGTGGGGAGGCAAGGAAGTCATCCAGGGTCCCGGAGATCCTCATGACAGCATGGCTGGGCCTCTTGGCCTGTGCCCCAGTTTCCTCTGTTTCAATGTTTGTTCTGGAAGCTCTGAAACCTTAGATGGCTCCCAGTGTTTCTGGCATGGTGAGCGACACACTGGGACCAGAGGAGTTCCCATCTGGTAATGCAAGTGTAATATGAAGGTGCATCTTTTTTTCAGGACAGAAGACCTGGGAGAAGGGAGTGCTTTACTGTATTAATGGTAACATCTTTCCTGCGTATCTGTTAGTGTTAGATGTAGCTTCTAGGAAGAGAGACCAGATCAGTGTTTCAGTAACACAGGAACTTATCATGTATGATATAGATCCTGATGCCTTGATACTTTGGGAGCTCAGCTACAGGGCTCAGGCTTCTGTGACCCCAAATGGCTTCTACATTACCAGTCATCACAGCCATATTCTAACCAGAAGAAGAGGAAGGGAGAAAGACCCAAAGAACACCTCCTCATGGAGTTAATTTTCTGACTTCCATTTGGCCATTCCCAATCGTGAAGGAAGCTGAGATATGTATTGTTTTAGCGGAACACATTGCCATTCGGAATACACTGGGCAGGCAACAGGTAGGCTTTGCTGTACAGTCTTCTAGAGACAGCCATGAAAGCTTAGCTGGGAAGAATATTGGTTTTGCAGCTAAATATAACTGTGTCTTAACCGTGGCTCCTTTGGTTTGTTTTACAGTGTGAAAATGGGGTGATTTCTTTTGATTTTCCGGACCAGTTTCTGTGGCTGAGGAAACCAAGATATCAATTCTTAGGTTGTGGGGCTGTTAACTAAGAATTCGATGGGAGAGCTCACATGAAGTGCTCAGCACACTTCTGAACAGGAGGTGGTCAGTAAATGTTAGTGTCCTTTACTCACACTGGAGGCTCTGACCATCAGCTTCTTGGCTGTGGTCCATGGCACAGATTCCACAGCCCACAGAGACTCAGAAAATGGCACTCATATTTTTGAATAATTCCAGCAGCAGTGAGTCACATAGGACATGTGCTAGTTGTTTGACAAAAGTGATCTCATTTAATGGTGGCTGTGGCAGGTCCTCATTCTTGTTCTGTCCAGGTTCTAGAGTCTCTCCTGATGGCTACCACCTATGACCCTGCCCAAGGGTTTCCACAGCCTCTTGGCCCAGCAGAAAGTGTGCTTGGGTCAACTCAGCCTGCAGCCAACAAGTGACCAATGTGGGAGTTACAAAGCTCAGCCAGCTGTCTTGCTTGAATCTGAACAGTAAGGAATAACTTCTCATCTGGAGTCTCTTGTGGCCTCAGACTAGGGAACCGAATCTGGCTCGGCTGCACCCTGGGCCTTCTTCCTTCCTTCACCTGACCTTGGGACAGCATGTCCCAAACAAACTGCTGTGTGTGAATCCTCCACTCCAGGGCTGCCTCTGGGACATCTAATCCAAGATGTGTCCCACCCCCCACAGGAATAGAGCCATTGGTAACCCCTGCTTGGTTTATGGAAGGGAAAACTGAAGCTTGGACACTTCAGGTAACTTACCTGAGGATACAAGGCAAGGAAGGCAGCAGAATTGGCGTTTTAACCCAGGAGATGTCATCTCCCAGCTGTATATTGTCTCTGAATTGGAGTCCTGGACTAGGAAGAGCAAAGTAGAGGGGCGAGTGGCAGGCTGAGATGCTCTGCCCACTTGCTGCTGTTTGCAAATTTTTTATGAAGCCTCTATCATGGCAATCCCGAAACTCGCACTCTTGGAGTTGAAGGCCATTCTCCTCATCATGGGGACAGAGCAGTGGTGCCGTGGGAGAGACAATGCATGTGCGTGCCTGGAGACAAGCTGGAGCAGCCTGTCCTGGCTGGCTGGGTGGGAGTAGAATGCAGAGGTCACCATGCTGGTCCTCTGCTTCCAATCCCCATCATGTCCCTCACCCAGGGCAGCATCATTCCTGTCAGAGGCATCAGGCTAACCTATTCCTGTTTGCTGCCAAGGCATTACAACTCTGTCTCTGGAAGGGGGTCACTTGAGGCCTTCCCTTGACCACAGTGCTTGTTGGAAGCTCACCCCTGTCCCTCCCTTGGGCTTGTGGAAACTGTCAATACCATTTCCATGGAAGGAGATGGGAACCTGCTTTAAATTATCAGCAATAATTCATTAATTATAAGAACTCGTTATCAGAGTGCACTTGATATCAGAAAATGTAAACGAAATGAAAGTGAATCCATTTTTAAAAACGCTACCCAAAAGATTGTGGCAAGTAGGGAAAAAAAATCCAAAATCTTAAAAGACATGTTTGTAATTATGCCTGCAATGCCTGCCTGCAAACTAAAACCTAAAAAGAATAAGTTTATCTTAGGTTAACAAAATTTAGGTCATAAGATCATCTATCAGCAAGAATGAATAAGAACTTTTTTTTAGTGTATAAGAAAACTTTCCAACAAAGCTGTGGGATTGCCTAATGCTAAATTTTTCACATTTAACTTTTGAAGTGCAATCCAAGAAAAGAGTCATTTTTACCAAATTCTTGAGTTTTTATCATGTTCCCTGAGAGCCTCTTTTAAAGCTATGATAGCGAAAGCATTTTTTTTTTTTTGAAGCATCTCTAGCCCTGTGCGCTTCCCCACTCTCTCTGGAAAGTGGCCACCTCTGCCTACACTCATTTGCTGGTGAGTGGCTCAGCTGTCTAGATGGAAACGCCTGCAACCCCACTCTCATTGACCTGAGTCACAGCTCCATATTGCTGTACATTTGCATGGTACTGGTACGAATATATGGTCGAATATCGTGGCTGTCATCCCAGCAGGAAGAGCTGGGCCCTGCTTCTGGCAGGAAGGAGTGTGGACTTGTACTCATTGTAAGGAAATTTGGAGTGGGGAGTGATTGTAGATGACTGTGCTTTTGCCAGCAGCGCACAGTTTCGTAGTGGAGCCAGTGTTAACGGCGCATAGTGTTAAACTGCTTCCTCTCATGTGAGTGCTGGTTCCAGTCCATGCTGCCCATTTCTAACCCAGCTCCCCGCTCATGTGCCTGGGAAGACAGTGGAAGATGGCCCACATGCTTGAGCCCCCTGCCACCCACTTGGGAATCCAGGATGGAGTCCCTGGCTCCTGGTGTCAGCCTGGCCCAGCTGTGACAGTTGCTGAAATTTGAAGAGTGAACCAGCAGATGAAAGATTTTCTGTCACTATTTTTCTAGTAAATAAAATAAATGTTATACTAAATGTTTACAAAATAAAAGCTTTGCTGTCTTGTGCTACCCCGCATTTTCTCCGTTTGCTTAGTGAGTCTCTCAGCAACAGGCTCCTCTCTTTCCTGCGTGATGTCCCATAGTCTGTGATGCACCTGCCTCACCAGGCAGTCATTGTTTGCCAGGTGGCTTGTGTGAGAGCCAGAGAAGTAGAGTGATTAGCTCAAAGTCCTACACGCTGAGAGGCTGGGCTGGGATTGGACCCAGGCATGTTATTTGGTAGTCCTGGCTTTTTTTTTTTTTCATGATCAGTGCTGCTTTACTAAAAGGGGTCCTGAAATATACCTAAGATTTTGCACCGCCAGTTTTTTTTTTTTGAGAAAAATTCTCAGGATGGGAAATAATTCAGAGCATGTTTGAAAAACTTAAATAAATTTTAAGAGGTTCTACTATGTGAGGGTATGACAAACACTTTATGGAACATGGAATTAAAAGATATGTATTTGATACAAAAATTTGGAATCCATGCATATTGGGGGAGTCTTTCAAAAATCTGTGTAAAATGTGCATCATGAGCAAACTGTGCATGGGCCTCAAGATAAAGTTATATTTTTAACTTCATAATTGAAATATCCTTCCATTATAGATCATGCATTGTGGACTGGCTGTGTTTTTCTGGTACTCTCTTTTCTATGGAAATTTCCATGAGGCCTTGTTCACCCTTGTACCAGTAGGGTCTGTGAACACCAGAAGAGAATGAACTGCCTGATTCCATCATGGGTCTCTCCTCTGTGCCATGACCATTCAAAGTCAAATTGACACTTGGTCCTCCTCAGGTCCCAGCTCCACATCGGGATTAAACAGCTTGGACAGCCAAGTCCCTTCACTTAACCAAGCCACAGTTCTTCTGCTTCTAAGAGTCTGCTGGAGGCAGGAAGCACTGTCTCTCATGCCAAAGTGCTGTCTGGCTCACCTTGGCAACATCACATCTTTTAGGACCCTCTTAATTATGCAGTATTACTTAAGGAAGTCCGGCTTCATTCATCAGAAATTTATCTTCTAGTTATACTGATAAGAGTCCCTTTGGGTCTTCTTCACTTAAATTAACATCAGTAATGAATCTGAAAGGTCTGTATTGCTGCAGCCCCATCCATTCATTAGGGCTTGTTTAAGGAGTCTCCTGCAGTCGGGAGCTGCAGTAGGGGGACAGTTGGCTGCTGGTAAAGGCTGACCAGCTGTCACCAGCCACACTGGAAAGTAGTGGCCAGGTCAGAGAAGAGCAGTTTTGGCAGGAGGGGAACCTTCTTGAGAGGGTCCTGGGGGAATGTTGGGATGAGGGCAAGTGTAGTTAAGAAAGCCCTTTTTGGGCCAGCTGCAGTGGCCTAGTGGCTAAACCATCACTTTGCACCCACTGGGATCCCACATGGGTGTCGGTTTGTATTCTAGATGCTCCACTTCCACAAGCTCACTGATTGTGGTTTGGGAAAGAAGTAGAGGATGACCCAAGGCCTTGGGACCCTGCACCCATGTGGGAGACCTGGAAGAAGCTCCTGACTCCTGGCTTTAGCCCTGGCCATTGTGGTCACTTGGGGAGTGAATCAGCAGATGGAAGATCTTTCTCTCTGTCTCTTCTTCTCTTTAAATTTGCCTTTCCAATAAAAAAATAAATCCAAAAGAAAAAACAGAGCCTTTCTCTCCTCCTCTCTTCACTTTTAGCAGGTGATTGAGGGGATTTTCTCTCTCATTTATTTCCAAGGACGTGACTAGGGAGGCCAATGACTCCCCATGATTCATCTAACTCTGTCTTCTTCCTCTGCAATGCTGGCTCCTACGGGAGGATGAGGGTTAGTGCAGGGCGTCTACGAAGCCAGGAGTGCATCATCCAGCTCTGGGATTCTTCAAACATTTCCAGATGATAAAAAAAAAAAAAGATGCATTCAGAAGCTATGGGATTGACAATAGTTCTATCAGCAACCTGCTGGGATTATCTCCTGAAACTCCAAGATTGATATTTTCTGAGAACCAAGCTTCTTCTCCAGTAGACATGGGTTCTTGGCCCCTGTTTATACCATATAAAGCCCTGTTTCTTTTTCTCCCAGTCACCACTAATTGGAATCTTGGGCAGACACCTTGTCTCAGCTAAGTGGAGTCCCCATTTGGAAACTTGGAATTGGAGTTCATAGACAGCCTGTGGGAGGGAGCCTGGCCCTTGAATAGTTGTGTCTAGGCACAGTAGGATGGCATCATTCCACTCCTTCCCTGTTTTCATGGAAACATTTGCAAGGGCAGAAGGTGCGTTAGACACATGAAGAGAAACAGAAATGGCAGCAATGCACAGCTTCAGCTTCTTAGCTTCCAAAGCATGGGCCTCCTTGGCAGGGAGCCTTTCAATACATGACCAGTTGATAACGGGAGCTCATGTTGACTTCTGTAGCTTCAACCCAAGTGGACTTCGACAAAACAGGGACTCTTTGATATTATATATCTTCTCAGGCACTAAATATTAAGATATACTTGATTCTTTTGCACCATAAAGGAGCCAACAATAAAACCATTGTGAGATTATTCTAGCAGGTTGAAAGTTCCTGCTCAGCTTGAAGGTTCCCCAAGGAAGAAGCAACATCGCTTAAAGGAGAGGATGTACACAAAGCAGACCACTCAGCCAGCCTGCACAGTCAAGTCCTCTGCCCCAGTCTTCTGTCCTTGACTTTGTTGCCATCAACTCATGGCCAGAGTGCTCAGTGACCAAGCCTGGAAGGACCTGCTTGAGTTGATTCTCTAGAGAGTCTTCCCCTCACTCTGAAAGTCTTGGTAGCCCTGCCTTTTGGTGCCCTGCTTTTAGGGGAATCACCTGAGATGGTCTCATAAGCATCCCCTGGAGAGTGTGAGGAATTCAGCTTCTCCAGGCTTTGTCTTGGACCCATGGAGCAGAAGCTCTGAGGAGGAATCTGGGAGTCCACATGCCCCAGGTAATTCTCAGCATGCATTCTGGGGATGTGTGCAAATCCCTAATCAAGAAGGATACAGATATGTGAGACACCTTAGGGGCAAGGAATCATACTGGATTTTGTAATCCTAGAAGTATTATTGTTCCCATAATTTCCAAGGATCCAGTTGCCTCATTCTCCCCACCCCAACAGTTCCAAGATTTTAATGATATATCATTCTTCCCTCAATGCCTGAGTAAGTTCAAAGGTTGCCCATGATTAAATCGAAACGAATTGATACATTGACTTTCCTGGTTCAGGGCGGAATTTTAGGATCTGTTTCTTGGAAGGAGTGGTGTGGTGTAAGCATGTGAGGTGTGGCACTGCTGCCGCTATTGTGCAATAATGAGGGAGATAGCCTAGGCTGGATCCAAGACTGGAAAGCAGAGCAGAGAGTAGAAGAGAAATCAAGAACTTGTGGGCATCCTTCAATGTATTCTTTTCCCCAGAGTTTTCCATTTTTGAAAGTCAACATTTCCTTTGTTTGAATTGCTATGTATTGAATATTTATTTGCCACCAAGAGTACTAATAGATGTATTTCACAGCAACTTAAGAAAAACAAATCAGAACATTTATTTCATGTATCGATGTAAACTGACACATGTAGTAAACACTTGGCTGTTCCCCCAGCAAGTGGGACCAGATTTGAATCTCATCCTGAGGGATTTGGTTTGTTAGAAAGAAGGGAAACTGTTTCCTGCGAAGACTGTGAGTTCTGTCAAGGCATTACCCAAGAAGGTCCCATGCCTGTCCTATTTTGGAGGTTTACATAAAGACAGCCAATGTTCTAGGCTAATTGCAGCGTTGCCCTCAGATTACTTATCCTCGGAATCTTTTCTACTCTGTGATTTCATCAAATCGTCCAAACTTTATTCTGTTTTCAGTTGTGAAATCCACGGTCCCACTCTGCAAGAGTCGTTCCAAAGACACTTCACATTTGCAGGGTGGATCCTCTCTGATGCCTTCTCCCAGGCGGCTCAGGAATGAAAGAGCTCCTTTTCCCCAAACCCCATGGACTAACCAGATGTGTTTCTTGGCCAGCCAAGAATATTTTCATTGCAAACGATGCTGTTTTCCTCCAAGTACAATTCCAAAACCGTTCGAGAAAAAAAAAAAACAGAAAAAAATCACATTCTGATTTGCTTGATCTTTCTCATGTGGACTGAGTGAGGTGGACATTATTCCAGGATCTTACATCTTTCCCATGGAAATATTTCATGGTGTCTAGAGCCTGCACCCTGGATTGCAGCGAATATAGCAGTGGCACAGCAACAGTGGCTTTGCCAAGGGAAAGATTCTCATTTCCCGTAAGGAATGCAGCCAGGGCCAGAGTGCTCTTGCTTGTGTTGGTGTAGTGAAGTGGTAAGGCCTAGCCCCAAGTTCATTCATTCACGTGCTATTTATGGTGTTAGGCATGGCCAGTTGGAATTGGCTCAAACATGTGCCATCGACACATGTCCTGGAGGGGGTCACTCTACAGCAGTGAGACCCAAGAGGTGTGAAGCCAGGTCTCGAGAAGTACATGAATAGAGCTAAGGCTCTGCTGGTGCCAGCGGCTGCCTAAGGGAGCTCTATTCCTGTGGCTCTCATTAGGTGCAGAGAATGGCCAAGGACAGTGGAGTTAGAGCTGCAAGACCTGGGCCCCCACCCACTCTGCTGGTTTTTACTTTATCCAAGTCTACTAAATGCTGAACTTGCTTCCTCAACAATCATGCAGGGCTTGCAAACCCACCAATAGAGCCCTGGAAAGTGGTTTCACTTCTTACTTCTTTTATCTCTTCTTTCTCCTCTCCTCTCCTCTCCTCTCCTCTCCTCTCCTCTCCTCTCCTCTCCTCTCCTCTCCTCTCCTCTCCTCTTCTTTTCTTCCCTTGTGTAGGGATAGAGATGAATTTGTGAAGGGTCCTGGGTTACTGCCAACCTCACCTGTTCCTCCCCAAGAGCACAAACACTCAGCTGGCCCAGAGGATGGGGTCTGCCATTTACAGGGGCCTGAATCTGCTTCCCTGGTCTAGCAAAGGAGGCTCAGTTTCTCTGCTTAACTATTTTTCCACCTTTCCAAGAGCTCCGTAATATGTGACAAAACAGGCTGCGTCACCATGGAGATGTGAATCTGCCAAGCACTTCGTTGGGCAGGATCACAGGCATTGTGGATGCCTGACTTTGGATGGCCTTTTCAGAGGCCCCAGAAAAGCTCTGATTTCTTGCATTCTCTAAGGCTCTAGGGTCTGGCTTTCCCCCTTTCCTCCCTGATCCCATTCAACAATGTGTATGTTTCCTGTAATGAGGGTACAGTCCTTCACTCAAGGGCTGTGATGTCATTGCCCTCAAGGGGGAAGAGACTAGCATCACACAAAGGCAGACTCCATGCCCTTGGCGTCCTTTGAGAATGGTGGTGGCAGTTGGAGCATTCCACAGTACTCAGTATTGGGAAACACAGGGCAGGGCCCCCCCCCGTCAAAGGACTGCAGTCACGGTACTCCTCCTTTCACCGTGTCTCCCAGGTGGGTCGTACCAGCGGTGTCTGCTGCTTGCGGCAGCTGCCCATCTTCCATTAGAGAACTGGAATAATAGTGATTGCGTTTTGATTTTCAAGACAGGAGAAAATGTGAACTTTGGAACATGTTGGGTTTCCTGTTGGTCCTGATCCATGTTATGGAGCTATCAGCTTTCCTTCTTCCAGAAGTATTGTTCAAAGGGATCCACTTGATTTTAGTGATTTAAGCAATCAATCATTTAAGTAAAACAGCAGTCTGTTTTATTCACTGACCAGATCAAAGAAATATCTGTTAAATAAATATATGCAGATTTGGGGTGGTCAATGATAATAAAGATGTACCCTAAAATTGAAATCTAAAGGTAAGAGAAAGACAGTGCTGAAGACCAAGAAGCAAAACAAGAAATGAATGCTTTAGTATGTAGGATGATTGCAAATAAACATGAAATTTAGCTCCATGATTAAGGAAACCAGAGAGTGATTGTTACAGTCTCCTGTTCTTTCAGTATTTATTAAAGAAAAAAGGAGTGGGGAGAATGGACATAAATAAAATTGCATGGACTAGATGTTTTAAATTTTTTCTCTATGTAACATTTATTGCCTGAAAATCCTGTTTTGCAAAGAAGAGCAGGCAGCAACATATGTTTCAAAAGATGTGGATAATACTGATTCTGAAGACTGTATAGAATCATAACTCAGTTAAGACAATTTTCCAGGAAAGTGTTTTAATACAGACTAGATAAATCTCTTTAGCATTCCTAAAGGAAATAAAGACTTTGGCATAAGTCTCTCAAGTATGATCAGGTGTGAAGTGCAGCTGCAGATTGCAAACCACTGACAGGCACCAGGAATTCCCACAGTCTGTATTCTTGATGATGAAAAAGCTAAATCTTTAGATACTGGACGCATGGAAGAAAGTCTGATATTTTCTTATAAAGCCTCAGGAATTTGATTAAATAAATAAATAAATAAATAAATAAATACCTCTTGCCTGAAGTGACAATGTGATACAGAAAAGCAAGAGTCAGGATTCTGGTTCAGATGGACGGGACTTCCAGACCTCACTTGGCCATGACATGGCCACCAGAGCTAAGCTGCTTCGTTTTGCCTAGCCTGGGGATTCTGTCTGCCAAGTGGCAGGTATATGCCTTATGCTCAAGCTGAGTGACAATCACAGAGTGTATGGACTGCCATCAGCTTCAGCTGTGAGAAGCAGAAAAACTCAAAGTAGCAATGATTTAAGTAAAACAGTAGTCTATTTTGTTCACTGACCAGGGACCAGAGACATTCAAATTTGTGCCCTACCAGGAGTAACTAACATTCTCACGATCACTTCACAGCTCAAAACAGCTGCTGGTGTGTGAGAATAACTTCAGATTTCAACAGAATGGTAAGAAGAAAAGGTATTTTAATTTATATCCCTTGGGCCAGAATTTTGTCACAAGATCACACCTAGCATTTTAAAAATAGATTAATTTATTGATTTTAAAGGTCTATTCGTTTTTATTGTGAAGACAGATTTACAGAGAGAAGGAAGGACAGAAAGATCTCCCGTTTGCTAGTTCACCCATCAAGTGGCTGCAATGGCCAGAGCTGTGCTGATCCGAAACCAGGAGCCAGGAGCTTCTTCCAGGTCTCCCATGTGAGTACAGGATCCCAAGGCTTTGGGCCATCCTCCACTGACTTCCCAGGCCACAAACAGAACTGGATTGGAGGTGGAGCATCTGAGATATGAACCAACACTCACAAAGGATGCTGGCACCACAGGGTAGAGGATTAGCTTGCTGCACCACCATGCTAGCCCCATGATCTCTCCTAGCTTCAGGGAAAACTCAAAGATATCATTATTCAGGGTAACTCGATGTGAAATTTAGCAACTGCAAAAGCACAGCAAGCTTGCTAATTCAGAATTTCAGATAAATAATGAATAATTTTGTCACATAAATACGTCTGATACAACATTTGAAACAACATTCTACAAAAAATGTGTTTCATTATTCATCTGGGATTCAAATTTAAGTGATATTTCTGTTTCTGTAAGATATTTATGAATATAAAGAGAGTAGTTGCTCTGCATTCCACAGGTACAGTTCCAGGAAGACAACCACAATTCGCTCGACTCCATGCTCCTCTTCCCCAAATGCCTTTCTCCTCCCCTCCTCTCTTTATCAGTTTTTGCAGATACAACTCTAATCCATTCTATTTTCAGAGACTTAATTTGCCACTAGTAATATTCAACAGGTAAAAAGTGGGGAGACTACTGTTTCATAGGAGTATAAACAAGGCCTAAAAAATGTGACCATTTCATTGCTGGACATTTTTGAATTCTACATTAACTGCCCATATCAGAGAAATCCCATATTTTTCTTTTTGGAACCAACTTATTTCACTAAGCATAATGGATTCCAGTTGCATTCATTTTGTTGCGAAAGATGGGAAATCATTGTTTTTTTTTCTTTATGGCTAAGTAGTGTTCCATAGTCACATTTACTTTATGCAGTCATTAGCTGATAAACAGCTGGGTTGATTCCATATCCTAGTTCCTATGAATTTAACTGCCAAAAAAACCCAACCAACCAAACAAAAGCCTGGATATACTAAGAGCTCCCTCCTATGCTGATTTCATTTTATTTGGTCAAATTCCCAAGAGGGAGATGGCTGGGTTATTTGGTAGAGTTGTTCTCTGAGGGTCTTTTATGTTATCTAGTGATCTTAGCTGTTGAACTAGGGAAAAATGAAGAGTCCTCTTAGTGACTAGAGAATAGGGTGGTGTAGGGAAGAAGAGCAGGCCCTGGGCATGGCCAGCAGTCTTGGCTGCACGGGATATGAGAGAGAACTGCACAAAGTGCAGGAGACCCATCCAGAGCACGGCTGCAGGACTAGCTCCCGGTAGATCCAATCTTAGTTCTGAATTATAACTTTGAGGTTAGTTGAATTTCATGAAAATGCTTGTGCTTGGTAAAAACCTCAGAGATAAGTCTGGTGTGACAATTGACAAAAACCCTGTCTTTTTAAACTGTAGAAACACTGTGTCTCACCTCTGCAGAAAGCCCATTCCAAACACACCTATAAGCTAGTAGAAGTACCAGCCGAGTCAAAGGCAAGGAAACCTTCCTAAGGTTAAAAAAAAAAAAAAAGGCCAGTGGGATGTGGTAGAGGGAGAGGAGGGTCAGTGGACTGAAGGCATTTTCTGTCTCCATTTCTGTATGTTGAAACACCTAAAGTGTTGGTTTTGGGAGTTGAGGCCTTTGGGAAGTGAGTAGATCAGGAGGTAGAGTGAAGAGGTCAGAGGGCGAGCTTGCTGTGTCTCTGTCATGGGAGAATTACAAAGTTGGCCATCTGCAAGCCCAAAGAGAGCCGTCATCATAACCTGACCATAGCTAACGAATGTTTCAGATTCTTTTCAGGACCCCCCTGAGTTGTGTCATCAGTAGTACAGAGGAAGTCCCCAAACAGTGTTGCAGAAAGAGCATGAACTTATTTCAGATAAGACTAGGAGTCAAGTCCATGGGTTTAGGGGAAGTGTGCCAGGATAGAGTCCTGATTTAAAGAATGTGACATTTGAATTTGCTGTGTGGAAAGACTTTTTTATAAAAATTTCAACTTTTGATGATATTTACATAGTTGATCAGGATGGAAAGGATTGAGAGTTAGGGAAAGTGGGTGAGACCATTGTTTCCACATTTTCTTTTCTTCTTCCTGATCTGGGGAAACAGGGCAGATAAGAAAAGAAGCTACATCCAGCCCCTCAACTGCCCCAGTGCCCCTGATGGGGACTGGCTACCCGATATCAGCCCAGGGTGCCTGATGTGGAGCATGTTCTGAGGGTTCTGCTTAAGTGGTTTTGATAGTTCTGAAACGCCATCAATCTTGCCTGTTCAAGGATGAGGAAATCCTTCCAATGTCCGTTCATTGATATAGTCAATCTTAGTCTCCATTTGCCCAGATATTTGCTGTAAATCCTTGGCTTGGGTAGTTAATCAATTTGTTCTGACCTCCTTCCTCTGCTATGGTACCAGATGTCCTCTGAAGGCCCCAACGGGCTGCCATATCCTCCGTGTGCATCTGGGCCTGCCATCCTCCCCTCTGTGTTTTCCACTGGGGAGGCCCAGTTTTGACACATGTCTTCTTTGATCAGACCACCAATCCTGGACATGAACCCTCATGTCCCCACATGACCCCATCTGTGACATCTCCCAGATCTCCAGCAAGCCCACATACCAAGCCCCCACGTGCCACTGGGCATCCAGTGGGCTTTGTCTCATGCCATTGGTGTCCTGGGCTGCCCAACCTGGTCCCCACCAGACCCTCTACCCCTCAGGGCTCACAGACCCACACCTCTCCACATATTAAAAAAAATGAAGAAATAAAAGTCTAGGCAACTATGCTGACACATTGGTATGGTTAATAGATTTTGCATAACCAAGCCCAGGATGCCTGCCAGCTTTTAGCTGCTTTTCTACCAGGAGTATAACACTCTGCCAGGTACAATGTAACCTAGGCCATCGCCCATAGTTGGGGATCAAAGATTGTTTTTACTAGCAAGACTGTGGCATAGGCTTCAACAAGAAACAGCTCCCTGGAGTCTAGGTGAAAAATGACGGGTTGGCAAAGGCCTCTGAACTGGCTCTCCTGTTCCCTACAAAGGATTCTTGATAGGGTAACAAGAATGAGCCCTATGAAATATGGCTCTGTGTAAACAGTACCTGAGGCGCGTAAGGGCTGCTCCTTGCCACCTTAAACCCCTTTCCAGACTGAAAAGACCCAGCTCGGTCTGACTTTGTTTTTTATTGTTCAACCAAATGTAACCCAACTATTATGTCCACCTGCCAGTTCCCAGAACCTGAACTGTCATCTTCCTGGACAGAAACTTGTCATTTAATTATGGATCTTGACCAGAGGAGCTTTTTCTGGATCACATAGATGGGCAATGAAGGCAGTCACAGAGAATTGAGAAGGAGATAGTGTGTTCACGGACATGGAGGTTGCAGTGACACAGATAAGCCAGGAAATGCCCTGAGAACCTCTAGAGGGGATTCAGCCCAGCCACTGATTTTGGACTTGGGGCTTGAAGAGCTGGAGGAGGATCACGTGTAGCTGTTTCAAGTTGCCCAATTTGTGGTGATCTGTAAAAACAGTCACAGAAAACAAATACAATAGCCATGACCGTGGCCAGTCTGTGAGTTACTCTTATACTCCAGGCTCCACTCCAATGTCCCTTCCTCGGATGTGTCACATCCTCAGATGTGGCTTAGCTGCCTGCCCAGTCTTTGTCAGCTTCTCTGATCCTTCCAGAAAGGATTTTTAGGGAGGCGGATCCCAGAAGGAGAGGATGGCCAAGTAATGACTTACTACTAATCAAGAAGTAAGTCATGAAATGTGGTAGCAAAATATTGAATACCATATCCATTGTAGCATAGTATATGGAGGGGGCTGGGAACTAAATTGAAGCCCACATCTGATTCCAGAGCTTGTGCCTTTTCTCACTAAGCAGTGTGGGGGAGATGCTGACAATGACCGTTGGAGTAGAACAACAGATATTTTTCAGTTCTATAATCTACTTACAAAATCTTAGATACCATTGCTATCTTTTATCCTTCTTAGCCATCCTTTCCTGTCATGCTTGTAGAGAAAGATGGAATCTGTGGAGAAAGCCCACTTGCTCTCACCAATGTAAAACTGCCATTCTGAAGGATGAATGGAGCAAACTGGGGCCTATGGTTATGAAATCAACAAAACCAGTGGCTTGTAAGGTGCATAAATGGACACAAATTATGCTTTGGTCTTCATGTACTCACTTCTCACTTAGCGGTGGTGAGTACACGAAGGTTATAAACATGTGAGCTGGGTATTTTTATTTACTTCATGCAGTTAATTTTTCCTGAACATACTGTCTAAAACAATAGCAAGATTTCTGATTTGGGTTCTTGTGATGGCTGTTTGATGAGCTGTTGTCAATTCTGGCAAGCGCGTGTCCTATGACTACTACAGAATCAACACATATTTTATGGCCTTAAAAATCAGAAGAATGCCACTAGGCCACACTGCCGAGCCCTTTTTTTTTTTTTTTTTTTTTTTTGGAGGTTAATTCTTTTTTTTTTTTTTTTTTTTTTCTAAGTGGTTTCTCTACCACTTTTTTTTTTTTTTTAAGATTTATTTTATTTTTATTACAAAGTCAGATATACTGAGAGGAGGAGAGATAGAGAGGAAGTGGAACTGCCGGGATTAGAACCAGCGGCCACATGGGATCAAGGCGAGGACCTTAGCCACTAGGCCATGCTGCCGAGTTTACTGAATTCAATAAATATAAAAAAAAAAAAAAAAAATCAGAAGAATGGCAGATTGGGTTTCCATAGCTCTAGACTGTATATATATTGGTACGGTAAAAGACAGTAAGATACTCTGGGAGTGGTATTGGAATTAATACTTAAAGGAATGAGTTTCCAGTTATGTGGAGTTGCCCCTAACTTTTAGAAAACAGTACATTTAATGAGAGGAAAGAGAGAGGGACTCCTATTTTGCTCTCAAAATCTGAGCTGACCATACTTGTTCAAATAATTAGAGTCAAAAATAATATTCTAGGGTTTAAACTTTGTCATAAAAAGTGTTAATGCCTGGGTTTTCTAGAATGCTCTCTCAGAAAGCCCTCTGTTGGAACCATAATCCATGCTGTGAATCTGCAGGAAGCCTAGTCCAAGCCCCTTGGAAAGGCCTCATGGGTGTCACAGTTGAGCTCCCAGCCCACAAGCAGTGTCAGCTGCTGGTTATTTGAGTGAACCATCTTGTACATGAAAATCAAGCCTTCAGACAGGTGTAACCCCACTGGAATCAAGTGCAATCATATGAAAAAAAAACTATATATGGAAGAACCTCACAAGAATCACTTAGCTGAGCTCAAGCAATCCCTAAAACCATGAAAAAAAGCAATGATTGTAGTTTGAAGCCACTAAGTTTGGGATGGCTTGTTTTATAGCCACAAATACATAGAACCAGAATGTAGTAAGTGGGAGATGAGCACTGTCTCAATGACATGTAGGTCACTGGCTTTGAGCCACAGCAGCAGGAAGAAGCCAGAAGGCCCCTGAGGAAACTGTAAGAACCAGAAGGAAAAAGAGGAAATTGTGATTGGAGGCTTGGAAAAAGCATCCCCAGAGTTGTAATGATGGATAATTAGGTGCCTCTGATGCTGGTGGTGATATGAAAAACAGAAGCTCTACCTGTGAAACCAGAGATTTGGCTAAGGAAATTCCCAAACAGTGTGGTCAAGGTGCCTACTGGTTCGTTTTAGGCAAATGTGCAAGGGTGTGAATATAGACATGAGCCAAGCAAGTGAACTACTGAGTTTCAAGCAAAACTTACATGAAATACAAGGAAGCCAGGCTCACTGGGCTTAGAAATAATGTTGTGTTTTGTTCCCAGCCTCTCTAATCAGAAGAAGATTCTCAGAGGGAAACAAAATATGAGCACAATGACTGCCTAAAAAGTACATCTTTAAGTCATTTGTGAAGATTTTAGGAAGTTTTAAGGGAATGCCTCCTTGGACCCTCCAGCTAGACAGAAAGGTTTTGATTGGAATTGAGGGACATTGTTCTACAACACCTGACCCTTAGCCCAAGGCAGAACTGAGCCTGTGGATGGTGCAGTGTGTTGTAGAGTGAACCCCAAAGAGTCCTTACAAATCGATCTCTCTCTCTCTCACCCACACACCCACATGCTCCCCTCCCCACAAAATGTACATCTGGAAACACCATCAACTTGGACTAAATAGGGACATGGACAATATAAAATGCAGAGAACCTTCTATGAATAGAAAACAGGACAAGAAGACTACCTAATGAACTGAAAACATGGATGTTTCCAATTGAGAAGAAAGAATAATTCAAAACTTCAGGGTGGGAGGCAAAAACCAAAAAGCATCACTCCCGACAGCATGGCTGGGCGCTCACTAATCAATTGTGATTCAGAATTGCTAGTGGCATGGCCAGTGGCAGCCATGTTCCTCCATTTCCCTCTTTTTTGAGTGAGAGTTTCAGTGAGGTTATTGTATCTCTAGATCACCACTGTATGTTGGATACATGTAGGGTGTGGAATGTGGGGTGGGGCACTGGACAACTTCTCATCAGCCTAAGAAGAACTGTACTTGTAAGGAGTCTCCTTTTGGCCCGGCACAATAACCTGTTGGCTACAATCCTCGTTTTGCATGTGTCGGGATCCAATATGGGTGTCAATTTGTATCCCAGTTGCTCCACTTCCCTTCCAGCTCCCTGCTTGTGGCCTGAGAGGGCAGTGGAGGATGGCCCAAAGCCTTGAGACCCTGCTTCCTGACTTCTGACTTCAGATCAGTTCAGATCTGACCACTGTGGCCACTTGAGGAGTGAACTAGCAGATGGAAAGTCTTTCTCTTCGTATCGCCTTCTCTCTGTATATCTGCCTTTACAATAAAAATAAATAAATCTTTTTTAAAAAGGAGTCTCCTTTGCATTACGATGTGATTTAGATGTTAAACTCCTAGACTCAAACCTGCGGGATGCCATAATGGGATGCTCAGATCAGAGGAAGAGATGTGTGTATTTTCCATGAGTGATAGGAATGTAAATAATATTGAGTCAAAGGAAGACTAGGGAAATTAAGGATGTCTAAAACTTTTTTGGCTGTCCAAGGGTCAGGGGATGTCTAATTCTTGTCCTGAAATTCAGGCTGGCATTGATGAATTGCTCAACCTATAGAATCTTCAGGAAGCCAAGTCCAAGCACTTGTGGTTAGGGAATTAGAGGGCTTGCAGTCTCCCCTACATTCTCTTTGTAGTATTTGCTCTTGGAAAACTCTTCTTTGTAATTCATGGCATTCTGCATGAAGGACAACCCAAACAAAGATCACATAGAGGTGCTTTATCAACTGTCCAGGAGCCTGGTGCAATGGCTAAATCCTCATCTTTCATCCACCAGGATCCCATATGGGTGCTGATTTGCATCCTGGATGCTCCACTTCCCATGCAATTCCTTGCTTATGGCCTGGGAAAGCAGCTGAGGATAGCCCAAGGTTTTGGGACCCTGCACCTGCGTGGGAAACCCAGAAGAAGTTCCTGGCTTCTGGCTTCGGATTGGCTCATCTCCGGCTGTGGCAGCCACTTGGGGAGTGAACCAGTGGATGGAAGATCTTTCTTTTGTATCTTCTCCTCCCTGTAAATCTGACGTTCAAACAACCAAACAAAGAAACAAATAAATCTTGAAAAAAATCAATTGCACAGAAGAGCCAACATTATTGGCTGCCATATTATAGGTATTGTCTCAGACATCTAGCTTAGCTGACTCTTCAGGTCACTGCCTCCCAGCTGCCATCTGATTACTGCCTCAATGTAAGATTGCAAATGAAAATCCTCACCTGAGCCCACACAACCCATAAAAATTATGAAAGGTTATGAAATCTTGTGGGTATGTATCATCCAGCAATAGATGACCAGAGAAGGTTGGCCATTAGGTATCAACAGCCATAATTTCAAATCTCAAGTTCATCATTTGTCAGTTATATGCTTGTGCACAAGTCAGTTAAGTTCTATTTTTGGGAAAAAAGAGCCCTTGTGATACATTTTGTCTCTAAAAAATTATTCATATACACAATGGAGTTTTAGGAGCATTGTGATACTTCCAAAATCACTGAAGCTTCCTTTACCTCATCTATCAAGTGGAATGAAAACTTGACCTACCTAATCAATATCCTTTTTCTCTTTTTTGAGAGAGAGAGAGAGCAAGTGAGAGAGATGGAGAGAGGTCTTCCATTCACTCACTCAGACGCTTACAACCACACTGTACCAGCTGCAGTCAGGAGCCAAGAACTATAATGCTGTTCTCTCATGTGGGTAGCAGAAACCCAAGTACTTGAACTATCTTCTGCTACTCTCAGGGCAGTAACAGGAAGCTGGTATTTTAACTCGAGGTCTCTGATTATGGAGGCAGGTATCCCAGGTAGCAGGTTTATTGCTGCACCAAATCCTCACCCCTAACAGTTTTGTCATAGGAATTAAGAGAGATTGTATGAATAGACACACATACACAGGAACAGAGATTTCACACCAATAAACATGCACTGTATTAATGAATTAATGAATCAATGTGAGTCCTCTGCTTGTGTGCAGAAGGCAGGTGAAGATTCCGGTGCCAGGTGGGCAGCATTCATTTAAGATCCTGGTCATTCAGAAATGGCTGAAAAGTCAGGTCAGGCCATCAGTGTCTCTGCATTTGTTGTTTGTTTAGCTAAAAGCCAAGAGGAGATTTTAAGTCACCGGAAAAGTGTTCCATAGAAATTCAGGGGTCAAAAGAAACTTGATCAGTCTGCTTTTTAAAATGGGACCATTATGATTCCGTAGATGGATTTACACCACCACAGGCGCTGAGCAGACCTAATTCCTAAATGACAGGAGAGGTTAAGCATAGCTGGTCCTTATCACAGCAGACTGGTGTGGCGTCCTATCTAGAGCAGAGGAGGAGGGCTTCAGACTCCCCTGGAAGTGTAGGCTTGTGCCACTGTCCTGTGTATGTGTTTGCACACACACTGGAATTCAGAGTAAATGAGGGACAATCTAAGAGGCTGGACTCCAGTAGAGAGGAGGAATTAAGGAATGTCATTTTCATTTTCAACACATCATCTTTCTGATATTCTGTGGGAGTTTTATTACTTGGTTAGTTATTCATATAGGCATCTGCTTGTTTAACAGCTATTTGGTTCCTGCATCTATGAGCCAGTGACTGGGATGTGCTCTGGGGACTCATGATGTGCGTGAGTCAGTTCCCCACCAAGGGGCTCATATTCCAGCTGGGCAGACAGACAAGTAAACAGGAAGAAGGACCAGAGGGCAAACCCACACAGCAGAGGGCAGTGTGGGAGTGCAGAGGAGGGGCTCCGTCCCATCCTGGCATGCAGTCGGCTCCACTTCCTGCCAGAGGTCTGAAAGGGAGTGAGGAGTGGCGTGAACTGCATCTGGAAAAAAGGCCAGTTTCAAGACTGGGCAGGAGGGAGTTGCGGGCAGAGGTCTCAGATCAGAGGCACCCAAGGGCAAGTCCACATCGGTCCCTGGGGGCCAGAGACTCGGTCACTGTGAGGCTCGGCTCCGTGCATCTGCCACTGCTGCTCTGGGTCTCTCTGGGGGCCCATGGAGAGATGGTGGCTCTCACAGGCCCAGATGTGAGAAGCATCTAAGAATTCTCTTGCCCTTGGCTCTGACAAAGACTCCCACGTTGGTGTGAAGCTTTTTTTCCCGCCTGTCTCCTATTATTTTTGTTATCTAAGCTCTAAAAGTCTTTAAAAAAAAAAAAAAGACAAAAAGAGCTGGGTTCAAAATGGCAGACAGCGGCTGGAGCCAGTGTGTTTCTCCTCCAGCACTGGCTTGTCTGACCAGTGATCTCACCCATACTTGGAGAGTTTGCCTCCTCTGCTCCCATCTTCTTCCTTTCCCCTCCTCCCTCCCACCCCCGACCAGTTCACAGCCAGAGAGTTCTTATCTGCATCAGCTGTGCTCAAAGCAGTAGACAGGGTGAAACTGGCTCGCAACTATCTTCAGGGTTTGGCCAAGAAACTTGACTCACATCTCCATTTGGAATTTGCACTGCCTATAGAAGATAGGGACCCACAATGACTTGCCTATCAGTGACAGTCTGGCGTTCTTTGTCTCCCTCACAAATCGCCCAGCTCGAGTCAAAGTAGGCCAGGCACATGGTCAAGTCCACCCTGAGGGCAATGTTCAACATCTGTAGGGTGAAAGTCCCAGTTCTGAACTGAGAGCCCTTTTGAGGGCAAGAACCTGATCTCCTTCCCCATTTTTTTTTCCCAGTGCCTAACCAGCTTCGTGACATCTGGAAGGGCCTCAGTAGTATTTGTTGAGTCTAAGCTGGCTCCCAAAGAATCACAATGATAAAATTATTCCATACAAACTGTCAGCGTGTATGAACTCATAATACTCGATCAGGTTCTAGGATAAGTGGTTTACGTACATCTTATCTGAGACTCAGAACGATTCAGCATCTAGGTATCATCATTGTTACTTTGCTGGTGGAATCTCAGAGAGCAGTGAGAGGAAGTCCAACAGGCTGATTGGTAGGGCCTGGACCTGAAGCCCGGATCGTCAATGCTAATGTCCATCCCGCAGAGCCTCCGGTTACCAAGCGATACATTTTTACCTGAGATTCTCTTTGTCTAAGGTGGGTATCCACTTTCCTTTCTCCTGCCCTGTGAGGCGAAGAGGCTGCGTGGGAGAGCAGGTGCTTGGCTTCTACAGAGGGAAAGCCAGTTTTTGTGCCAAAAAAGCAGAGATAAATACAAGTCATCTTTATTCTCACTTAAAATAAGCCAATCAGCCCCAAGGCCAGTGCCAATAGAGCAGGGGAGTGGCGGGTTTGGTAGGTCTGTTTATTTCCATCTGTACTTGACCTTGTACCTCATTCTCCAAGTACCTCCCAGTCAAGGCACAGCATTTCCGTACAAACAGGAATACCACACAGACGACAGATATTAAGATGTATTCTTCGGCTCACCGTGCTGCATCATTGAAAACAATTACTGTCTGATTTTCCTTTCACACAGCCATGGAGACCCCGCTGAAAGGATCTAATACAGTTTTATTGTGCAAAGCTTAAGAAGAAATCTGTTTCTCCAGTGCTAGAAAACAAAGCCAGCCACTTCCTCCCCACTCCCCATGGGGTCAGTGATGGGTGCAGACTATGGACTGAGAACCCATGGTGGCCTCAGCCAGCAGGAGCCAGCTTTGTGGAACGCATTCTGGAGATAAGTGAGCCAGGGAACAGCAGAGCAGGTGTCCAAGAATGATAATCTCCTCTGATGTGCACGGAGTCCACAGGCTGTTCCAAGAAGGCAGGTGAAGCTCTGAGTGGCAGGGCCACAGAGCTCTGTGGTTCCTCCTCCAGGCTGCCTTTACAGGTGTCACAGGCCTCATGCGTGGGATGCTGGGCAGGAGGGTAGCTTGACCCTAGGTTTCACAAGAGGGAGGGCCTGCTTGGAAGACTGGCGGAAGCAGTGTTAGACTATTAAAGTTGTAGTCTCAACCTGGGGTGCCTGTTGGAAATTCCAAGGGAGCATCAGAACACACTATTCTGGAAGCCTTGGCTCTGATGAGGAGTCTGAAGCTCAGGCAGCCATGGGTATTTGTCAACATCTCTACAAGATCATTCAGAAACTCTGCCTGGCTGACAGCCATTACTCAGGACCTGAGCTGCTCTGAACTGAACTTGTAAAACAGATCTGCTTCCTTTTTGGTTCCCAGCAAAAGACCCAGTTCCTGGACATCTATAAATCTAAAAAGGGCTGCTGTAGCACACATTCCCGGTTCTATGGCTTGGCTCTTCATCCCAGGTTCAACAGGTGGTGGGAAGAATGCTAAATTGCAGAATCCACTGAAGTTGGGCAAACTGGCTGAAGTGTTCACTCAGTTACTCTGGGATATTTTAACAACTTCCCCAAAGCCTGTAATACTCTCCATGTGTTTCCCCCCCCCCCCCAAAAAAAAGTTTTTAAAAGTCTCAGCTAAAGATTTGAATTCAAATTCTGGATGTATTAACTCCTTAAGGATGGGGCTTTTGGACATGATAAATCCAGAACATTTGGAAGAGAAGGATAATTATTTCTTTTAATTGTACAATCCAATGAGATAACAGAAATGTAAAACCTAGATGTTAAATGGAGCATCTTCAGTGCTGCTAGAATGAATAGCTGAGACTGGGAATTCGTAAAAACAAGAAGAAGAGTCCTCTCTGTTCTGAAGGCTGGCAAGTGCAAGACCAGGACACCCATAAGTATGGTGTCGGCCAAGGGCCTGGGAGTCTGCATTCAAGAGGTTTCACAGACTGCCTTCTCTGGAGGAAAGGGACGTTGTTGCTCACATGTCAGAGAGAAGACAAAAGCAAACTACACCTGCAAACCCTCCTTTTAAACAGTGGCATTCATTCATTAATTTTTCTTTAAAGATTCGTTAAAATTTTTTGTTGTTGTTGGAAAGGAAGATATACAGAGAGAGGAGAGACAGAGAAAAAGATCTTCCATCTGCTGGTTCACTCCGCAAGTGGCCACAATGGCTGGAGCTGAGCTGATCTGAAGCCAGGAGCCAGAAGCCTCTTCCAGGTCTCCCATGTGGGTGCAGCGTCCCAAGGCCTTGGGCCATCCTCGACTACTTTCCTAGACCACAAGCAGCGAGCTGAATGGGAAGTAGAGCATCCAGGACATGAACCGGTGCCCATATGGGATCCTGGCAGGTACAAGGCAAGGATTTAGCTACAAGGCTATCACACCCCAGATCCATCCTACGCTTATGCTGAGGGACACTGCAGTCATGCCCAGACTAGATAGCAGCTCCCACTCTTGCTTTTGCACTCAACAGTGGGAACTACAACCAAGCCAGGGCATCCCCTTTGCTTCCCAACCAGGCCTGTTCCCAGGCATAGATCATGCATGTGCCAGTGGTTGCTCTGACCCAGCTTGACAGAGACCCTTACTTGTTTTGGCCTTTGCCTTTGGATGCTGTAGCCTGGCCTGCCCCGGCTAGGGCCCCAAGCATTGAGTCCAGCTTGGCTCAGGTCCCCACAGCAGCTGCCATGCTACCAGGAAGTCCGTTCCACCCAAGCCCTGAGGTCGAAATCACCTTGGAGGTACATTTTCAACATAGCTTGTGGGGCCCAGCGGCCTGGCCTAGCAGCTAAAAGTCCTCGCCTTGAAAGCCCTGGATCCCATATGGACACTGGTTCTAGTCCCGGCAGCTCCACTTCCCATCCAGCTCCCTGCTTGTGGCCTGGGAAAGCAGTTGAGGATGGCCCAATGCATTGGGACACTGCACCCGTGTGGGAGACCCGGAAGAGGTTCCAGGTTCCCGGCTTCGGATCGGCGCGCATCGGCCCGTTGCGGCTCACTTGGGGAGTGAATCATGGGACGGAAGATCTTCCTCTCTGTCTCTCCTCCTCCGTGTATATCTGGCTGTAATAAAATGAATAAAAATCTTTAAAAAAACATAGCTTGTGAAAGGGGTGAAGTACCCCCCACCTGTATCCCTCTTACATTAGTGGTGATGGAACAAATCATTCCTTCCTTCAGAGTCATGAGGATTTCTGAGTAATTAACATGCTTGCCATGACCTTGGCTTGTAAGCTCCTGCTTCCAGAATATTTGTCCATTTAGGCATTGCCTCACCCAAGTATGCAATTTGGTCATACTTTCCCCCAAGCAAACCACTCAAATAGGCCTTCTTGTGTGTGGCTGACTTTACGGAAGGTTTGAAAAAAATAAATGAATTATGCCATAGTATCCAACAAGGATTCAAAACCCAGGGTACATACTGTCCTGGTTCTGAAGTTCCTGGACCACTGCCAGGTCATTTGGCCCTCACCTTTTGTACACCCAGTTTCTCTCTTGTGTTTCTCTTTTGTCCTTAAGTTTCCGTCCATGTCCTCCTTTTTTTTTTTTTTAAGATATTTTATTTTTGTTGGAAAGGCAACTTTACAGAGAGAAGAAGAGACGCAGAAAAATATTCCATCCTCTGGCTCACTTTCAAATGGCTGCAATGGCTGGACTCAAGCCCATCCAAACCCTGGGTCTCATGGACCTGGGCCATCCTCTGATGCTTTCCTAGACCACAGGCAGAGAGCTGGATTGGGCGTGGAGCAGCTGAGACCCAAACTAGCACCTTATATGAGGTGCTGGTGCCCTTGGGTGGAGGATTAGCCTGTTGAGTCTTGGCAGTGGCCCCTGTGCATTTCGAATGTGGCTCTCTTTAGACCTCCTTTGTTTCTCTGGCTCTTATCCTTTCTCCTGGAGGCCTATCAAAACTTCCTGATGTCTTCACTATCTTCAAGAGCTCCATCCACCTTCAATCAGGTCAAGAAAAGCTAGACTGTGACTGCAGTGCAGGTGTAATGGTCCCAGGAAGGTCCAACTCACTCTGCACTGTATCCTTGACACCCTCAGCCTGTGTCATTGCCAGTCCTGGGAAAAGGCCCCAAAACTTAGTGGTGGGAACATGAATGAGAGCACCATACAAAGTTAATGGAAATACAATTAAAATATATGTTTATTTTGGTGCAAAAAAGTTGAAATCAAGGTATAGGGGGAGTCTTCGAAATGTTAGTTGGAAATGTATATTAATTATAAAAACACCATACATGGAGTCCTTATTTTTTTCACGAAAATAGACTTAGTTTTGAATTCCTTTTTTCTGTGAACTTCTGGAAGCACCTGTGTAACTCAGACTTTCTCTGATTTTCCAGGTCCAGATCTGGGTCACATTCTGGACTCTGGGGGCTTCTCAAATCTACCATCCTTTGAATGAAACAGCATCAGGTGGCTTCTTCTATCTAGAACCGTGAGTGGCATTTAGAAGATTGTAAACAAATCAGAAAACCAAGACTTGTATTTTATTTGAAATAGACAATTTTATAAAAAGTGAAGGAAAATGCACCAGGGTAGGAAAAATATCTTGGCCAAGCCCACACATTCAAGTACAGTCTGTAGTCAGTGTTCCTGCCCACAGCCTCCTACTGAGAAGTCCCAGAGATAAGGGGGGGGGGGGCTGATGTTCCACACTCAGTCCTTTCTGTTCTTCCAGAGATGGGATTGGGGTGAGCCTGTGTGGTTTCTGATGATAGGAAACTCCAAGTCTTAAAGCAAACAACTTGCAGACAGAAGGATAATATTGGCTCCCACTGTCCACGAATAGTTCCAGTCTCCTCCAGGACATCTCCATGGAGGATTTGCAGAAAACTTGGCATCATCTTGTCACAGAGATGGGTTCCCCGAGAAGCTGACGTTACAGCCACCCCCCTGCCTAGTGCTGCTGCTGCTGAGGGAAGCCATTCATCTCTCACCCTCGGAGTTGACCTCACCCTCAGCTTGCCTGTGACCTCCCGCTTTAGCTTGATTCTGTACAGTAGCTGCTGAAGGCCCTAAAGGCTAGAACCACACTTTGGTCAATGTATGCTATGGGTCCCGATGCAGAGAAGGCTATTAGACAAGTGCTTGCTCTTAGAATCAGCAAGTGAATGAGGTCTCGCCCAATAGCAGCCCTCTGTCCTTGCTGGGGTTATTTGTTCTGATATTATGCAAACCTCAGAGCAGGTTCCATGGCCCCTGCTCCTAAATCATTTGTGTTTGGTTCATCAACAGGTGCTGTCTGAAGATTGCTTCAGCACAAGAACCAGGTGAGACAGACACAATACTTACCACCTGCATTGAGAGGTTTATAAACCAACTGCATAATAGCAATGCTCATCATATTACTAGAGGTCCCTGCTCCCAGAGCTCAGGGTTAATTTTTATAAGCGCTTTGCTTAATTAAAAAGTATACCAGCAAGGATAAAGGGATGCCCAATTTCTAATTACTCACCAGTAATCACCAACCAGCCTGTGATAGGGCAGGATTAAAATTCAGATCTTCCTGGCCACAGCCTCGGCTCTTCTATGTTTCCTCAGAATAATTCATTTCTGCAGAGAGGAGTTCATGACTGCTTGTGGGGCAGGGACATGGCTCCCAGCTACAGAAAGCAGGGTTCATATCCAGCAGCCCCACTGACCTTCTTCTCTGGAGTTCCTCCGCATTTGGCTTATCAGCCCTTATCAGCTTCCAGGTCAGTGCTGGCCATAAGAATGGAGATGGACAATAGAAGCTGCTGAGATAGGATGATGCCTGAAAAAGCTGTGGAAAAGTGGACTTAAAAGACAAGGTTGTTTTGATGCAAACTTTTTTTTTTTTTTTTTTTGAATCTAAGCATATGAAGGAACTTCAAAGAGCTTTTTGAACTTTTTTATTTCTCTTTTGAAATTATTTGTTCATGATATGGTTCCATAGGCACAAAGACTCTCCTCTCCACAGCTGCTCCTCTGCCCCTCACTTCTTTTTCCCGTATTAACGGTAGTATAACCCTTTAGTAACAGTCACAAATCCAACTTTCTGTTATTGAAATGTATTATGGCATTGCAGGTATAGTCAATGGTTGAAAGTCTAATATCTTATTGCCAAAACATATTTAACAGTTTCAGTGGAAATCCTACTTTTATTCAGGAGTAGAGATGCATACTGCAACATATCTTCACTTTCCGGGATCTATTTTTGCACCAAAATAAACTCATCTTTGCATTTCATTTTGCTTTATATATATTTGAAGTGTCCTCACAACTTGCAAAAACCTCAAAGTTCATGTCTATTTAGTGATACTGAATCAAGCTGATGTGCCATGAGCTTATTTATACTTTATAGAATGTCTGCTGTCCCTACATGTTTATTGAGTGCCTTCTGTAACCAGGCGCTGTTCTAGGTGCTGAAGACTCTAGGTAAACAGGAGAGTCATGGTTCCTTCCCTGATGGCCTGCTGGGGAAGACGGAAATTTAATGAACCAATGACTTCAGAAGTGTGCATGACTATCTGACTTGAATCAGAAATGTGTGGAACATCAAGGGAGTAAGGAGCATGGAGGGGGTGGAGGCCACAGTCCATGTAATGGCTCCCCCGTTGCGAGGTACAGTGTACCACCTGTCTGTTCAGTTCAGCACTCCTGGTAGGTGACATACACATCAAAAAGTGAGGAGGTGATTGGCTGAGTACAGAAAGGGAGAAAAGACACCCAACAAAAGAGGATGCACATGCATCAACCCTAAGGCAGGTGGAGTGAGCTTGGCCAAAGAATGGGAGCAAGACTAATGTGGTTAAACAGAAGGTCTGAGTGGTGGGCACTGTATGTGCACAGAAATAGGGGTGGGGTCAGATTGGGTCCCCTACGACATGGCAAGGATACCACTACCTGCAATCACAGTGGGAAAACAGTGCAGGGTTTCAGAGATGGAAATGTGATGATACGATGTATGTCACTTTAGTTGTCATGGTGAGGGGGTAAGGTGTGGAAAGGAAGGGGTAGGGAAGATGTGATAAGATTGACAGTGGAGAGAAGGAGGGGTTAGGAAGTGGTTGCCAGGCATTTGAACACACAATAAACCTTGATTTTCCTTCCCTTAGTTCTCTTATAATTGTTGCATACCTTGTAGTTCCCCAAGGCCCTTTCTAGTCATTATTACAATTTATTTCCATACTAGCCCTGGGTGAACTGAGTCTTATCACCCTACCCCTCCATACCTGCAGTAACAGAGATTAGAGGGCAAAAACAGCTCTTCCCAAAGGCAAGAGCCATGAACTCCTGGACTTGGTTCTCAAATCAAATCAAGGAACTTGACCGATGCTTGATGGCAACATATCACACAATACCCAGGGTAACTCATATCCGCTTGCTTTTTAGATGCTAAGAAGTAATTGAAAATTTCCAGGCTACATCCCAATATCTGGATGCCTGGTTTGAGTCCTTACTCTTCCACCTCCACTCCAGCCATTAAGGATGCTGGTGGCGGGAGCAGCAAAAGGTGGTGTAAGAACTCAGGTCTGTGCCACTCATGTAGGAGACTCAGTTAGCCTGCCGTGTCTGCTGTGGACACGCAGGGAGTAAACCAGTGAATCAAAAAACATCCCCTTCTCTTTTAGCCTGCCTTTCAAGTAGATGAGCATTTAACAAAATTATGTTTTTTAAAATTCCCAGATATCATGATTTGACAGCAGGAAAAAGAAGAAAAAGAAAAAAAAATTCTTAAGAAAGAAGAGTTGAGATTTCCTAGGGCCAGCCCAGATCATCCAAAATTCTGATTAGCTGAGAAACACTGCATTTCTTCTGAGTCACAATGGACCTCTCTTCTTTTCATCTTTATTGCAGTGTGGTCTAATAAAAAAGAATTCAGTGTGTTTCTAGTTTTAGAAGATATATTTGTGCTTGTTAAGAACCAACCAGAGGTAAAGATGTAAACAAATCAACATTATTTATACTGAATGAGACAAATATTCCTTTCAAAGACTTTCGTTTCCTAGGGAAGCAGTGTTACCTGAACCACAACCACCAAAAGTATGTGTTTTCTTTCCTTTCTAAGGAAATGCCTCCACCTTGCCAAACCTCAGACTCAGCCTTCCCCATGGAAGGTGATGTTTCTGGAGACTTGCTTCTCTCCAGCAGGGACCCCAGCCGGAACTGGCTGTGGGTTAGGTGATTCATGTTCTGCAAATCTACGATTGAAGAGAGGTTTTTGTCACAATGGCATTGCAAAGGTTTCCCCTCCAACCCGCCCCCCAAGATGCCTCCTTGTCTGGGAGCCAGTAGCTGGAACCTGGAATAAATCCTTCCCAGGCCTTATTTATAACAACGTCTGGTGAATGAGGAGGCAGGGCAGCAGGAAGCCCAGGCTTGCCTCGCCTTCGTCTGTGACACCAAGGACCACCAGATAACTTGCTGTCACCTTTGCTTTGGACTATGAGGATTATAATATGCAGTTGACTCTCCTCCCTGCTTTTTTTTGTTTGTTTGTGGTTTTTGTTTTGCTAGAATTATGTCAGAAATAATTTACTTGGATTTATTGGTTTGTTTGAATCTCTACGGAAATCACAAATCCAGAGCATGACAGGCATGGTCCCATGAAATCAGATGAAGCCAATGTGGCTCAGTGGGGAATGGAGAACAGTAAACATCAAAGGGGAGGCGGTGTTGGTGCAATTTTTTTTTCCAGTATGCTGGGGTGGGGAGAAGAAGGGACTGGAAGCCAAAGCTGCCCCAAGGCGTGCACAGTGGAAGGTCTGTGCTTGGGCACTCAGAAGAGACTGTAAGGGTACGAAGCAGCCAGTGGTTTTCTGTGGGTTGGCAATGTTGTCAGCATTGAGACAAACATTCGTTTTTTGGTGACCCCTGTCCGAAGTTGGGAAGATCATGGTGTGTGCCAGTTTCTGCAGTGGTGTATTTAGGGGTGATGGAGTCAGAGGGATGTATTCAGGGGTGATAATGTCATAGGATCTTGTTTCTGGAAGGGAAGCTCATTGGGGAGCTGGGTTGGCTCTCTTGAAACAGCAGTAGTCCCAAAAGAGACACTTGGGTTATAATCTGTCCTCTTGTCTTTTTGTACCTGCTTTGCTAGTGCCCGAATCACCCTGTCGTTGCAACTTGCTCAAGCGTTTGGTCACTTCCTAAACCTGTGAGTCATTTGTCCAGTGTTGAATGTCCCCTTTGTGCAGGCTTCTTGGATCCCGCCCCTCTAGCCTTCTCTACCTTCTCCTCCCCAGGCACTATGTCCCTTCTCTTGGTGGCACTACATGATGCTTTTGGCATTGACCATATTCACTGGGGATTATTTCTGTACAAATTTACAGCCACTTGAGTTCCTTGTTTGCAAGCAACAGGAAGTGATTGGTTTAGGGGAAAGAGGTTTTTAAGACAGAGCTCAAGCACTTGGGATTGATGGAGCTATTGGAAGATTAGGCTAGGAGCAGACAGAGAGCAACAGAGCACAAAAGGGCTGGGAGAGAGAAGCTATGGGGGTGGATTCCAGCAGGCCTGTGTGCTCAGGTGCCATAATGGAGGTGAAGGCTCTGTGACTGTGTCTCTGGTCCTTGGGAGCATGCATCGAGCCCCAGAGAGGAGAAAACAGCTGTTTACTAAGTATTTCCCCATGCCTGTCCCCTGCAAAACTGGAGCACTGAGGGGGGCTCTGGGAAAAGAACTTTGAAAATTTTATTTATTTATTTTGAAATTCAGAGAGATGGAGTGAGCGAGAAATAAAAAGCTGGTGGCTGAGGAGCCTGCACCTCACCTTAACTGCTCCCCAGGGATCCCTTGGTATCCCAGTGGCAAATGGGGAGATGCCCTTGTCCAATGCCCCTTGCAGCCCTACACCTTACTTAAACTAGAAGGATTTTGCTGATCTATTTCTGGAGGCATTTAAAAGTATATAGTAGCTTGTACTTAGTTAACCCCAGCTGAGAGCTATGCCCTAAGGAGACAACACTGACTCTGTGATGGTGACAGGGAGATCTGGCTCTCTAAAGTAGTGGGAAAGGTTTGCGTGTCCCCTTGTTAACACAAGCCCAGGGCTGCAGTGCGCACTCCCACTGCACAGAGAGTGTGTACAGAAGCCTTGTTTATTTAGGGCTGCGCTCAGAATAGAGAGACACAGCTGGTCTCCTAGGTGACCATTGCCCAATGCCACGGTCATCTGTTTCTTCTGCCTGTTTTTCCCTGTAAAAGGCTCTGTTGGGTAACAGAACCTGGAGGCACTGTAGAGGGAGGACAAGCTGGGAGGTTGCATATTCTTGCATGTCATTGAGGGTGGTGTCAGCCTGCACTGGCGTAGATCACAATCTGATGCTATTGGCTCAGGTTCTGCCTCAAACCTAAAGCAGACATCCATCAGGATTCCAAACTATCATTTAGGAGCAGAAGAGAGGAGACTGGGGACACTCAGATGTGCTGTGGAAGGAAGGGTGATTGCTATGAGGGCACTTGGCTTGATAGCTGCGTACATCACCCTCCAGGTCCCTCCTGCGTCACTCTAACACCTGCCTTTTTCTTTAAATGGCAATGTAGCTGCAAGATACAGCATTCCAGTGACTTCCAGCAGCCATCAAAAACCAGGACTATGATAAAATATAAATCTGAATTTGTCATTTAGTGGATCTAAATGGTGGGGATGATGCTACCTTGCTGAAAGCAAAAACATTTCACTGCCTTGTAAAACATGCTGGCCCCTCGTTCAGCTGACCAGTCCAGCCTGGACTCAATATTTTTCTTCTGCAACTGACCAGAGCACTGGGAAGAGATGTCAGAGGACAGAGAAAGAAGGGTTAGGGAGACAGCTATAGACAACAAGGGAGTGGGGTGAGAAAACCAGTTGCCTGCAGAGCACAGATGGGTGGGGACTGGGTCTCTTACAGAAGACAAATGGAGCAAGAACAGCAGTCTCTATAGAGGACAAATAGTGCGGGTCAGTGCAGGCTGCAATATAAAGGGGGCAAGGAGATCTGAGCAGTGGAGGATGGCTGTGGGGTTCTGCCAAAGAATCTGAAAAAGTGAGCCACTGATGCTTCAGGTGTTGCCTGGGGTGTGGGTCTCATCAGTCACGAGTGTGTGGCTCCACCACCATCACCAGCTGTATAGACAGCGAGTGAATAGGACTGGTGGCTGCTGCACTGGAGAGATGACAAAAACATGAATGTGGGCACTCACTCGGGAGATGCCTTCTCTGCACCAGAAGGTGAGGACTCAAGAGGCATCAGAGGGCAGGTGGAGGGAATCCAGACCTGACTCGCTCTTGCCCGTGGCTCTGAACTAGCTGCTACAAATCCAGTTTGGTACTTAGTAGCCAGTGAGTGGGAAAAGAACTTAGAAAAAAGCACACAAGTTTGCGGTTTTAAAATAGATGCCTCCAAATCCTAATGGAGAAAACAAAACAATCTAACGGCTGAAAGGGACACGGTGTAGATGCTGGGCAAAACGAGATTATGCTGAGTTCATGTCAAACAGGCAGAGGCTCTTCAGTAGTTTTTTTGGAAGAGGAAACTGGGGCAAAAATATATGAAATAGCTATCCCATTCAGTTTTCAGAAAAATTAAATCGTACATGATTCTGGGCTCATTACCAACTGCTCTGTACATCTCAGCTGCCATTATTTCAAACAGGGAATTAAAAAAAACACACACACATCCAGAAACACTACCATCAAACAACAGATGCCGTGAGCCTGGGCTTGCCTGTAAGTTGGGAATTAGCACACGGCTCTGCAGGGCTGACTCAGCCTCTCTGCTTGCTGGCTTGCCCTTCTGAGTGGTACCTGACACAAAAATGAGCGATGAATGAGTAAGCAAATGAATAGACTTGGACTCAATCAATCACATGGTGTGTTTCCCTCCCCTCAGTTATAGGGGGTTGAAAAGACACTTGGGACAGGTTTAACTAAAATTGTTAGGATCCCGAATGAAGATAGTGCATTTGGAATATTCTTGCTAAAGCATGCCTCATAGTAAACCTGGGTTTATGAGAGGAGGAGGGGTGACAATGGTCTGGCACCTGGATGTCAAATTTTGTGACATGGGGTGCAGCAGCGGGTGTGGAGGAAGAAGTGTCTTTCTGGTTCCTAGAGAGCCTTATGGAACCTCCCTAACTGGCACAGATTAGATGGCGGTAATGACAACCAGAATGCGAACCTGTCCGTTGCTTTTGGCACTTTCCTGTTTCGTTATGACTTAGATCCGGTTCTGGAGAGATCAGTGTTCCAGGAGGGATGGTATTTCACCTGGGCTGGTTTTGCTACAATAATAAGAAAGGAAACCACAGGAGCCGAGCTTAGCAAGATCAAGTCCTGACCAAAGAGGCGGTGCTGACCCCACTTGCTGAAATTCCACAAAGCGGAATGCTTACTCAGAGTTCTGGAGACCATCTCCAAAATTCCCAAGTTGACTGCCAAGGCATCATTCAAGTTTTATTCCTGTGGGAATCTGAATATCCCAGGCTGCACAGAATGAAGGAGGGAAAATGTAAGTGGCTGTTCCACATAGTCTATCACTTACCTCCGCCTCCGTCCCTTCAACTGCCGAAATGTTGCTTTGATTATGAAACATAAATGTCTGTGCCACTGGTGTAGGACAATAAGAGTGATTTCAGTTCTCACATTCAAGAAAGAATTTCCATGTGGACAGAGCCTCTGAGCAGAAAATGAGAAACTTCTTGTCCTAACAAGCAGAAGGAGGATTCCATCAGAAGAGTTGCCAGAGATGCTTGCAAGTGCTGGCCCTTTGGTATATAAAGTGACTTGCTCGTGGTTGGCCGCTTTTTGAAAAGTGAGTACAGTTTTAACTAATGTGGGGGAGGAACAGAACAACCCATCAGGAGGTTAGAAGAACAACCAATCAGAAGACAGGGATAGAAACCAGCCAGGGAACTGAATATGTATGCAAATGTGGCATGCTGCACAAACCAATCCATGAATTGGTTTGCAGTAACCTGGTTTGTTCAAAAGTGTTCAGGATGCTCAGTCAGGTCCACTGGGGTGACTCAACAATGTCCGAAGCTGAACTGTAGTCTTCCCATCCCAGAAGGCTCCTAGAGGGGTGTATCATGCACTTTCTCTTTACTTTTTAAAAAGGATTTATTTATTTTTATTGGAAACAAAGATTTACAGAGAGAAGGAGACACGCAGAGAAAAATCTTATGTCTGCTGGGTCACTCCCCAGGTGGCTGCAATGGCTAGAGCTGAACCAATCCGAAGGCAGGAGCCAGAAGACCCTTGCAGGGTTCCAAGGCTCTGGGCCATTCTCCTCTGCTTTTCCAGGCCACAGGCACATAGCTGGATGGGAAGTGGAGCAGCAGGGACACGAACCAGTGTGCATAGGTATCCCTGAATATTCAAGGTGAGGATTTAGTCACTGGGCTATCATGCCTTGCCCTTCGCTTCCCTTTTTAAAAAGATTTATTTACTTTTACTTGGAAGGCAGACTTAACAGAGAGAAGGAGAGGCAATGATCTATTGGCTGGTTCACTCCCCTAAATGGCTGCAACAGCTGGAGTTGAGCCCATCTGAAGCCAGGAGTTTGTTCTGGGTCTCCCACATGACTGCAGGGTCCCAAGGCATTGGGCTATCCTCTACTGCTTTCCCAGGCCACAAGCAGGGAGCTGAATGGGAAATAGAGCAGCCAGGACAGGAACCGGTGCCCATATAGGAAGGAACTTTAAGGTGGAAGATTAGCCTATTGAGCCACGGTGCCCACACAGCCTTTCTCTTTTCTGCATTTTTCTTTCCTTTCCTGGGATCTCTGAAGTTCCCTTCAGTATCAGGTTCTATGTGGTAGATATTGGACAGGATGTATTCCCATGTTTGCTGGGCTTGCTTTCTGGCCTGGAATACAGATGCTAAGGAAAAGAAGGGTGAAAATGAATGGACAAGGATTTGCTGCTGCTTTTGATCTTTATCCAGGGCAACGCTCTGTAGCCACCCAGAATACAGATAGCTTCACCCAAGCAACATCTATCCCTATAGCCATGCGGGTGTATGACACTGTGCAAAACAACTGTATGGAAGTGAAAATTTGTCTTCAAGGCTCTTAGATCACTATTTTAATGGCACCAGTGGCTGTGGCCTCCCTTTCCAGCCTCTTTCCAAGCTGTAGCTTCTGGGACCCCCTCCTTGAGAATCACTGGGGTGAGGTGTAGCCGGGGGAATGACAGCAGGCTTCTACACCCTCTACATACTACCTTGGTGGCCTTATGCATGCCACCTTTGTGATGATTGTCCCCTGGGAGCTGAATGTTGGGTAAACTCTATCCTCTACCAGGGTTGAGGACCCAGGCTGGGTTTGTCATCTCCCACCCGAGGAGATGGCATCACAGGCAAGGGCACCCGTCTGAGGGCCAAACAAGGCTGGACACAAACCTCAGCTCTGCTTCCTCCTGGCTGTGTGTTCTTCCCGCTCGGAACACACCAACCTCTGTGTCCTCAGTGGTCCACAGGTGAATGATGTTGACATTTTCCTTCCAGCACCATCCTGGGTGAGCTGGGACACTCCAAGGGCTCCAGAAATTCTTGCCATTATTCACCACAGGCTCAATAAGGCACTTCTGTTTTTCTGGAAAATAGTTTTACTTGAAAGAGTTGTTAAGGAGACTTACATTTTGATTATCTTAATGGGGCAATCACATCATGCAAATTTGTTACTCATTTAAAGTAAAAAGGAGAGGTTTTAGAGAAAATAACGATGTGCTTTCTGTTTTGTGCCTTCTGAACTTGACTCCATGGCTTCCTGGCCTGAGACAAGAAGCACACTGCCCTCAAAGGTGGGGATACTGTTTTGTTTAAAGATGTACCTACCTGAAAGTCAGAAAGGAGAGAGAGAGAAAAAAACACATCTCCATGGGGCCCGGCGGCGTGGCCTAGCGGCTAAAGTCCTCGCCTTGAAAGCCCTGGATCCCATATGGGCGCCGGTTCTAATCCCGGCAGCTCCACTTCCCATCCAGCTCCCTGCTTGTGGCCTGGGAAAGCAGTCGAGGACGACCCAATGCATTGGGACACTGCACCCGCGTGGGAGACCCGGAAGAGGTTCCAGGTTCCCGGCTTCGGATCGGTGCGCATCGGCCCGTTGCGGCTCACTTGGGGAGTGAAACATCGGACGGAAGATCTTCCTCTCTGTCTCTCCTCCTCCGTGTATATCTGGCTGTAATAAAATGAATAAAAATCTTTCAAAAAAAAATTAAAAAAAAAAAAACACATCTCCATGAACTGGTTCACTCCCCCAAAGGGCTGCAACAGCCAGGGTGGGGCCAGGCCAAACCCAGGAATCAAGAGCTTCTTTCCACGTGGGTATAGGAGCCTGATTACCTGGACCTTCATCTGTTGCTTTCCCAGGCACATTAGCAGTAAGCTGGAACAGAAGCAGAGTAGCCAGGAACTGAATCAGAGTCCATATGGGATGTTGGCATTGCAGGCAGTGGCTTAGCTGGCTATAGCACAGCGCCAGCCCCAGGTAGGGGTATTTTAAGCCTCCACAACAGACCCCCTCTCCCCACAGACCTTTAATATACCACCACCTGGATCCATGATCTGGAGATATCAGATATGGCAGACACTCGGAGGGCTGTCCCTATGGAGGACTGACGAGCCAGCTAGGCGTCTGCAGCCTTAGGCCGGCCGGCAGTGGATCCCACAGGGAAGCATGGGCACAGTTCTATTCATTTCCCTACCTACAGGTTCTCTGAGCTCCTCCATATTCAAACTTCCATCTGGGAAGGTGGACAGAAATGCTGGGAATGGGACCAGGACATCCCCTGTGGTTCTTTATGTGCAGGTGTGACAAAGCCCGAACAAAAGTTTTCTGATGGCTCCTTCAGTGAACATTCTGGACACAGGCTGGGCAGCTGCCTTGCCGCACATCTCTGAGTGCTGGACTGACAGCTCGTCATGCAAGTATGGTAGGGGTTGTGATATCTCACAGTTGTTGTCGCCTGGGTCATCGAGGGTCTTTTTAATGTCAATTAGGACAAGCTCCAAACAAAGAACTAATAGAAATCTGACAAACCAGGTTAGAAAATGTCCTGACAAACCAGGTTAGAAAATGTCCTTATATTGTCTGGTTTTTGGAGTGGTAGCCTTTTCCAGTTCTGGCTGAGTGATGGTACTCCACATGCCCACTTACTCTTCTTGACAGCTAACAAGATAAACATGTCAGTATGAGGCTTGCCAAATGCTTCCCCGCACATTTCAGTTGGAAGTCGCCTATGGAGAGCATATTGGAAAAGGGATGAATGTTGCATTCAAGCTGGTGGCCATTAAACATTTATATCTGCCTGCTCTGCCAGGGGGAAGTACCAGGATGAAGATGGTGGTATTGGACGGCCACTAGCACGAGGGTCATTGTGCTTAGTGGATGCTGGCAAAAGGCACAGCTGCTCTGACAGCTAGGGCCTTTGCTTGGTCCATGGCATTCATGCAGCCACAGGTAGGACCTAGAACTGACTGCTTCTATCGCTGGAGAGGACTTGGGGCATCTCAATGGGAGAGGAAGCCTGACAACAGGGTGGTAGTATTACACTCGGTATCCCTAAGGGTGGTTCCAGCGATTCTTCTTGTTACCCAGTAGGCATGGGTGTGGCAGCCACTGTGTGAACCTGCTCCTTTTCTCTGGGTCAGAGCCATGTTGGCAAAGAAGGGTACTTCTGGGTTTGCTCCTTTTGCTTGGCCTGTGGTCACTGCTGAAAAGTCTCTAAGGACATGGGTGCTTCCAAGGTCAAGGCATGGGGGACCCGAGTTTGAAGAGCATGTTCTCAGGAAGCTATTGCCACTCTGGATCTCAAAGCATGGGTTGTGTGACTCACTAACATCCATCCGATGTGGGGGGTGGGAGAGTAGCAGGGGCAGTGACTCAGTTTTTTTCCTGGTCACAGTAGCAGGAATGGAATGATGACCAAAACCACAGCAGGTCACCTCTGAGTCTCATCTCCTGTCTAAATTCATGCCCTTTGTCCCTTGAGATGATGCAGATTGGCAGGCCTGGGTGCGAGGTACACATGTGAAGGGTGTGGTAGCTGTCTCCTGAGTGCTTAGCCTGTGATATGTGATATAGGGTAGATGAGACATAAACCATCTAGGGAGCATCTTCAAAAATTCATGGGAATACATACATTGAAAAGCCTTTGCATGAATTGCAAAATAATGTGTGGCAAAATGGGTTCCATTCTCCCACATTTAAAAAAGAATCATTTGTTTTACAGGGAGAGAGAGAGAGAGAGAGAGAGAGAGAGAGAGAGAGAGAGAGAGAGAGAGAGAGAGAGAGATTGATTCTACTGTTTAGTTCATTCCCCGAATGGCTGCAGTGTTCTGGGCTGGCCCTGGCTGAAGCCAGGAGCTTCTTCCAGGAGGATGCAGGGGCCCAAGTGCTTAGTTCATCCTCTGTTGCTTTCCCAGGTGCATGAGTAGAAAGCTGGATTGGAACTGGAGCAGCTGGGACTTGAACCAGCATGTGGCTTTGCCTGCTATGCCACAGTGTCAGCCCCTCCATAAAACTTTTGAAATACTCTCACATGTGTATATGTGCATCCCGCCAAGCCATTTTACATAGGAGGTTATGTTCTTACTGCACTTCCTTCGCTGCTTTACAGAGCATCCCTGTCATGGATGAGAAAGCTGGATGCAGTTCCGAGAGGTTCTACTCTTATGCTACAGAGAGGTTCCACTAGCATGCTAGGAACTTGGACAGTGTGTTTCAGGCTCTCGACTCTTGGGCTACAGATCCTCAAGTGGTTATGACAAAAGCCTGAGGTGGGGGCCTCTGGCTGCTGCCCCGAGGCCCTTATTCAGATGGAGTTACTCACCCAGGGGAGAATTAAAGGGCACAGATACCCCATGGATCTGCATTATTTTGGATATATATGGCCTGGCACCTTCCCTGTCAAGACCATACTGGCTACAGGCAAGAATCACCACAATTTGTAATTGGGGCTTTAGTTTTAAAGCACAAATGGCCTCATGTAGGGGTGTGTTTTGTGTGTGTGTGTGTGTGTGTGTGTGTGTGTGTAGCAGGCTCACAGTACACCAAGTGGACAGCAGGTACAATTAAGAAACTATGCTGCCTTCTCACTTTTGCTAAACACTGGTGATGACTGGGAAGTTCTTGAGGGGAGAGGGGAATACTTTCAATTCCCTGGGGAGGTTTTGAACACACACACACACACACACACACACACACACACAGAGGTTAGTGTTACACATGAGAATGTTCCTCACCCAGCTTTTAGGGTCACTAAGCCCCTCACATCCCTCATGTCCCACAGCCACCCAGAGGTCCCTCCCCTGGATCAGCAGTGCAGGTGGGTGGGGACAGGCATACACAGCCTGAGCATTTTGGTTGGCTGTGTCTCTGGGCATATGTAGGCAGGTACTTGGAATTGTTGGGTTGCTACAATGACACAGGAAGTGCCTCCAGGCACTAAGGACAGGAGCCAGATGGCTAATGCTTGAGCAAAGCTTGTTAAGGACAAGCTGTCCTGCATGGATCCCCCAAGTGACTCCATGGATCGGCACTCTCCCTACCTTGGAGAGACAGCAGGGACATGGGAAGCATACCCACAAACTGGGTCAACCTTGCTCCTTACTGCCTGGGCTGCCTTCTGCCTGCGCCTCAGCTCTCCTCTGTGAAGTGGGGCTGTGTAGACCTCCCAGGATCCCTGCCTGGTTTTAGAAAGGGGCTTGAGCCTGGGCAGGTCCTCAGGGGACAACAGCTCTTACTCTATAGGCAGGGAGGAGAGGCCATACTGGCAACATTCTTTCCAAGGATGCTTGGCTGCTACATCTGAGGGACAAGTGAGGGTGGCTTATCATTGGAATGTTAGAGCTGACCTCCCGACTGTGCCTGACCTCTGCCTTCCATGGGGGAACAGGGCTGGCCTGCTGTGCCTGGATCAGGGAAATGCAGAGGTGAGGAAGGGGGTGGGAAGCAGTGGGCCACACAAACAAGGACCACTACCTGGTGTGGGCGGAGTCATCAGTTTCCTTCTGCCCTAGAACGGGGCTGGAGATCCATCTGCTGGTGGTTGTATACCTTTTCATAGCCACGACCAGTACCCTGGCAGAGGAAGCTCCATTTGAATTCACCTGGGTTGTTCTGGACTCCCAGAGAATCTCTGGATGCTTTTATTGTATGAGCTGCAGGCAGCACCCTCAGGGAACTGGGTCACAGCCCAATCCGGTCAGCTGCTTTTAGTCTCAGGAGAGAATGAATGTCCAGTGAGGGCCCCCCGAACCCTATGTGTTAGGGCTTAGCGCATTGAGTGGAAGCCTGCAATGCCAGTATCCCATATCAGAAAGCAGCTTCGAGTGATAGCTACTCCACTTCTGATCCAGGTCCCTGCTACCTACATAGGAAACCCAGATGGTGCTCCTGGCTGTTGTGGCCATTTAGGGAGTGACCCAGTGAGTGTAATCTCCTCCCTCTCTATCATGCTTTACCAATAAATCGATGCATCTTTCTGATGAAGAAAGAATGCATGTCCACTGACCTGGGACTCTGATCTCTGAAGTCATCAAAATTCCACAGCATCACCCAGGGAAGGCAGAGTGATCGACTACACCCCAACTGATCTGAGCTCTTGTCCCTCTGCTGCTTGTACAGCTCAGCCTCCAGTTGTGGCTATTGGAGAAATACATCATCACACCTTGCTCCTACCCAGCTGCATCTTCTCTGTGTACATGCACTCAGGCTATGTCAAACCTGGGCTGGCAAAAGTCCATGGGATGCAATACAGGGGATCGTGTGTCCTATGGTGTTTGGATGAATCCAAAAATCAACAGACAGAAGTCTACTATAGAAGCCCACTCACCAACAGTGCTCCTGGCCCTGTGCATGCAGCCTCTGATCTTGTTCATCTTCTCCATGTGGAGTCAGGCTAGACTGGACAGTGGGGAGGGATTCTCCATTTCTCCATACTTAAACATGATAGAGGAAAGTTGTGCTTCCAAGGATGTTGTCCATTGGTGGTCAGCTCTTGGCTTCCTTCCAACATTTTTTTACTGGGACTGCTCTCCACAAAACATGTTATTTCTGATCTTCATATGGGAAAAGAAGAGTCACGTTGGCCAGTACTGTTTGGGTGTTCACTCCAAGTCAGGGGCTGCTCTGAGGGATTTTCATGAACTCTGGGATCCTCACCTGTTCAGTGGTGCCTATTATTTTCATACTCACATTGCAGAGGAAGACATGAGGTCCAGAACCCTTGAATGGCAGGGCTTTTAAATGGTGACACCAGGACCTGGAACCAAGTGCTGGGTCTCAGGTCTGATGCTCTTAACTGAAATGCATTGAGATGCTGGTCAAATAGGACTCTGAGCCCCACATTTTTTTCTCTTTAGTTTGAAACCATAATTATTTTATGCCAAATATACCTTCAGGTATTTACAGAGCATCTACTACATTTCAAGCATGTTGCTTTTGTTACTGTTTAAAGATACATTTATTTATTGGGAAGAGTTATATAAAGGGAGGGAAAGACAGAAAGATTTTTGTTCCACTACCTAGATGACCTCAGTTGATCAGCGCTGGGTCAGACTGAAGCCAGGAGCCAAGAGCTTCTTCTGGATCTCCTGTATTTGTGGTAGGGGCCCATACTTGGTTCATCTTCCACTGCTTTTTCCAGACCATTATCAAGGAGCTGGATTGGAAGTGGAATAGCCGAGACTCAAATCAGCCCCCAAATGCAATACCTGCATTGAAGGCAATGGTTTAACCTGTTACACCATATGCTGGCCCATCAATTGCTAGACTTTTCAAAAAAAAAAAGATTTATATATATATATGAAAGGAAGCGCATCAGAGAGACAGAGACAAAGAGACAGAGTAACTGAGGGAGATTTTCCAGCTACTGATTCACTCTCAAAAGGCTGGGCCGGGCTGAAGGTAGGAGCTCCATTTGGGTTTCCCTGCCTGAGCACAAGGATCCAAGCACTTGGACCATCATTTGTTGCCTTCCTAGGTACAGTAGCAGCCAGGATCTGAATCAGCACTCTGACACTGGATGCTGATGGCCAGAGCAGAGGCTTAGCTCTTGCACCACAATGCCAGTTTCATGCTTTTGGCTTAACTATGACCATGTACTGCGAAGCACTTCTGCCAAGAAAAGGGCCAGAATTTCCACTTAGGAGGGGCTAGAAGCAATCATGAGGTGAAAGGGATGCCCTAAAGCCATACTTTCACAATCTAAGAGGGAGTTTAACCTACTGTGGCACAAAGCCTGCCCCACTTTTCCCCACTTTTCAATTACACTGCCCTCCTTTACTGCTCTGCCCTACCCATTCAAGCCACATTTCTTCCAGCCATTGTCCTGCCCTGTGATAAATGTCTGACCCTTGGGTTTTGCTTCCTTTCAATGCATTCCCAAAGTTTTTGCTAAGACAAAATTGTGACTAGGCAGCAGCATTGTATGAGAATTCTCACTTCCCAAACTTCACCGAAATTGTCTATAACTATTTTTAAAGCATCTTGGGTAATGATAACATTAATTTCATATTTTTGCAAGAGTCAGACACTCAAAAATATATGTACCATTTCTTTCCTCATTCCCTCCGTGTATAGTGTCTGTTCATTTGCTTTAAAATGGTCTTTAACATTATTAAATAGTAAATGCTAGTTTTAGAATTCAATTTTTTTTAAAAATCAATTAAAAATGATTATATCTTTGAAAGATAGCCAGAGAAAGAGTTCCCAACTACTGGGTCACTTTCTGAATGCTTGTAATAGCTGGGGTCTGGAAGCCAGGAGAAAGGAAACCAATGTAGGCATGGGTGGAAAGGACCCATCTCCTTGAGCCAGCACCTGCTGCCTCCCTAGTTGTGCTTTAGCAGGAACCTGGAATTGAGACTGGAACGAAGATCTAACCCCAGGAACTCTGATACAGAATGTGAGTCTATTAACCACCAGGCCAGAATGGCTGCCGCATGGAGCTCAGTTTCAGAGCTGGGTGACACTTGCCCTGGCCAGCCTTGGATCTGGGATTGGGGCCTTCCTGAAAAGCCCTTGCACGGTCGCCCTTGATGGTTCAGCATCCTGTGCCCATTTGTTCTAATTTGGCCAAATCTGTGAGGAGCACAGAATTGGACCCCTTGAAGCACATAATAATCATTTACTCAAAGTGGCCCAGTCCACAATCCAGGGGCTGCTTTGCACAGCCAGCTCCTTTGGGGTTTGCAGCCAAGATGACTACGCCATTTTGAAATCCGTTGCTCTCAGAGAGGCTAAATATAATTTCTCCGGGAAAGCGGCCAACTGTGACGGTTGATTTCCTTTTGTCCTGTGTTTTCAAGCAAGACTGAATGTGAGAGGAAATGTGGAGCCAGCATGGGAAACAACAGGTTCCCAAGAGCACCAGGCACCCCGCGCACACAGCCCAGGGGAGTCTGAGGGGAGATACCCCCTCACTTTGGATCCCCAGAAGGTTTAGGCAACTTGGTCATGACAAGCATACAGCTAAGTGATTTTGGTGTGAGATGACAGGGGTGGCTGAGTGAGTACCCGTCCAAATCTTGTTGGCAGGTTCTGCCTGGATTCAGTTTCTCACACCAAGAACTGTCACTCCTTGGACTACCACGTGAAGGCTTCTGTGATCCAATGCCCCAAAACTGATCCAGGCTTGGGCTGCAGCTGAGGACTGTACTCTGCTCTGCAGCCACAGTGAACAACTCAGGCCCCCCAGGCTTGTTGAGCCCCTTTGTCCCTCTCCACTTGGGCATGGATTCTCTTTTTGGATTGGATTTCAAAGAGAATGCTTCTACCCTTCTTTCACAATCCAGCCACCCAAGAAGGAGCAAGTAATCACCCCTTGGCTTCATGCAGTTCCCAGTTTATATCTTTCTTGCATTATTGCTTGATTTTCCACTCTCACGTCTCCTCTGATGGAGCCTGAAAATCCTTGGGACAGAGACTCTCTTCATTCGTCCATTCAGCAACTATTTGGTGTGGTTTCCTGTGTGCTGTGTTTGTGGTACTCTGGCTTGTTTTCCTACCTTCCTTTCTTTTTTTAAAGATTTATTTATTTTTCTTGAAAGTCAAATTTAAAGAGAGAATGAGAAACAGAAAGATGTTCCACCTGCTGGTTCATTCCCCAAGTGGCTGCAATGGCCAGAGCTGAGCCCATCCAAAGCCAAGAGCCAGGAGTTTCCCGCAGGTCTCCCACATGGGTGCAGGGTTCCAAGGCTTTGGGCTATCCCCCACTGCCTTCTCAGGCCACAAGCTGGAAGGGAAGTGGAACAGGTGGGACACAAACCGGTGGCCATATAGGATTCCAGCAGATGCAAGGCAAGGACTTTAGTCACTGGGCTACTGCACTGGGCCCCCAACTTATTTTTCATTTCCTCTCTGCTGGGAGTGAGCAGGATGAGGTTCGTAGAATGGCAAGGTGACCCGTCGCTGGTGTTGGTGCATCTGCCTCCATGGCAGCATTGCATCATCCTGGTTGGTCGTTTGTCATCACAAAATGGGGTTTCTTCTCACGGGACTCACTGCATGGGACAGACTTGGCTTCAGGTCCAGAGCTGCCAGGAACCCTCAGGACAATCTCCTGACTTCTTCATCTACAGCTCATCAGCTTTCCCAGTCCCTGTTGTGTCAGACCCACAAGGTACAATACATGCCCACTTCATGACATTGCCATGGCTGGGATTCTGGGAACTGTGCCAGGACAGTGTGCACCCACAAATAGGTCACAAGAAGTGGGTGTTGGCAAGGGTCTTCGTATTTTAACCAAGAGCAAGAATTGTAAAGATAACATACATAAACAAATTCTTCATCCAAGTCCCCCTATGTGGAGCAGAGAAGTGAGCCACTCTGTCCATATGCTGCTGACAGTGGTGCGGGCCATGCCTCATCTTTGCAGGTACCTGCCATTCACATCTTCACTTATGTTTTCCCAGGCTACAGACCCCCATGTTGGGACCCTGTCTTCTCTGTGGGCTTGATCTGTTCCCCTCACAGCTTCAAAAATCCTCACTAAAGTAAACCATCTTTCTGCTTGTGATTGCGAGAGGCACAAAGCTGTGATATAACCATTCATTGTTACGTTCCTTATTTTGTTTATAGGAATTGGCGGGAGGGTGGGGTCTTTTAAAAGGTATTTTTTTGTTTGTGTGTTTCACGTATGTTTCATGTTACTTCTTAAAATACATTGTTCTAATAACTGGTTGCATATTAAATGTTTAAAAATGAATTTGCTTATTTATTGCATTTGGGAGAGAAGAAAGAAGGAGGAGGAGAAGCAGAGGCAAAAACAGCTGTGAGCTAACTCAGTCTGACCCATCTACCTGAGCTAACATTTGCTACTTCCCAGGGTGTGCGTCATCGGGAAGCTGGGATCAGGAGCAGAGCTGGGTCTCCAGTATGGGATGCAGGCATATCCAGGTGTACTCGCCTTTTGCCCAGTACCTGCCCCCTGAGAGTTACTTTCTTTCATGTAGATAAGCTGGATAACATTAAAATATGTTACTAATTTTTCAGAGTTAAAATAGTCAAAAATATATTGTTTGGGGGCTAGCGCAGCAAGCTAATCCTCTGCCTGCAGCACTGGCATTCTATATGGATGCTAGTTTGTGTCCCGGTTGCTCCACTTTCCAACCAGCTTCCTGCTTGTGGCCTGGGAAAGCAGCAGCAGAGGTTGGCCTAAATCCTTGGACCTTGACACCATGTGAGAGACCCAGAAGAGGCTCCTGGCAGACGCACAGGCTACTGCTACTCTCTAATCTGTGCGTTTCTCCAGCCCACCCTGTGAATCAGCTGTCAATATTTTCACTCATCCAGTCAGAAATGTCTATGTGGAGATCAGGTCTAAATGACGCATCAGCAGGGGCAAAAGTGCATCATGATCCAATTTGGGTCATGGAGCCAAGCTCAGGTTTAAGTTATTAAATCCTCAGCTTGTGGGAAGTTAATCTCTGGACATTTTAGGAGATGTGGCACACATAGTAACATGAGATGAAGCCCTCTTTTAGGTGTGATAACCCAAGTGCACATGAGATCCCTGGGGGGTGGACCTGCACTTCGCTTCTCTCTGTAACTTCAACAAAGCAGAAAACAAACAAGCAAACAAACAAAACAGACATGTGATTTTATTTCCTATTTCTTAGATCTAAATTCATAGGTGAGACAGTGGAATGTGATGGGTAGGACTTCAAGGCTCCATGATGTCAGAACAACTTAAGTCTACACTTCTGAGGTGGCTGCCTTGAGCTGCCAGAATTCCTTGAGTGCAGGTTCAAATCCTGGCTGCTCCACTTTTGACCCAGGTGCCTGATAATGCATCTGGGAAAGCATCAGAGGATGCCTAAGTGCTTGTCTACTGCACCCACAGGGGACACCTGGATGGGATTCCTGGCTCCTGGCTTTGACTTGGCCAAGCCCCAGTGGTTGTGCCATTTGGAGAGTGAACCACTAGATGGACGATTGATTCTCTCTCTCTCTGTGTAATTGCTTTTCAAGAAACAACTACAACATTAAAAATTTAAAAAGCTTCTCTAAGGTCACTCACTGAGTAAGGGGTCGGACTGAGATGCAGCCCAAATTCCAGTACTTTGCGGCGATCTCAATGGCTTCCCCTCACACACCAGCCTCAGAATCATCAAGACACAGGGTGGAGAGACAGTCAGATATGGAAAAGCAGAAACATTACCACTGATCTCACTGTCTTCTAAACCCAGTAAAGGGTTTCTCCAGAGATTTGAGAGGCAACCCTGGGGAAGTATGATGGAATCATCAGCAACTGAAATAGCTATTTATACTTGGTTTTGTTTTCTTTGTCACACTGAACAAGTGTTACCCTTGGCCAAGAACTGATGGTCACACACAGTGAGAAACTCCCAGGTTGCAGCATCAATGGCTGAGATCACAGATCTCCCACAGGGTCCAGGCTGGTGTAGAGCTCTGCTCACTGGTGGAAGTCCAGACATGTCAGTCAACTGAGGCGGAAGCACCCCATAGCACAGCTCCAGGCTACCTGCAATAAAATGGTGTTGGCTAAAATTGAGTAGATGGGAGGCTGGAATAATCATTAAAAGTCTTGGAAAGGGTCAATGCAGGGAGCTGGGTTTCTGATTCGATGGAGGAGCTGTGGAACAGTCCCTAACAGAGTCATTCTCCTACCTCTGGCTTGGGCACAGAGGAAGAACAGTTGTAAAGCTTGAATTATTCAACCCTGCCTGACAAGCACTGTGGGGACATGCCGAGCAACATCTTGTTTTCCTCTCACTTTTGCAGAAGTGACCAGGTTCAATGTGAACCTGTAAAAGCAGGCTGCAAAATTTGCGCCTCCAAGGCTATGTGCCCATGGATGTTAGGAACACAGGTGATCCTGGAGGCAAGAAAGGAGGATGTCCTAGCTAGTGTATTTGCTGGAAACAGACCCCAGGCAAAAATTGGAGGGCACATGGATTTGGGGAGGTGATTTCAGGAAACACTGCCTCAGGGAGTGAGGCATATATAGGAAGCCAGCCAATTAAAGGAACATCATCAAGCTCAATGCCTGGAGTCATGTCCAAACCCGGCCAGGGAATCAAGTGCCTAAATGCAGAGGGAATGAGTGTTTGGCCACCATCTGGTAGCTGCAGGTTCACCTCTTTCTCTTGTATAGTATGTGACCCTTGCTTTCTGGTGGGCTCTGCTGGGTACAGTGGGAAGACAGTGTGCTTGCAGCCACAGAGTCCTTGGATAGAGCCTCACAGGTGCTGGCTGGCAGCTGGGAGCTGGGCTGATAGTCATGATTATGGGGGCTTGGGCATTCACAGCATCTGCTGCAAGACACCTCTGGGAGGAATCATCTGCATTCAAAGGCAGTGCTTCATATGAGCACACATGCCTGGCTAGGAAGAAAAGGGGCCCTGGCAGGAGAGAGTGAGAGAGGCTGAAGTTCTGGAGTGGGAAGCAACAGGAAAGGAAATCAGGCCAGTGTGGGCCAACCATGTTAGAGCAGAGCATGGATGCCAACATCTAGAATTTTCCTGCCTGTGGCCCATTGGTTATCTCTGAAAAGAGGAAAGTGCAGTTGTCCATCTGGCTCAAGAACCCAAGGACTCACTGTTCTCATGCTGAGCCTTATGCCGGCCAATGTGAAGATAGATGGTGCACTCCTGCTGGAGAGTGGAGCTGGACATGGGAGAAAAAGTTTGCCATGTCCCAAATGTGTTAAGTTGCTTTTGTTGGCACAGCAAGTCACACAGATTAGGGGAAAAAGAATCTCAGAGGCCCCCACTTCAGTGGTCTGGTACTCAGACGCTTTTTCCCCAGTGAATTCCCAAGCCAGTGTAAACTTGTGCTGAACCTAGTCTGTCATTCCTGCCTCCACCCCTTCCTCCCAGAAGAATGAGCCAACTGAAGCCTCTTCTGATACAAGCTCAGCTTCTGGAAGGCATCTGAGCAGTCAGCCTGGGGTGTGTGTGTAGGGGTATTTCCCTTCAGTTTGCATAGATCTTTTACCTATGAGGCCTTGAAGTGGAGACCCTCAGGTGCCCGCAGTACACACTCTCCTCCTGTCAGTGGGGGCTGTGCTATTTGCTGTTACCTGGGCATGATGAAAATAGCCCTCTGAATTCCAGGCATCAGCCCAGCCCTGGAAACTGGGTTGTGGGAAGCTTAATAATGTCCATGGAAGAATTCAGGACTGGATTCCTGGAACCTGTCAATGGTTCTTTTTGAACGGGGAGTTTTATATATGATCGATTTAGGATCTTGAGATGAAATCATACTATAATTTCCAGGTGGGTTTTGAGTGCTGCCATACAGGTCTTTACATGAGAGAGGCAGAGGGAGATTCGACACACACATAGAGAGGAGGGTGGCATGTGATAGTGGCAGGGACTAGAATGATGCTGTCACAAGCCAAGGGATGCTTGAATTGGAAGGTGCAAGGGTTGTTTCCTCAACTTAGTGCCTCACAGAGTGAGCACAGCCTTAATGACACCTTGATGCTGGATGTCTGGAATGCAGGACTATGGGGATATGTTTCTGTACTCTGTGTCTTTGAGCTGTGATGTCTTTCAGCAACCATAAGAAGCCAATGCCCCAGTGTGTGACATTTCTGATCTTTGAGCTGAAAGGGTTACAGCCACCTGTTTGTTGAACCATGTCATGCACTTACAGGACCATTAACAGGAGGTGATAGTAGGGAAAGGAGAAGCAGGTGGCTGTTACAGCATCCCTGGGTACAGACTTGCTCCCAGAGGCTCATGCCAACTATGCAGGTCCTTGCTTTAATCTCCCAATGACCATGCTGCTACCCAAGGGTGGGAGGGACTCAGTGAAGGAAAATGAGATGTGGATCTGGAGCTGGGGCCCCACTCCATCCTCACCAGGTCCTCACTGTATATCAAACTGAGCAGCCTAGGACCTGGACCTGGCAGAGTCCGGGTCTCCTGGATCTGTCATGGGAACTATGGAGAAATGAGCATTTCAATATGTCAGTGGGCTATGAGGAGACTGTTGGCTGAGGATTCTCTTTTGGAAACGTTGTCCTTTGGGGGCAATATTACTTATCACCCTGAGAACCTCACATATGGTAGCTAGAGTTCTCCAGGGAAACAAAATATGTCTGAGTGCTTTGAGAGAGAGACAGGCAGAGAGGGATTTTTTTTCCCAGGCTTTTTAAAAATTATTGTCATTTTATGATACAGTTCCATAGGTCCTGGGATTTCCCTTATCCCCTCCCCAATCCCCCCCACTGAGTTCCCCTATATTATTACTATAGTATAGTTCTCCATACACAGTCATATGTCCATCATTGCAGGCGTGGACAATGGGAGATAGTCCAGCATCCTATTGTCAGGATATAGTAAACAGTTTCATTGGGAGTCCATCTTTGTCTGGAAGTAGAGATGCATGCTGCATTATATCTTCACATCTGGATATGATAGTCTCCAATACACAGTTACTATACAGTTACTCTCTGTGAAAAGCCACAGAGAAGGATTTTTTAAAATGTCTATATTTTTATTTGAAAGTTGGAGTTGGAGACAGAAGATGGAGAGAGAACGAGAAAGAGCAAGCTCATGCTTCCATATACCGGTTTACTCCCTAAATGGTTGCAATGGCAAGAGCTGAGCCGATCTGAAGCCAGAAGCCAGGAGCTTCCTCTGGGTCTCCAACATGGGTGCAGGAGCCCAAGGCCTTGGACCATTTTCCACTGACCATAAACAGGGAGCTGAATCAGAAGTGGAGTGGGTGAGACTCAAACCAGCGCCAACAGAGGGTAGCAGTGCCAGAGACTGCTATTATGCCATTGCATATGACCTGGCTTACACAGTGTGGAGGCTTAAGTCCAAGATCTGCATGGTAGTTTGACCGCTTGGACCCCAGGAAGGTGTTGAAGCTGTAACTCGAGCCACAAGGCCAACTGCTGGCAAAATCTTTCCTCCTCCAGAGCATTATGGTTTTTGTTTTTGTTTTTGTTTTGTTTTGTTTTTTTTCAAAGCCTTCAAGTATTTGGATGAGACCCACCACACTGTGGAGAGTAATCTATTTTACTGTAAGTCTACTGATAGAAATGTTAATCTCCAAAAACAAACAAAAACCCTTCGTATTAACATTCAATGTTCTTAGAGAAATAAAACCCTTTGCTTAACATCACATAGCTGATGTATGATCCATCCCAGAAGTTGTGCCTTAGCATCATGTTGTGGATGTGTTGAAGACAGTACGCAAGTTTGATTGTGCAGAAACATCTCAATTCTTTGAGCCGGTGGGTAGCTCATGCCTTCTCTTTTGTCACACTGGGTCTAGCTGATAAGCTGAGATCGTAATCATTGAATTCTTTCTCATCCTGCTGACTGCTCACCTAAACCTTCCAAGATCTTTCCTTCAGCTGTCTCCCACCCTCCCTGCTCCTCTGTCCTCCAGACATGGCTCCTGCAGCACATGCTCCCCACTGTTGCTCTTTCTTTCCTCATTTGCTTCTGGCACTTCTCAAAGTTTACAGGTCACCTGCATCTGCTGAAAAATCTTTAGTAATGAGGCAAGCTGGAACATGTTCAGCTGGGGCATTTTCCCTTCCTTATCCAATCATTTTCAAAGAAGGTAGGCGAGAACACTCAAGTTCCTCCTTGGAAGGACAAGGGTTAGACTTCAGCGAGAATACCTCTTAGCATCGTACTCTGCTTCTGTTGGTGTCGCATCAGAAAAAAACCCAAACATGTTGGAGATTTCAGACAGAGAATTCCATCTGGGGAACTGACTGAACAATTTGAAGGCCATAAAGAAAGAGTAAGGGAAGTCAAAGACTAGTAACTGCAGGGAGGCTGCCAATGTTGCTCAGAGTTGGGAATAGAGGGGGAAATGGTGCATCCAGAAAGTTCCTTGCACTGCAGGAAGGAAGCTGCTGTTGGAACCATGTTTGTGTTGTGATCTCATTATCATCTTGACCAGTGGGAGTCATGTCTTCATGATGGCCAAGACCACACCAATGGTGCTGCCACCAGGAACTCTTAGAAAGTGCTGCTTAGTCCATGGGTATGGGGGCACACTTTAGGGGCTTGCCTGAAAGTGGCAGAGCAGAAGTGATGCTGAGGGTGTGGCTATGGTTACAGAGTTCAGTGCATGTGTGGCTACTGGTGACTAGATGCGACCATTCTCTACTCAGTGAGTCCCCATTCCAGACTGTTCTTTCCTCATGCACTTGCTATACAACAAGTGGTCCAATAACCATTCGTAATGATTAACTTTAGTCATCTTCCCAGCTAGACTATTAGGTCTGTGAAGTAAGGCCCCCACCTGCTGATTTTCTCTGGAGTCCCCCGTGCCAGTAGCCAGCTGTCACTCAGGACACTATGTTGACTAGGCACCACCCAGCTGGGATCCCAAGAGATAACATTTTCTCTTGTCCTGGGAGGGTCTGACTCTCAAGAAGAGAGTTAGACTTGTAGGATGTGCTTTCATGCAGCATGGCTGCAATTTGCAGCTTTCCAGGTGAGAAACATGGCGAGAATGGGACACCCACACACAGTAGAAATAAAATCTGGGAGGAAGCACAGTCCCTTTTGGAGGTTGCTTTGAGCAGCATGCTGCTGGTTACTGGAAAGCAAGGGCCGCCACAAGCCAGCCTGGGTATTCCCTCATCATCCATTCTCCTCTAGTCGTTGTTGACAGCTGGCTGCCACAAGCCTGCCAGCTCATCTTTTCCTCCCAAGGGAAGGAGAAGTGAAAGCGACAGATAGGGTGCTCTCATTTACTGGGGACTCTCTCTGTTCCATTCATGAGCCCAGTGGGAGCCAATGTTCAGACAGCAACAAGTCCTCCCCAGAGAGGAGTGCCCAGGGTCTGGCGTGTGGGTGCTTTCCTATGATCTCATTTTTCTCCCTCTTGGCTGAAAGGGAACAGATCAATTCCTGTCCCAAAGGAATCCAGCTCTAACACTGAACGTTTATGATATGACCCTGATGCTGCTGGTGAGCGCAGCTTTGGGTACCCTGTTATCACACGCATTTTAACCTTGCGCTCGACAATTGAATTTTACATACTTTCTAGTTTTCCGAAGGGCTGCCGTTTGTCTACAAGTTACTTGACCACTACAATACGAGATCCCCCCGCTTCAAAGGCACCTACTTTTATTTTTAGCAATGATATTCTTTTATGTGAAGGATATAAAATGCCTTTTATCCTGCTTGTCTACTTGGATAATTTATTTGTGGCTTCCTGGAGGCTCACCTTATATTGAGAAGGACTCTGAAATTTGTTTTTTAAAAAAATATTTGTTGTATTTATTTGAAAGGAAGGTAACAAGGAGAGGGAGAGACACAGAAACACAGAGATAGAGGGATCTTTTCACCCATTGCTTCACTCCCCCAGATGACTGCAACAGCCAGGATTGGTTCAAGCAGAAGCCAGGATACAGGAAGTGCTTCTAGATCTTCCAGGTGTGTGGTAGGGACCCAAAAAGTTGTTCCGTCTTCCACTGTTTTCTTAGGTACACGAAAAGCATTAGCTGGATTAGAAACAGAGCAGCCAGGATTTGAGCTAGTGCTCCAACATGGAATGCCAGGGTCCCATGCTAAGGCTTATCCTGTTGTGCTATAATGCCTGTCTTGAATTTGTGGTTTTGAACTGTTTGGGGTACCAGAATACGCATAGGAAGTTCTCCTAAGGAACATGTTGGCAACAAAAGGCCTGACAACATGCATTTTGAAGAGTCCCCAGGGAAGACTTCTGAGGCTTCTCTAGAAGGCCCCAGTTGCTCTGGTTCCCTCCCCGCCCCCTTTTTTCTCCCCTTTTGTGAACAGCAGAATTTCCCTTCCCTCATACTCGCCTGACACCAGACCTGATGTATTTCATAGCAGCATCAAATATTAGAGCAGCACAATTCTCCAGAGAGCATTTAGTCTAGGCTTCTGTTTTACAGCAAGTTACAATGAGGCCATAGGAAGTTGATTTTTCAAAGGGCAAACAGCTCATTAGTGCAGTTCTTCCCCAAATGTCTTCTTTGGTACTCCTTGCTTTCAAGGTGGCAAATCTGTCAGAACCTTGGCACTCTGCTAGTAACATATATGTGGTTGTGTAGGACTGGCTCCAGTGGTGTGCCCTAAGTGCTAAGGATTCTATCTTTAAGTCACAGAGCTTGACTTCAGCCATTTTCTTGTTGTGTGACCAGGTGTGGCTGACACCCTTGCCAAGTCTTGGTTTTCTCATCAGTGAACTGGGGATGAGGGATGTGAAGGAATCAAGCAGATAAGGATGTGAAGTGGGTATAGCACTGTGCGTGGCCACACAAATGCTACTTGCTGTCACCAGTAGATGATCTGGTTGACCTTAATCATGTCTTGTCATTCTGAGAGCCTGTGATTACAGATATCAGCTGACAACACAGGGTTGTCCCTATATCCCTCAAGGGATTCTAGAGTCATGCTCTATCAGGTGACATGGTATGTGGCAAGTGAGCTCTAGGTTAGCCAGAAAGCATCATTCATTGCTGATTTCAGATAGCATTTACCGTCATTGTTATCACCACTGCTATTGATAACTGCCAAAGGATACCTGTGAATGTGACTGATTGCAAAGCTAAGATTTATATTCACAAAGGACTCTCTTGAAGTCTTAGCCCCTCTAAGTAAACCTTCTTTTTAATAATTTGTTTTGAAAGTGAGTGAGAAAAATACTCTTAGCCAGTTCATTCTCAGCAGCCAGGGTTGGATCAGGGTGATGCCAGCAGCCTGGAACTCAATCCACGTTTCCCAGGTGATGTCAAAGACTCCAGTACTTGAGCCATTACCTGGTCTCCCCTCACCCTAGCTCAGGAAGCTAGCTAGGAAGCTGACTTATAAGTAGAGCCTTGACACTCCAGTATTGGAAGCAGATGACCCCAGTGGTGGTGGCATACCTGCTGCTGCACTAAATGTTCCTCCTATTCCTGATCTTTATGATCTGACCTGTGTCTTTAAATGAATTCTTCTCAACAAGCTGGTGTTTTAGTATGAAAGTTTTTTTTATCATTAATTAACATCATGTTTATATTTGCTTTTCCCTGCTATCATGATTCTGGACTTACATTTCTAGTTGTTTTCTAAAGGATTCAGGGGGAAAAAAACTCTAATAATCAGAATGTAACGTGTGTGTGTGTGTGTGTGTGTCTACATTGAAGTCAGAGCTTGCTCTGAACAATGGTGCTTTAGGCATTTATGAAGGTGAGGATGTCCTAAAATAAAATTGTCTCTTGTGCCTTGTGATACTGTCTGGGCACAAGTCCCAGTACATATCATTTTTCTGCTAACCTCCACAGTGTGTCTCTATGGTCTCTGTCCAATCTTGTGGTCCCAATCCACACCATCTGTACCAGAAAATGGACTGGAAAGATAGCACTAATATGAACCCAGTTTCCCATGATCAGGTATCTCAGTGAGTGTCTCAAACCTCAATCATTGTGAGCTTGTTGGAGCTGAGCATCACATGAAAAAAATCCAGCAAAGGGGCTAGGAAACATTCTGACAAGGCCTAGGGATCCAATACTACTCGAGGTCCTGAGCCCGCTAGGGAAAGCTCACTGAACCTTAGGTTTATTATGTTTTCTAGGAAAAGAGGCATCAAGAAGTAGAAAAGTGAAGCCTATGTGATAGGTCGGAACCAAATCAGGATGCTGGCCAAGCCCTACAGAGAATTAGTCATCCTCCCCTGGTCTGGGTCTTTCTTTTCCCAGGGTGTCAGTTTTCCCGTCTGTCAGCTGGTGCTGGATTATCCTTTTGCTGATGATTTATGGGTTCTTAGGAAAACCACATGAGATAATGGATATTAAAGTGTACACTCTCAAGCTATTTTCAAAACCAAATTGCTTGCACTCGTAAAGATACAAGAAAATTTCTGCCCTGTGTTAAAGACTCAAAAGTAGGGAGTAGGAACAGGAGATAGAAGAATAAAAGTAACAATTTCTACTCTTACAAAGCTGTCACATTGCTTCTATTTCCTAAAGCTAACCACTGGGGCCAAGGGAACACAGTATGTGATTCATTCATTCATTTCATACATATTTGTTGAGCATCTAATACATTCCTAGCACGTTTCTGGGACATGAGGATACAGAAGTAATCAAAACAGATAAATGAATAAGCACATCTATCAAAAGGTAATTTCTGGTGCAAGTTTAAGGTCAGAGGTTCTGAGTGACAGAGCTAGGGTGGACAGGAAGGTAGGCTGCTTGCCTGAAGAGTGTGTTAAGTATAATTGCTCAAGGTGTATTATTTCTCACTCTGATAGCTTCCGTTGCTTTGCCAGCCAACAGTCAGCTCTTTTCTGCAAACATTGAAGTCAGAATTCATTCCCTTTCTTATTTTCCAACTGAAATATCCATCTGTGTGGGAACTAATCTGTTTGTGCTGTAAGTGAAGATCTACATGTTTAGGATCCAATGTTCATTTATGATGGTTAATTATTATTCCATTAGCTATGCCCCCTCCTTTCTGCCTCTCTCACCTTCACCATGGCCTATTATATCTCATTTCCTTCTGATTTCCAGGATGCAGTGCCTTGTCAAAACATTTCTAGGTATGAAGGCTAGAGGTTCGTTTCTTGGAGTCAAAGAAATGCTTTGAAGTCTGACATTACAAGCCTCCAGCGAGCCTCCCAGGATTACTTGAGGTGGGAAACCAAAGCTGAGACAGAACACTGTTCAGATAGCTCTTCTGAAGCCGTTCATGTGCAAACGCAGGGCTGTTTCTGTGGCTCTTACCTACTCCTTCACTAGCTGCATCTGTTTGCTTTATAGGGAAAAAACTTTCTTCCGAGTGATCCTCTTCCATTTAGATATTTTTGAAAGATTTGTTTTTAAATCTGAAAGGCAAATTTACTGACAGAAGGTGGAGAGAGAGAGAGAGAGAGAGAGAGAGAGAGAGAGAGAGAGAGATTGAGATTCTGGCTGTAATTGGTGGAGCTGACATGATCCGAAGTCAGGAATTTCTTCCAGGTCTCCTACATGGTGCTTGGCCCAAGGAATTCAGCTATTCTCCATTGCCCTCCCAGGCCATAAGCAAGGAATTGGAGAGGAAGCAGATCAGCCAGGATATGAACTGGTGTTCATACCAGATACTGGTGGTTACAGGTGGAGGATTAGCCACCAAACTGTCCCCTAGTGGGACGCTCTATCTTGCATTTAGCCGTTCGTCACTACCTTCCCCTTTTCTAAAAGTTAGCAGCTAGGCATTCTCATGCATTGAACACAGAATCACTCAGTAGATGCCAGCAAATGAATGATAGGTACAGTTGGGTGTAGGGAGGGGAAAGGTGATTGCTATGAAAAGCGTGAAGACAAGGCAGTGTGTATTTCTCAACTGAGGACACAGGCAAATAGGCAAATGCAAATCAATTCCATTATTATTAGAGATGTTTAGAAGGCAACTAGTGTGATACCACTTTTGAATAGAGGGAAAAGGATTAGAATTGTTGTAGGCTGGGGCTCCTGGCTGGACTCACTGCAGGTTCTGCCTTTTCATGTATGGAAGAATCCAAAGGCAGAAGTATAAGATTTACAGAACTAAATAGTATACGAGGAATAGTATATGAGGACTCAAAAACACAAAATAGCCAAACAGAAAAACTACATCAAAGAGAAATATCCAACAATTTAAAAGCTCTCCATAAAGGAAAAAAACCCTAAGCAATAAAAAAAATATCCCTTGAGACTGGTGCCATGACTGGCTGGGGCCTCCACCTGCAACCCCAGTGTCCACATGTGAGTGCCAATGGATGTCCTGGCTGCTCCACTTACAATCCAGATCCCTGCTTATGGTCTGGGAAAGTAGAGGAGGATGGTCCAAGTCCATGACTCCTGAATCTATGTGTAAGGCACAGAAGAAGCTTTTGGCTCCTGCCTTCAGTTGGCTCAGCTCTGGCCATTGTGGCCATTTAGGGAGTGAAATAGCAGATGAAGAACCTCTCTCTATCTGTCCTTCTTTGTCTGCGATTCCGCATTTCCAGTAAAAATAAATAAATCTTTGAACAACAACATAAATAAATCTTTGAAAATCTGCTCACTTGCAATCGCTTTTTAGGAACTACAGGGAGTGTCATGGTATTTGGTGCATGATGAGAGTAGGAGTGCATTTCATGGTAAAATGACATTACAATGATCTAAGGGTCATGGTGGGGACCCATTTTGCATACATATTTCTAGATGGTGCTAGTTCCAAGTTCACACATTGTGGAATTTGTGGTTTCTACTGCTCAGAGGAGAGGGCAGCTGAGTGGTGAATGGATGATGGGTTTTGTTAATGCCCAGAAGTAGGTACATCTTGTGGGCTAAGCTAGGCTGTCATGTGGGACAGGTCAGGTGTGGCTGTCAAACCGTGCACGTAGGCCAGGAGTTAGTTGTGAAACCGAGTTTGTCTGTAGTTATCAGTCACAGACCCATGTTGCAGGGGCACATTGATGAGGGAGGAGTTGTGCTGCATCAGGGTGGCTGGAGCTGTGAGAGGTCAGTTCCTCTCCCAGTTACCTACGTTCCTTTAGACCTTTCTTCTGGATACAGGGATGGAAAGTGGAAACTTGCAATCCATAAGAAAGCCTTAGGCAAGTGTGGTGGCACAGCATGTGAAGCTGTTTCTTGGAGCTCCCACATCCGTATCGGAGTATGTAAGACACCCTGGGTTCACCTTTTAGAAATAACTTTATTCATTATTATTTGAAGGCAGATCTACAGAGAGAAGGGCAATAGAAAAATCTTCCATCCACTAGTTTACTCCCCAAATGGCCACAAATGACCAGAGCTGAGCTGATCTAAAGCCAGGAATCAGGGGCATTTTTTTTTTTTTTTTTTTTTTTTTGATTTCCAAGTAGGTACAGGATCCAAAGGACTTGTACATCCTCCACTGCTTTCCCAGGGCATAAGCAGGGACCTGAATTGGAAGTGGAGCAGCTGGCATACGAATTAGGGACCATATGGGATGCTGGCACTTTCAGCTGAAGGATTAGCCTGTGGAGGAACCACATCAGCTCTGGCTAATATATACCACAGGACACAGCAGGTAATTTCTCAAGTACTCATATGGGAGGACCTTCCAGATAAGGAAGAGATCCTGGAACCCAATAACATCTCCAACCAAGGCTTCTAGGCATGGAGCCTCATTACCTGCTTCGCTGGTTCACTTCTCAGATGCTCGCAGCAGCCCCAAACTCTGAAAGCCAGGAACTCAATGAGCTCTCCCATGTGCATGGCAGGGTTCTAACTATGTGTGCCGTACCTATTGCCTCTTGAGGTCTCTGCTTTATCAGGAATAAAGGATCCAGAAGCCAGAGCCAGGACTGGATCCATATACTTCAATACAGGGCACCGTCATGTTAATTGCTAGACTGCTCACCTCAGGCTACCTTTAAAAATTGTAAAAAAGTAAAAAGATGAAATATTAATTTCAAACCTCCAATCTAAAGGTCCTTAGCAAAACCTGTAGAGGCCTACCCAGTCTCTGGCTTTTCCCTACCAGTCTAAGCTACTAGCGTCATTCTATCTAACATTACATGATGCATATGCATCGTCAGGTCTGGGCAAGTGGGGTTATCTGTTTCGGTATGTGAGAAACCATCTTCTTCCTTTCTTTCTAATGACCAAGATGAGTTGTTAGAATTAATGCTTCTGCCATGAGAATGGAGTTCAAATTAAATGGCCTGGAGGAGGAGGAGGAGAAACACAGCCAGTGAGGGAGGCATTTACTTTAAGAATGTTAGTTTGACCTTGTGTGTGTAGGTGAATGGAGGCAGAGATTCCTGAAACCAAGCTGGGGTGTGACATCCTTTCCTGAGGAGGCCCAATTAAGATCATATATCAAGTCGGTGCCTGGATTTGCATGTGAAAAGGCACAGTGTAGACGTGCTGGATACTTTGCATGGCAAATCATAAGCAAATGCTTCTTCTTTCCGCCACTGTCAAGCCACTATTCCAACCGTCTCCAGGGCTGAAGAGCCCTTGTTGTCATTAATGACAGCCGAATCAAATCAGGAGAAGTAGATAGGGTAGTCATAAAATAGAACGAGGTAGAAAATCTTGCAGACTATCTTGGCTATAGAAAGTTCCAGGCTGATGCCGGCATGGTTTAAGCTAATCCTTCACCTGCAGTGCCAGCATTCCATATGGGTGCTGGTTCTAGTCCCAGCTGCTCCACTTCTAATCTAGCTCCTTGTTTATGGCCTGGGAAAGCATCAGAAGATAGCATGAACCCTTGGGCCCTTGCACCCACAATGGAGACATCTGGAAAAAGCTCCTGGCTCCCAACTTTGGACCAGCTCAGCTCTGGCTGTTGCAGTCAACTGGGGGTGAACCAGTGTGGGAAATCTCTTGATCTCTTCCTCTCACTCTCTCCCTAACTCTGACTTTCAAGTAAAAAAAAAAAAAATCTTTAAAAAAGAGTTGATTCTCTTAAAAAAAAAGTGCTAGGAAAGGCAGACTGGGTACCTTTCTGTTCCCACAGGGACTATTACGTCTAGTGCCATTTCTTCCCACATATGCTTTAAATGTCTAGATCCAGGCCTGCGTGCACCCCTCCACCCCAATTAGCATGTTTTCTTAGATCCCATGGTTGACAACACTTGGAGAGACCCATCTTAACTGAAGTTAAGTAACTTCAATTAGTTATCTGCTCAGTAAAGTTTCCAAGAGGGAGTTTGAAAAACCCTGAATGCCAGAGCTCACCAATCAAGTGCCCGATTTCATTGGTCTGGGCAGCAGCAGGTGTTCACCCGTCTGGCTCTGTTTTTTTCGTTCTTTTGTTTCTTTGTTTTAAATCTTCCATCTGTTGATTCACTCCCCAAGTGGCCACAATGGCCAGAGCTGTGTCAAACCTTAGTCAGGAGCCTGGAGCCCCTTTTGGGTCTTTCACATGGGCACAGGGTCCCAAGGCTTTGGGCTGTCCTCAACTGCTTTCCCAGACACAAGCAGGGAGCTCGGTGGGAAGCAGGGCTGCTGGGATTAGAACTGATGCCCATATGGGATCCTGGTGTATGCAAGGCAAGGACTTTAGCCTCTAGGCTACCACGCTGGACTCCTGGCTCTGTTTTTTAACTTTGCCAGCAGTGTAATGAATGGGCAGCGTGGAACCTGCACACCCCAGAAAAGTGGCATGCTTTTCCATCATTGTGTTAGGTTTGGCCGGCAAGGCTTTATACCTGTCCCTCTGGGAAGCATGTTGGATGGGGAGAGCCTGATTCTTGGGCTCATCGCTTCTGCTTGCCAAGTCTCAACCTCAGTGGGCCCAGGTGGCAGAGGTAACCCAGGTGGGGGAGTTAGGTGTGGGAGAGCTGCAATTCTTGCCAGTGCTGTAATATAACTTTCCTATTTTACCTGTCAACCTGAAACACCTAGCCCGTTCCCAGGATGTATCTGTATTTTGTCCATGACCAGGAAGGAGGAGATGCCATGATGATCATGTGGAATTTAAATTCCTTGTGGAGGTACCCTAAGAATCCCAGCTGGCTCCAAGCATGCTAGACCCTATTCTGTGTGTTTACTCAGTTTAAAGCACCATCTTAGGAAAGAAGCTGAGTATAGAGGAGGTACATTTGCGCTTGTTCTCTCCTTTTAGGCCATACTCTGGCCCATTCATGACAGGAATTTCTCTGTGCAGGGTTGCCAATATTCATGGATATTCACTCTCTCACTTGAAAACAAATCCTGTTGTTGCTTGTGAACTTTGTGTATACCTCTGCTTTGAATTCTTGTCTCTGTGAGGAACATGGACCTGGATTAGAGATTAAAATGCCCAGATCCTTAGCACAGGCACTTCGTGGATAAGGCTAGGTGGGCTGCTCTCCACTTCCTCCTGGTCTCCAGGGAGGTGACATGAGGTTGTGACGTCCACAAAACTTCTGATTCTGAACCTCAGGTACAATTAGAAACCCGGTTTTATGTTGCATTTGGCTTTCTCAGGTTGGCAAAAGATTTTTTTAAAAATGACCCCATTTTCCTTTCTTTTCATTCAGATTCCTGTTTGGGCATAATTCTTTTCTTCATACATCATGTTCTATCATCAAGCACTTGCTTCCATGAATGCAAAGTTGACCAGCACTGGGCAGTATCCATCTACGCTGAGGCAGGGGGAAATGATCAGGTTATGAGATCCCAGCTCGCATGGAAATGCAGTCCCACATCAGAGCTAAAGACTGGAACATCATACCTCTAAAGGCACGCTAGGGTTGCATCCTGTAGACTTGGTGTCCTAGATGCTCATGACTCTTAGAAACTCCTGAGACAAGAAGAACCTTCAGCTTTTTGCAGGTACAAATTGCTGGTGTTAACACAAAAGACATGAAATCAACTTAGCTTTGGAAGACCGGGGATGTTATATAGGAGGAGCTGTGTGAGTTAATAAATAAAAGATGGATTAATAAACCTTGAGGGCAAAACTGAAGGTGGGTGAATTAGAAAGATGTGGATGCCATTTCCCTTGAAATACAGCACAGGGTGAAAAATAAAACGGGACAAAGTCTTTTGGGATGAAATATGCAGAGGGCTTGCTGAAACCCTGCTGTGCACAAAAGCAGTTCCAGCTACTTCTCTGTGTGTACAGGGTTCTTTTCCTTCACCTTCTCCATGAACCTGCTTGCTGGAATCCATTGCCCTGTCTTTTTTTCATAACCTTCTCAGCAGGTTAGTTGTACTCTCTCAACTGGGGCTCTATTTGCCCTGACAAATCCCATTCTGAAAACGAGCTTTCCAAGTGGCAGCTTTAAGGGGACACAGACAAGGCTGCAAACTTGGGAGCATCTGAAAGAAATGGCTTGACATAGGAAGTTAAAGAGAAACCGAGGAGCCCCGTGGAGCGAGCTCATATTTCCCTAGGATCCTGCTGGCTTGTGCCAGTTGAGGTGACCGGTTCCTCCAGATGGGATGTGTGACTCTGTGCACTGGACTGTAACTGCTCATGACAGCTGGAGTTTACTTATGCACCAAGAATAAAATGCTGTACTAACAATAGCAGAGACCCATACTGCTTGAAGCAGATGTCCTGTTAAATCTGCAATTGTCTCCATTAGAGAAATGTTCTCATTCTTTGTTTCATGTACCTATTTTTCAGGTGTCCTCTACTACCATATTCCCAAATGGCCTGGTGTCTCTTTTAGTGGAAGAGAAGCTCCTCCTACTATTTGTAGTGTAAACAAAAGGCATATCTTTTGTGAGTTTCTGATTCTAGAACCCCATTGTCTTGGCACTTTATTTCTGTGTGCATTTATCCATCCATACATCCATCCAATGTTCATGGATTTCCTGAAAGTTATGAGAATTTCGCGACTATAGATATTTCCTCTCCTTTTGAAAGCAACCACATTTCCTGTGTGGAAATGTACCCCATTATTTTAATTCTGTGTGTTTCAAGAAGGATTGACCACAGTACCAGCTTGAGGAATGTGAACATCACTATGCCCAGCAGCTGACCTGCCTCAATGCCTGGATTGACAGCACAAATCCAGATTGTTCTGACTCTTCGCTCTTCAATGGAAACTCCTGGGAAAGCAAATCTCTCAAGTCTCCAAGATTGCCAATCAAGACATGTCAAGTTGGAGTTGTCACTAGCCAATAGGGAAGAGAGAGGCCAGCAGGGCAGAAACAGAAATGGAAAGGAAGCAGGCAACCTAGGGCCTGGGTTGGCCCCTGGATCCAGCTGCTTTAGTTCTAGTTCTGGAGATTTCTGGTCAGTAAATATTCATTTTCACTAAGGTCATTTTCAGTTGAGTTTCTGACACAGTAGGAAGGCCTATGCCTACTTTGTGCCAGGCCCTGGGACCAAGACACATCAATTCCAAGCAGCCTAAGGGAGTGGTTAAAAGTAGAAACTTCATTATTTATCTTTGAACTCTGCCTCCACTATTGATAAAACATGCAACCTCATACTAATTCTTTTGTGCCTCCATTTACTTTTCCATCTAATGGTGAAGACATAAATAGTATTTCCTTCTTAGGGTATTGTGAAGGCAAGCTATCTGGAGTTTTTATCATGGCACCTAATCTGTGGTGAATATTTACTAACATGAATTGTAAGCAATGAAAAAGATTGCAACCAAAGTAATATAAAGAGTTATTTCATATGTTTCTATATGTTCTTCCTCACCACTGTTGTGGATCCTACCTCCATTCCTAACTCAAAAGAAATCTTTTGTTAATGACTTGCTTTTAAGATAACTGAATATATTGGGGATGGTGTGGTGGCATAGTAGGCAAAGTTTTTGCTTGTGGTGCCTGCATCCCATATGAGCACTGGTTTGAGTCCCAGCTGCTTCGTTCTGATCCAGCTCCCTGCTTATCACCTGGGAAAGCAGTGCAGGACGGCCCAAGTCCTTGGGCTCCTGCCCCCATGTGGAAGATTCAAAAGAACCTCCTAGTTCCTGGCTTCAGATTGGCTCAGATCTGGCTGTTGAGACCATCTAGGGAGTAAACCAGCAGATGGAAGATCTCTCTCTTCTCCTCTCTATAAAAATCTGTCTTTCCAATAAAAATACATATTTTTTTTTCAAAGAGAAAAGTGAGTATTCTCACTTTATAGAGTAAAGCTTGAGCGGTGAGGCTGAGGAAGAGAACCATGGGGGGATCACCTGCTGCTTTGGTGCTCTAAGTAGGCCAGTTCTTGAAGGTCAGGGTGCCGAGGGTATCTTGATTGCTCATCTGATAGTAGCTGCTTTTCCCCAGGTTTAAGCCCTACTCACGTTTTTTCTGAATAATAATAATAGCAAACACTCATACAGAGCTAGCACGTTCCAAGCATTGTTATATAAGCTTTACGTAAATTAATGCTTCCTGGGAACCCTGTGTGGCAGAGGTAGCTTTAACCTCATGGAGTGCATAAGACATAGATGTATGATGTGGCTTACCCTAGGCCAAAGCACTCATGTACCCTAAACTGGACTCAAGAACACTGGCTCCACAAACCATGCTCTCAGCATATTCTTTAAAAAATTACTTATATATGTATTTGTTGGAGAGGGAGGAAGGGAGAAATGGAGTGATGGAGGGGGAGGAACGGAGGAGAAAAAGATTCTGCCAATTCACTCCCCAAATGCTGGCGATGGCTGGAGACAAGCCAGTCCAAAGGCTGGAGCTGGGAATCTAATCCAGTTTCTCAAACTATCACTGCTGCCTTCCCATGGACTGAATTAGTGGGAAAATGAATCGGGAGCTGGAGGTATGTATCTAACTCATTCACTTTACTATGGGAGGTGATCATTCCATCCTAGCCAATGGCACAATTGCTGTGCAAAATGCCTTAGCCACTATACTCTACTGACTCTTAAAATAATGTCAGCTCTCATCTGTGTACTACCTTGGACAAATTCAAGTGGAAATGCCTTATGAATATTGCTAAATGTAACATATTTGAAAGTTCATGCTGAGGCTGAATATTAACAAGAAACTAAAGAGTGAAGGTAGAAATGCATTAATTTTTATTAACTTATGATAATATTGTCATTCAGTAGGACGTCATCTAATTACCTTCATTGCCAGATAGGCATGAGGCACTGAGGTTGAAGAAGGCAGAATTTCACCCAGGCTTAGTACAGCAAGGATCATTTTGTTTGAGGTATGATGAGAGAAAAAAATTATTTATCTGCAGAGATAACTGAAAAAAATATGATGAAAATGGAGCATCAACACACATAGCCAAAGGCAGGTTTACCTGGTATTTGCCACCATGTTTGTCTCTACTGTCACTGTGAAGTCTGGAAGATTGAAAAGGCAGAGTTCAGATGCATGCAGAGGGTGTGATCAGAGGGTGTCAGGCTCAGAAGCAGCTACTTCGGAAAGCTTATACAGTGGTTCTCATTTCCACTACAGCGAACCATATGGGTTATTCTGTCAGAAGGAGAGGACACGAAGAAAGTCCATCAATGGCCTTTATCAAAAAAAGACTTAAAATTTTTATTCAAAAGACAGATTTACAGGAGAGAGAGAATCTTCATCTGCTGTTTCACACTCCAGGTGGCCACAATGACCAGAGCTGAACCAATCTAAAACCAGGAGCCTGGAGCCTCCTTAGGGACTCCCACACAGGGGCATGGGCCCAAAAACCTGGGCCATTCTGCATTGACTTCCCAGGCCTTAAACAGGAAGCTGGATTGGAAGTGGAATACCTGGGACAGGAATTGGCAAGCATATGAGATGCTGGCATTGTAGGCGGGGGGTTAGCCTATACGCACACTGGCACCCAGTCCATAGACTTGAATGCAGATGCTGGCTCTGCTCTTGGGAGTTTGAGAGTCTCAATCTCATTTGCAATGCAGTGACATTCCCCATCTCAGGCAGGGGTGAGCACTGGGGAGTTGTAGAACCAGACTAGGAAAACGCTGGACAGAGTGTCAGGCATTTGGCACCTGCTCACTTAGCCATGGCGGGATCTGCAGTGTTCATGTGTTTTGTCAAAATATCTCTTTTGGAGATGAGCATCTAAATTTTACTCTTCTTGAATCCCTATTTGTCCTCAAAATATTTGCAGGGAGTGGGTGTTGGCTTGGGAATTAGTTTCTGGCTCTAAACTTTTGTTGACCAAAATATAAAATATTGTTTTCTAATGTTTCTGGAAGGAAAAGCAAAACCAAAAGACTCTTGCAGTTTCGTTAAAAATCAAATGTGTTCACAGCTGATTGTGGAATGGCATGGAGTGGCTGCTGGTGAGGAGCAAGGTCTTGCAAACTGCTATTTATACCACGGATCAAGCAGGTGGCTCAGGGAGACAGCCATGGGCAAAGTCTGTTTGGAGTTTCATCAAGATACTCATTTTATAGAGTGAGAGTTTTGGCTGAATCTTACCCACTCATCTTGCCCCCCCTTTCCTCTCCTGTCCTGTGGGTTAATGAATGCCCATAGGCAGTAATCCCCGAAGCTAATGAACCCAAACACAACAGGCCTCCCGGTCCTCACATAAACTTAAACACTGCAAACGATGTTAGAGTCTCCCATTAAGCCCTGTCCCCAGAGAGGCCACGAAACACGGTTTCCCGATTAGCCCTCTCCCTGTGAATCCCTGCAATGCCTTTGGCTTAGGCCGTGGAGTTCTTCTGGTAATTAACCTCTCTGTTTATAGCTAATGCTTCTTACAGCCAGGCCTCTGATGTAGGGCACCTCCTAATTTACCCTGAGGGCTTCTTTCCACGTATGAAACCAAAGCGTTTTTTGGAAGTCTTTCCACAGCACAGCAGTGGCCTAAAAGTTGCTTAGAGAGCTAATGGGAGAGGCTGTTATTACCCTGAGCTGGTCTCATTGGACCCGCGTCTGATTTACTTACTCTTCCTTTCCAGCATTTATTTATTTATTAATCTGAATAATGTAACTCAATCCTGTGCCCATTTAAACGTGGTCTGTGATCGTACACCGTGCCCTGGGTATCTCTGACTGTCAGCTGCTAGAAGCTGGAATGTCAGAGACCGTCCAACACGTTTTCAGGCAGCCCTCCAAGACCTGCCTGAGGGCAACAAGACACACTTTCTGGGGATAAGGGAAAACGATGATGGGAACTCAGTCACACACAGGGTCAGAAAGCAGTGACATGTCACCAATGGGCTACTTCCAAGCAGTGACATGCAGCCACCGGCTAGTTCCACAGCCGTCCTCTGTGTAAGGATGCTTCCTCTGGGTCAGTTGTAGGTGACTTCTGACCTGCCTACACGGTAGACGGCAGTTGGTTTGATAAAAGACAGTTGCAGAGCATCACAGTTCTAGGACACTCCTCTCTTCCACACCTGCTTCTTGTTCCTCTTGGCCACTCCTCAGTTCTGCTGGTTCCCACATACAAATGCTGCAGCCACCTGCCACCAGGGAGAGAATGGCAGTGAGCGTCACTGAATGACCAAGCACTGGGCTCTTGTAAAGAGAGACTAGCACTCAGAGATGGACAAGTCAAGGTCCTTGGGCTCAAGAATTCCCAGCGTAGTGCTGGAGACAGACATGGAGAGAGACGGATAATACAACAAATTTTATTTTAATGGGTACAAATAACATTTGATTGGTACCAGGTACTGTTAGCAGGTCTCACAGAAATCTCTCCTTGAACTCTCACAGTAATCCCATGGATGTTTGTGACTAATGACATCTTACAAAGGGAGCAGAGGTCCTGAGAGATGATGCGACTGACTTGTAAGTGGGAGAGCTGGATTGTGGGTCCAAGTATATTTAACCATGGTGCTCTCTGTGGTTTCTGCCCTGATGGAACAAGCAGAGTGGATACTTGGAGCACTGAGAATGGACACTCCACCCAAGTCTGCAGATACCAGGCAAGGAGGAATCTTCCTTGAGTTGGGGAGGTGGGTGGAAATGATCTGATCCTTGTGTGTGACACTGAGTAGGTGGGTGATTTGCATGAGAAAAGAGGTCCTTTCACCTCTGCCAACCCATGGAACACTCATGTTTATGACTGAACATGTTCAGGCAGGGGGAAAGCAGACACTCTAAACTGGCTAGATGCAAAGTCCCATTAGGAACATAACCCTGACTGACAGAAGGCAGACATGGATGGGGACCCATACCCCTATGTTACATATGCAAATGAAGAATGCTTTGCATAAAACAGCTGACAGTATACAAGAGCACATTTAATGGAAATGATCCCTAGCAAAATGAAATGGTTGCTTTTGCGAGTGGGAGTGGAGAATAAGAATGAAATGAATAAATGAAGCAAGGGATATTATAATAACATGAACTGAACAGAGTAATTAAGTTAGCTCAGGTCCCTGGAGGAGGAGGAGGAGGGACAGAAGGAAAAGGACACTTAGAAGTGATTATCATTTACTCCTTATTTGGGATTTGTCCCCACCCCCTCAGCCTTTCACAGAGCATAGCAGAAGCACCTGATTCATTTCCACCTGGTGAATCTACGCATCTCACAGGTGACTGACCCATAGATGGCTTCCTAACTCACGCTCCATCAGTTTTCCTGTTGCAGAAAGCTTCCCTATCCTCTGTAACTTCTTAGTGCAGACTGGAACAAAGTTGGATCCAACTCTTGTGTCACTATACATTTCAGGAACTTAAGCACAGTGCTTAGCAACTGTTTTTCTGGTTCTGGTTCATAATATCTGACTTTCAAGGTTGTGGGAGGATTTGATGAAAATGTGAAATGCAGACACAATGCTTATAATGGTGTTTACCATGTAATTAAGAGCTCAATAGACATTGGCCATGGTGCTTTTCTAAATATAGTAATGGGGAACATAAAATTTTTAAAAAAGCTTTATCTGGGTGATAATCAGTATGCCTAGGAGTAAGTCCTCTCTCATTGCTGGGGCATCCTCATGATTCTGTCATGGTAGGCCATAGACATACTTCTTCACATAGCAGTGGCTAGGTGTGAAAGGTTGGGAAATACTGCTGCTTGACAGTGGTCTCTGATTCAGTCGCTGAAGCCTCACTGCATTGGAGACCTGGAGTCCACGTGATGCTTCAGCTTGTTCCAAGGCACTTTTGTTGTTTGCTGACAGTCCTGATGAACAGGGTCATGGATACAGAGGAGCCCCCAAAGCATCAGCCTTTGGGTTCATCTCCACACCTGGCAGTCTCTGCGGTACCGCCCATGCAGCAAGAGCTATCCACAAATTCTGGTTCCTTTGCTAAAAATTGTTGACAAATATGTGCAAATCACATGTTATTTTGGCTGTCATAGTGACCAAATTCCAGTTCATGCAAGTGACAAGGTAACAACCCTCAGCACACTGGATTTCACACAGAGTGTTCTAGTGTAAAAACCACAGCACACTCGTGAATATGTTGGTAAAAGCATCAGTTTTTACTCTTAATTATTTCTGCAATGCCAGTGAGTTCTACTATTTCCTAATAAAATGCTGACACTATTATTTTTGAAGTCATGACTTTAGGCCTTTAGAAATATCAACCACATCATTATGGGAAATTTAGAATTATATCCAACAGTTAAATTATGGATTTAAATTTCCTGGAACAAACATACCTAAGAGAGAACATGAACATGTCTGGAAGGATGAGCAAACAGAAAACCTTCCCTGAACTTTGGGAGTCAGAGAAGAGTCAACAAACGCATGTAGGCAATTTCACCTCTTTGAAGGGTTTCAAAGAAGGCCAGTTTCTATCTGTTCAGCCAGGATCTGGAAATGCAAACATCAGTGACATCAAAAGCTTTATCTGTACATTTGAATGTGTTTGTGAAATCACTAACGTGTTACAGAAGCGCTTCCTGGAGACCCGCCTTACAGAGGCTTTTATCTCTGTAACTTGGGCAGGTGCCATCTGATCAAACAAGTGGCCTGTCTGGCATGCCAGGCACCTTCTAGAGGCATGCCAACAAGATCAGAAAGCCAGCCATTTCCTGTGATTAGGGCTCAGGATCTACCAAAGGTGTCTGGAGTGACTTCTTGAGATTATTTGATTAATCACAATCATGGTCAAAAGCTGATGCATGAAGCTTTTCATCTACGGATCACCACTAGCAGCACGAAGTCTTCAGAGTGGTATAGTAGGCCAGGTAACTCCTCAGCAGCCAGGTAGACTCCAACAACGCTTTTCCCTGGTAGTCAGTCAGTCCAGGGATAGAGTTGTCCACTACATGGGTATCATGGACTCACGGCCTTTTTTGTGAACTGCTCCACCATGTGGCTTTCACTCCCAAATCCATTTTATTGTCCAAGATGACTGCTGACATGGATCTTTCCAGTACAGAGGAGAATGTGGAGGAAGTGTAGTCCCAGGCCCCTAAATCCCTTTAAGGGAATTTTCTGAAAGTTGTTTTTGTTGCTTCTAGTTATGATACACTCACTAAGACTTAGTCACATGGCTACATCTAATTATAAGGCAGATGGGAGACTATAGTCTTAACTCCAGCTGGAAATTAGGGCCTGCATTATTATGAAAGGGGCTGTGTTTTGAAGGGCCAGTAGCTCTTCTGTCTCATCATTCTTTAGGATTCAGCTCAAATGTCTCCTCTTTAGAGAGACCAATTGCAGCAATCATGTCAATAGTAGGATTTCTCCACAAACTCTCTATTGCAGAACTAATTCTGTTCCACTATAGAAATTATCTTGTTTTGTTTTCCCATTAGGACCAAGTTCCTAGATTATAATGGCTTTACCTAACCTGCTATAAAGCACCATATCCCCAGTTTCTTACAGTGCCTGGTACATGGAAGAAACTTAAAGGACATCTGGGATGAATCAACAATGAACAAGAAATTATTATAAGAGAAAACAAAGTTTCAGCCTCCCCCATTCCTGGGGATTGCCAGCATTTGAAGAGTGGATCAGAAGATGCAATAATCCTCCCTGCCCCCATCTCCGTGTGTGTGTGTGTGTGTGTGTGTGTGTGTGTGTGTGTGTATGTGAGGGAGAGAGAGAGAGAGAGAGAGAATATTGTGTATTGAGAAGAAGAGTTTACATCCATTCCTTTTGGATAGCAAACACTAAATAAATTTTAGTTTTTAACCCATGACCGTCATCATAGCTAATTTTGCTGCTGTTGAGATCTATTCTGTTTAAAAATCCAAAGGAGGTTCCTGGAAAAAGGGACCCTAGAGATGAATCCAACATTTAGATAACTGTTAACTAAACCAAGAAAGGTGTGAGGGAGGTGAATAGCACAGGGAGAGACAAGTACAGCAACCCAAGTTTTGGGGGCAGGAAGAAATATGTCGGAAGAACTAGAAAAAAAGTTGATGTGGCCAGAGTGGGAAAGGAGCAATGTACCCTGAGAGTTGGTGGAAAGGCAGGACCAGAACATTCGAGGCCTTCTACAGGATGGATTTTATTGCAAGTGCAAGGGGACGTTACAGAAGGGTGCCATGCAGGGGCGTGCAGAGACCCATCTGTCGGCACAAATACAGTGTGGCTTCAAAGTAGAGGGCTCTATCTGACTCACTGGTGAGAAGCCTACAGCATGCGTATTTTCAAATCCAAGGCTGTACTGTACCTAAGGCTTGTGAGGCTTTGGGCAAGGAAAGTTGCAGCTATAAACCAGTCCAGGATGCCTATTTCTGGGCATGGAGAAAGAAAAGTTTAAATATTTTAAAATGATAAGAAAAACGTAACAAAGTTAAATTACATCTTGCTTGAACAAATATCCCTTCGTAACGACCAAAAGTCAGAAAAAATACCAAAGACAGTTGTTACTGCTTGTACACCTGGGTTTTCTATTGTGATGTCAGTAGTGTTTTTTTATGAATGATAAAATTATACATAATTCACAGATTATTATATATGCATTCCATAAAATTTATTGTCCTTATCAATTATTAGTTCAGAAATTATACATTTTAAATTGTTTTTCACATAATTTGTGTTCTGTTGGAAATAATGGAAAAGATGGAAAAATAAAATGTTTGGGGGCTGGTGCTATGCTGTAATGGGTTAAGCTGGTGATCGCAATTCTGGCATTCCATCTGGGAGTTTTGGCTGCCTGACTTTTGATCTCTGCTAACGTGCCTGGGAAAGCACAGGAAAGCACATGGGCCCTTGCACCCACGTGTGAGACCTAGAAGAAGTTCATGGCTCCTGACTTTGGCCTGTCCTACCCCGGCTGTTGTGGCCATTTGGGAAGTGAACCAGTAAATGAAAGTTCTCTCTCTGTCTACTCCCCTTGTGCTGTGATTCAGTCTTTCAAATAAAGAAAGAAATTATTAAACATAAAATTCCTTTATTAAAACATAGATAATATGGATATTTAATGTTTAAATTAAAATAAATATAACATTTGGGAATACATTTGAAATTTTATTTTTCTTCCAAACTATTCAAAACTAACACTCAAAAGGCACATGATTATAAAGAAAAAGAAGCAAAAAGTGTTCAAATTGAAAAGCTAGCAGTAAAATTGTCTGTATTCACAGATAATATGATCTTAAAGATTCTACCAAAAAAACTGTTGAGAACTGAAGAAAGAATTCAACAAAATTGCTGTAGGATACAAATCAACAGACAAAATCACTTGAAGTTTTGCATACTACAACATCCAAAAAGAAAATAAAGAAAATAATTCCATTTGCAACAGAAGAAAAAATTGTATTTATAAGCAAATTTAACCAAGGAGGCAGAGGACTTGCACACTGAAATTTATAAAACATTTCTGAAATAAAGAAGACACATCTGCAGAAAGACATACCTTGTTCATAAGACTCTGATGTTGCCAGTGCTACACAAAGTAGTCAATCTCCAGCAAAATCCCCAGTGTTGTCTTCTGCAGCAATCCATCTTCAAGTTTAGATGAAATCTGAAGGGACTCCAAATAGCCAAAACAATCTTGAAAGAGAACAAAGCTCTCACAGTTCTTGATTTTGAAACTTACTACAAAGTATGCTTGCTATCTAGAGTGGGCATGTGGCACAGTGAATTCAGCTGCTGCCTTGGATGTATACAGCCCATATCAGAGAGCTTGTTCAAGTTTAGTCTACTCTGCTTCTAATCCAGCTTCCTGCCAATGTGCCTGGGAAGGCAGGGGTGATGGCCCAACTCCCCAGCTTTCTGCCGCCAATGTGAGAGGCTCAGGTAGTGTTCTCTCCCACTTTCTCTCTCTATATACCCTTATCTATCCTTTCTCTGGCTATCTGCCTTTCAAGAGATGCATCTTTTAAAAAAGCTACAGTAGTCAAAACTGTATAGTGCTAGTATAAAGACAGATTAATAGATCAATGAAATAGAGAGACCAGAAATAAACTCATGCATACATGGTCAAATGATTTTTGACAAGGGTGCCCCAGGGATTCAGGATGACAGAGGCACTTGATACATACTGGGAAAACTGGGTATCCATATACAAAAAATGTTATTCTCTCTATGAAAATGCAAAAACAGGTCAAATATTTAAGCGTAAGAACTGAAATTATGAAGTTCTAAAACTCTAATATAGGAAAAAAGCTTCATAACATTGCCTTTTTGCAATAATTTCTAGATTATGAAATTGAAGACCAGGAAATATCTCCCATCCACTGGTTCATTCTGCAAATGCTTTCAGTGTTCAGAACTGAACCGATCTGAAGCCAAGAGCCAGGACCTTGCCCTAGGTGTCCCATGGGGATGCAGGAGACAGCTTCTGCTGCTTTCTTGACTTTTGGCAGGGAGCTAGATTGGAAATGGAGCAGCTGGGACACAAACCAGTGCTCATACCAGATGCCAGCACTGCAGGTAGAAATTATCCTGATACACTACTGTACCAGCCCTCAGATCTCATTTTTGAACTTGTGGAGCCAACTAAAGAATTAAAAATGGGCAAATAGCTTGAGCAGGAATTTCTCCAAAGATGTAAATCAGACAACTGACACATGTAAGATGCTCAGCACTACTAATCATTAGGGAAATGCACATGAGATATCGCCTGTCCTCATAAATAACAGAAAACAGCAAGTGTTATAGAAGGTGGAATCCATGTATGCTGTTGGTGAGAATATAAGGAAGTGCAGCTACTGTGCAGCGCAGGATGGGATTTCCCCAGATAATTAACATAACTACCACGTGACCCAGCAGTTAACTTTCTGGGCATATACACAAAAGATTTGAAAGCAAGGCCTCAGCAAGATGCTTAAAGCCTAAATTCAGAGATGAATTATTCTCAATAGCCAAAAGGTGGAAGCAACCCAAGGGTCAATCAGTAGATGAACAGATGAGAAAGGGAATATTAGTTTTAAAAAGAAGGTAACTCTGTGGGCTAGCATTGTGGTGTAGCACGTTAAGCTGCTGTTTGTTCTGCCATATGGCACCAATTTGAGTCCTGGTTGTTCTGTCTTTTATTCAGCTCCTTGTATTAGCATATTAGTGCCTGAAAAGCAGATGAATGTGGTCCCTGCCACCCACATGGGCGATCTGGAAGAAGATCTTGGCTCCTGGCTTTGGCTTGGCTCAACCCTGCTGGTGGCAGACATTTGAGAAATGAGCCAGAGGATTTCTGTCTCTGCCTCACTCCCTCCATAACTGCCTTTCAATAAATAAACAAATAAATACATCTGTTTAGAAAGGAAGGATATTTTGATGCATTAGCATGTGGATGAAACTTGAGGACATATGCTAAGTCAAAGAAGCTAGTCACAAAAGATAAATGCTGTATGCTTCTAATTATGTGGGGTATCTAGAGCAGTCAACCTCATAGAGTAACAGTAGCAAGACAGTTGCTAGAGGTAGGGGGAAGGGCTGAACGGGGAGTTCTTGTTGAATGGGTACAGAGTTTCAGCCTTGTATGCTGATAAGAGTTCTGGAGACAGATCATGGTGACAGCTATACAATATGAATGTCTTAACCCACTGAACTGTATACTAAAACAATTGCTATGGTAAATGCTACTATTTGCACTTTAATTTCATTTAGAAAGGAATTCTACTCAGACTACTGATTGAAAAGGAATTATAATTAATAAATAAAGGTATCTAAATAAAGCATACGCTTTTCTACTCAAGTTAAAATATGTTTGTGGAATCGGCAGTTCTGGCATGCAGTGCTCCTCCAGTTGCCATGTAAATTATGGAATATTGCATTATGCCTATGCTACCACATACACAAAATGTTGAGGAATACACATTACTTACTGTGAAAAACACTCAATAATGCAAATGCCTTGGAGTACACCATTCTAATCCATAAGCGCCTTCAGAACCACAAATTACAACTCCAGGAGCATCATGAAAATAGATGGTTCCACACACCTGAGAAACAATGCCTCATTATGCGTGTACTCTCAGAGGACAGATGTGACAAGCTAATGGACTTGTCTTTTCTTTTCAAGCATCCCTTTTACCACTCATGTCTTCCTGCTCTGAAGGAGCGCCTGTCCTCAGGACACTGGAAAAATCTCTATGGCCTTTCTTCGGACAGGACAGGACATCAGCGTGAAAGTAGACGTTGAAGTATGACATTAACTCTGTGTTGGTCCTGAATGCCACATCCACAGTAACAGAAACATTTTCACGTCTCCATCACTTCAACGTCCGCATTTTGGGAACTGGCCACTATCTGTATGGCAACTTTTCATTTGATCGAAATATGGTTGTAGTGAAATCTCATTTGTGATTGCTGCACAGGAAAAATGCACCAATTGGCATACCTGTATTCATATGGTGAAGGTAAGAAGGACCACTATCCATAGAATTCATGCTTGGTTGAGGACATGATTATTTAGGCCAGAATTGTCTAAATTTTCACCATACTTAATTAGTTCTGAAACTGTGTGATAGTAACTCAGACACTATACACTCATTTTCTCATCTCTAGAATGGGGATCAAAGTAGGACCCACCTTATTACACTGGATGAAAAACAAGGAGAAAATGCCTATTGAAGTTCTTAACATCATAATTGGCCCAGGAAGAGTATTAATCATAATGGTAGTGATGATTTGGATGGCAAGGCAGAGCCTCAGGGATAAATTTAGCTTAGAAAAAATTTGGGTCCTAACACAACCTCTGGGTAATACTGGCTGGTACTTACAAGTAAGTGACCTAATTAGACATTATTATCAAGATCTAAGGCACACCTAAACAATGTTTAAATATGGAAAATAAAGTGAAACGTTCTGAAGTATCATCATACCCATAGAAAATTGTGTGGTTGGGTGAGCCAGTCTAGAGTGACCACTACTGACATTAAGAATTTAACAAGAGCACTTTTTTGCTTTTTTAGATTTATTTATTTTTGTTGTAAAGTCAGATATACAGAGAGGAGAGACAGAAAAGAAGATCTTCCGTCTGATGATTCACTCCTCAAGTGACCACAATGGTTGATGCTGTGCCAATCCAAAGCCAGGAGCCAGGAACTTCCTCCAGGTCTCCCACACAGGTGTAGGATCCCAAGGCTTTGGGCCATCCTTGACTGCTTTTCCAGGCCACAAGCAGGGAGCTGGATGGGAAGTAGGCTCCAGGATTATAACTGGTGCCCACCTGGTGAGAATTTTAGCCGCTAGGCCACTGCACCAGGCCTCAAGAATTCAACAAAAGCACTTTTATGATGTATTGCAAACCTATGAACTTTCATTTTTAAAGCAGATTTATTTTATCTTACTTGAGAGGCAGTCACAAAGAGGAGAGAGAGAGATCTTCCATCTGCTGGTTCACTTGCCAAATGACCTCAATGGCCAGAGCTGGGTTGGTCCAAAGTTGAGAGCTCCTCTCGGATCTCCTATGTGAGTGCAGAGGTCCAAGGTCTTAAACAAGGAGCTGGATTGGAAGTGGAGACCCAGTACCAGAAGCAGTGCCCCTATGGAATGTCAGCACTGTGGGCAGAGGATTGGTCTGATAAACACCAACCTCAAGCCTATGAATTTTATCTGTCAGGTGTTAAGGTTACAGAAAGGAGAAGCTTATTGTCTAAAGTGTCAAGGCCATCGGGAGAAGATTTTTGCCTAAAGTTCAGTAACCAAATGGTTAGAAGATCTGATTCTATGAGAGCTAAATTCATCTGTATTATATTCTGCATGAAACTTCATTAACCACTGCATTCCATCTTGTTTTGATTAGCTGTTTATCACCTAAGGAAAGGGAAAAAATAAAATGAACTTCAAAGGTAATTTTTTCTGCTCCAAAAACAATCTTGGGTTTTTTGATATAACAAAGAATTAAGAAGTGAGCATGCGCCATTAATTTCTATGCAGTATACATTCCTCATTTCAAACAGCAATTAGTGATAACATTTCTATCTTGTGTTGTGATGAGATTTTTATGCTAATCCTCACATATTTAAATGAATCATGTGGGCACAGTCAGAAGATGTATATTTCATAAAACAGATATAGATGTCAAGATCTGTTTGATATTTACTCAAGGTAAATGAGAAGCATCTGAAATTATTATGAAAGGAGCACACTGAGCAAATAGGACTGCACATCAATGTAACATAGGCAGGGTAGACATCTGAGAATTTTGAAGACTCTTGGTGTTGTTAGTGTAATTATTGTAAGGGGGTGGAACACTGCAGGGAGGTTAACTTCAACTCATTCACAGAAACACCAGAACCCTCAAAACCACATCTTAACATTGGGAAGGGCAAAATCAGCTGTCAACCTCCCGTTCTAATTCCCTACTTGGTTACAAAACTCACCCTTTCCACATTATACAAACAGTTCGATGGGTTTCTTTTCTCAATTTGCACTTAAGTCTACTCAGACAAATGAATAGGAAAGCAACTTGACCCTAAAGTCAAATTGGAAATCTGCCGCCTGCCCAGGAAGTAGGCCACCACTCAAATTGTACACCTTTTCTTAGCAACCCAACTGTTGCTTTGACAACATTCGCGGAAAGAGGATTGCAATTGAAAACCACCTATTGCTATAGTTACTCAAACACTACATGCCAGGCTCCAAGGCTGCCTGAGAGATCATAGCAATTACAATGTGTAGGTAGAGTTGTCATGGGAAACAAACCTACCTACTCCTCTCTTTCTCCATCTTCTTTCATTTTCTGGTTTTTCAAACTCTTGCATACTTCTTCATACCTTGCTTACTGAAACTGCTGTTAATAACCACTCACTCATACAGCGCCAGCCCTGCACCTATACACATTCTCTTGTACCCCTAACCCAGACATCCAAACTCTTCCTGTGAGGCAGCACCAAGGGGTTGAGCAAAGGAACAAGTTATTTTATTGCTATCATCTGGCTAATGTCACAGTAATAATAACAATAACCATAAAGGGGTTTTTTTTTTATCAATTCGACATACAACTTTTGAGCAGAAGCAAAAAGACAAAGTAATAGCTCTTATTTCAAATTAATTCTAAGATACAGGTGACCATATAGCTGCCTAAGTCTAAAGTGAGAATTGGGGTGGAAAAAGAATTCAGTTTCTGGGAGTGTCTGGGTAGGTGCAATGATTCAGGAGGCAGTTTGTGCAGGAGAAAAACAATCTTGACAGTTGCTGAGGATTTGAGTTTTTTCTTTTTGAAAGTTGTCCTAAGGTTTAAAACTCCAGTATGAATGGCAAGGGCAGTGGTGGTAGAGGGTGAAGAATATAAAAGGAATTTAGTTCGGCTTCCACCATTTGCAGGGCTAATGTTAAGTCAGCTCTTAGTCAAAGGGAGATGATGCTCCTTAGTGTGATTGTGTTTTCTACAAGGCGTTCCTCTTTGCTATTTGTCAAGGAAATGAGAAAAACTTCTTTCCATAGGACACAGCTGCCTGATCTGGGCAGCAAACAACAGGCAGTCAATTTAATTGTTTTCAGAGCTATGTATGAAACCGTATATAGTCTCTGACTAAATGTTGGCTTGACTTACAGTTTTGTGACTTTCTGATGACGTTCAGTCAAATTTGCACTTGGTCCTTTCCCTGGGCTGGTGATACACGGTACAATATTCCCTGTGATTCTGGGCAGCAGCTGCTGCAGCTCCCATTCAGCCCTGTGAACACAAGAGGAGCAATTGTTAGATGCACTCTAGTGTATTATGTTGCTAAACTGTCATCTTCAGAAGATTGGGAATATTAAAAATATTAAAAATATTTATTTTACTTGAGAGGAAGAGTTACAGAGAGGAGAGCTAGAGAGAGGGATAGTCCTAGAGAAAGAGAGAGATCTTCCATTAATTCATTTGTTTCCCAAATGGCTGGGATGGTTGGGGCTGGGCTGTATGAAAACTGGGATCCTGATCTCCCATTTTGGTCATGTTGGGTCATCTTCTACTGCTATGCCAAGTACATTATTAGTGGGGGGCTGCATAGGAAGAACAGCTACTGGGACTCCACCAGATCTAATATAGGACAGTGGCATTCAGGGCCGCAGTTTAAACTGATCACAATCCTGACCTCTTGAACTTTTAACATGATATTTTCAGTGTACCAATGGTTTCATTGGGATGCAACTCCAGTATAAGCTAAGCAGTACCTGTTTGTGCTTTCTCAAAAGTAACCCCTGATGCTCAAGAATGCCCAGATAAAGCATAGATTATCTTTGGACAATCAGGGATGACATAAATTTTAGTTCAGTCTAAAATTTCAGCTCACATAGAAGCAAGTGAAAATCCAAATTTTAAAAAAATCACAGTATTGAAGACACCAGATATGAAAGACAGTGATATCCAAGATCCAGAAAAGATACACGGTGGGCCTTGTGATGGCTCCAGCTTACTTGCCTGAGTTTCCAGCTGCAGTCCTGGAGAGCTGAGAGGGATGTGTGTGTGTGTAGGAGGCTGAGGCAGGTGGCACTGACGGCACACAGTCCCAGTGAGAGCTTGACTGACAGACCAGTGTATCTGCAAAAGTGCTCCTTACTCTGCATTCACATCTGCTGCAACTGAACCCTGACTGGACATGCTGAAGAGAAACACTCCCAGGTTGACGCTTGAGCCAACTGAATGGAACAGGGGACACAATCATGAGAACTCACACATGGAAGAAATGGTTTCTATTTCTTCTCTTAGAGAGGAAACCCTCAGAGCATTAGGTGGTGTTTTCTGAAGCTTTTTGAAGTTTTCTGAGGAGTCTTAGCAGTGGGGCAGACTTAGCTGGTGACTAAAATATGCTGTAGTTTTGCTTCATAGAGCTTTTAGTGACGGAATCAAGGTACTCGTGTTTCTCAATCCAGCATGAACTGTCTTGGATGAGTTTGAAATTTGGGGTTTACAGTTATGCAACTTGCAAACTCATGGTGGATTCTAACATGAGACTACTGTGGCAGAGATTACTGCTATCATGGATTACTGACCGACACATTACAATCTAACTGCCCACTTGTAGCCACTCACCTGCTTTTGTGAAGGCAGGATATGGATGGATTCCCATCCCCCCACCTCCACAAAAGTACACTGGTGATCAGAACTTCTTTCCTCAACACTTTTCATTTTTTCTGCCTAAGCCTTTCCGCTTCCATGAGAGAATTCCAGGACTTGCAAGTGGGCACTTAGGCCAGCTCTCTTCTGAGAAGACTGCATGTTGGAAAATTTTTTGTTTTCATTATTACTTCAAGAAAGGAAGATAGGAGGAGTAGAAATTGATGAATGTGTTTGTCATAAAGTAAAAAATGGCTGACTTTCGCTGAACACGGAGTGTTTGTTGTAAACTTGCTGTGTACTGTGTACTGGGGCATAGTGCTTGCTGCCCACAAATGAGGGGAACAATGCTTTGCTGCAAATTCTGCAGAAAAAGACTCTGAAGAGGAGATAGCAATCAAATTTTACTATTTATAAAGAGCTGCTTTAGCATTCAGCAAAGTCAATTTTTTAATTGATTTTCCTTATCAGTCTGATCATGAATCAATTATTGCTGTATGTGGTTCTGGATCTGAACTCTTTTTTTTTAAATTTATTTTATTATTTGAAAGGCGGAATTGCTGAAAGAAAGAGACCGGAAGAGACACACACACGCACTGAGACAGAGGGAGAGAGAGAGAGAGAGAGAGAGAGAGAGAGAGATCTTGCATCCATTGATTCACTTCCCAAATGGCTGCAATGGTAAGGGCTGGGCTATGCTGAAACCAGGAACCCATGTAGGCAGGCACAGAGGACTTGCATTATCCTCCATTGCTTTTCCAGGCACATTACCAGAAAGCTGAATCAGAAGCAGAGACTCCAACCAGCACCCATGTGAATGCTGCTGTTGCAGGTGGTAGCTTAAACTGCTGTATCACAATACTGGTCCCTGAAATCTGTTCTGATCCATGGGTCCATTCATTTATCCTTGTGCTAATGCCTTGCCACTTTCAAAACTAAAGGTTGTTAATACACCTTGATGTATTAAGACAGGACAAAAAATCAGAGTAGGTTAAATTATGCTCTGGTAGCAACACCCCCACAAAATTATTAGTGGTTTAGCACTAAAAGATTTATTTTAAATTCATATTTTATGTTCCTTATGGGTATTAGGTCATCATTCTTGGTTATTACCCTGAATCTAAGCTCACTGAGCAGGTATTATGTAGAAAATTGCCATTCACAAATGGTAAAGGAAAGAGAATGTATGAAGTCATATATTGTACCTTAGAATTTCCACCCACATGTGTATAATCTGTTGAAACATGAATTTTATTTGCTTCACAAGTAGGACTTTTCTGCTTTTCTGTAAAATTCTTGAGATCCTCTGAAGAAGTTGTTCTCATTGAACAGAATTTAGGTCTAAAAATCTTATCTAATACTGTTTTTTTTGTGTGTCAAAGATATACAGTATTAACTAATTATAAGGGGCGAGGAAGTGTAGTCTTGCCTTGAAAGAGTAAAACCGAGGGGCAATCACATTGAAAATGGTTGACTATTGCTGATCTTTTGTCTTCCAATCAGTGTGTGAACACATTTGTACATTAAACAAACCGTAGGGATGCACTTATACCCAGATATTTCTGTTGTGAAATTTTGGTTGAGATTGTATCATCTTTGTAGATAAATTTGGAGAGAATGAATATCTTTACCATTGAGTTTTCCAAAACACAAACATGGCATATTTATCTAATTACTTAGTTCTATCTTGATAAAATAGAAAAACTTAGAGAGAATAAATATCTTTACTATTGAGTTACCCAAAACACAAACATGACATATTTATCTAATTATTTAGGTCTAACTTAATGCATTTTAATAAAACTTATACAATTTCTTTGTGAATTAACTTCATACTTCTTTTGCAATACTTATGCCAACTGTTTATATTATTTGATACTAATGCAATGGCATATTTAGTTACATTTCCTAATTTGTATAGAAATGCCTCCAAATTATATTAACTTCTTTTCTGTATCAAGTTTCCTAACCTCTGCTTTAATCATGCTATTTTATCGATTATTTGAATTTTCCACTTAAGCAATCATTTACAAAAAAGATTTGTCTTCCTTTCTACATTCCCTGCCACCCCACCCTTTCCACGGCTCAAACACAATACTCCGGTGCAGTGGTGGCTCAACTACAATACTACGGTGCTATGGGGGCTCACCTGCCCGTTATCTTCAGGGGATCAAATCCCAAGATCCACAGTTAACTGTGGCGAGCACCATGGATGGTACTGAGTGTGGACAGTACTGAGCCATTTTCGTAACTGGTATTATCTATTTATTCTGAAAATGGTGGGATAGTATTGAAATTTATCTTTTTAAAATATTATCATTTATAAAAGGGATACTTCTCTGGGAATACTGGACATTGTGTAAGAAAAATAGTAGAAATTGTTTCTACAGTCAATGGATCAATGTTTTTGTAAGTCACTGTAAATATTTATCCTTTTAGGCTTCAGTTTCAGCAAACTGTGAATAAGCCTCAAGTTAATGGAAATGTGTAATACCTATAAAATGTAAATGAAAAATAATGATATTATTTACTTTCTGATAGATCCTATTACTCATCTTTAGCAAGATAATTGGATTAAACAGATAACAATATGTACTTAATACTTTTTCCCAAGTGAGAATATGCCATCCCTATTAAATCTGAAAATGTCATCTCATTAAAAACTTTTGCAATTACAAAGATGTGTAAATCAGAAAGCCACATATTTCCACACAATTAATTAAGATTTTACTACAATTGTGTGTTTCCTTTACTTCTTCATTCAAAACAAAAATCACAAAGCTGGAGTCACTGTATTTAATTTTATGCTTATAAGTGAACATGCAAGAAACCAGAGATCTTTCAAATATTTATTGGTTGTTTATTTTCAAATTAGAAACACAAATTTCAAGAGGTGGTTTAAACAAATGTCTCCACTGTGATCCCTAGCATATACTGATTCTTTCTGGCATTAAAGAGCATTCCTCATCCTAGAAATAGAGAATTTGAAAGTATCAAGAAAGACAACAATAGGAAGAATGATGAAGGGTTGTGCTTTGCAGATGAATCAGACGGAGCTGTTCTGTGAAGAGAGGTCTCCAAGGGCTGCTGAGTCAGGATTACTCGCTGGCAGGAGTGAGAGTGCCTTCTTCCTTGCTCTTTCTGGCTAGTTTCTGGGTAGCATTTCTTCCAGGTCAGCCACGACGTAGGAGACGACCGCCCAGACAGCAGCAGCAACATTCATTTGCTTTGGATCCATGACAGTCATGGTGTCTCCGTGAGAATGATGGAAGGAGAAATACTTGTGTAAGTCATCTTGCAGACTAGCTCCTGCAGAGAAAAGATCACTTAGTGTGGTGTTTTGAGACACACTGACGAATAATTGCACAGACAGACCTGCTCCTCTTATCTGCTCACTTTTGCCTGTCCTGCGATATTCCTTACAATGGTAAAATGATTACTGTTCCATGAACTCTTGGACATGACATCATTATGATGACTAGAATAGGAGCGGGAGGTTGCAGAAATTCTCGGAAAGCTTTCAGTTTGCTGACAAAGAGCTGAGAAAATGTGCCTAATGCCATGTTGGAAGTGGATGAGAAGTTCAGAGCTTTTGGGGGCAGAAAGCACACATGCTAAAAATGGCATAGTGGGGAGGCAAAAGGAGCCTACATTTAGAAACTATTGCATGCCGTTAATAAAACTCTGCACTGCCTACTTCTGGATTTATGCTGCATCAGAAAAAGTAAACCCTGTGTGACTGAAATGTGTCCACATATTCAGAATCTTCTGTGTTATCTGCAAGAGTGCAAAAGGTGTATGTCCCTGGATACAAAAGTTCAGTACTCCTTTATTCAAGTTTTGCTTTTCATATCACTGACTTCTCACAGTCATGGAATCCCCAACCACCTCCAAGGGCATCAGCAGGATTCTCTACCCCATTTAAAAGCTTTTTCTCACTTCTCACTTGTTTGAGCTGCCAATCACAGCCTCAGGGAAACTTTACTGTCTCTTAATCCTTCTTGAACTTCTACTAGGCACATGTTGTAGATTCCAGTTGCATTACCCTAGCCTCCAGCTAATCAGTCCGGCTGACTGCTTCATTATTAAATGCACTACATACGCATAAGATTATAGAGGATATAAATTTTTGTTAAGAGTAATAGAAAAAGTGCACATATGTCCAGAATTTGTGTAAGAAAGATACTCCAGGGCTCTGTGGCATGGCCTAGCAGCTAAGGTCCTCTCCTTGAATGCGCCAGGATCCCATATGGGTGCCGGTTCTAATCCCGGCAGCTCCACTTCTCATCCAGCTCCCTGCTGGTGGCCTGGGAAAACAGTCAAGGACGGCCCAAAGCCTTGGGACCCTGCACCCATGTGGGAGACCTGGAAGAGGCTCCTGGCTCCTGGCTTCGGATCGGTGCAGCACTGGCCGTTGTGGCTCACTTGGGGAGTGAATCATCGGATGGAAGATCTTCCTCTCTATCTCTCCTCCTCTCTGCACATCTGATGTTGTAATAAAAATAAATAAATCTTTTTTAAAAAAGAAAGATATTTCCAGTAACCATGAAGGGTAATTTCTGATTTTCTTCTCCCTGTTGTATACCCTTTCATCCTTCCCAAGGAGCTGTACATCTTTTTCTTTTAGTTTTACAAAATAAATCTATGCACAGCTATTCACTGACAACATGTGAACCAAGTACTGCAGATAAGTATTTGCAACTTGTTTTTTCCACTCAAATATATGCAGTATTTATGTTATATTGTCATGTACGGCTCTAGTATTGCCATTTTTATTGCTGCATTTTATCTGATTGTCATCATTTCTACACTTCTCTGATAGGAGGCATTCAGGCTATTTCTGGGTTTCTTGATGACATGCTGCTATCAATCCTGTCTGGAGTCCAAACGCAGAGGTAGAAACGTCAGATTTTAGAGTGGGGGGGGTGTTTATCTTTAGTACAGAATTTAAAGGTTTGTTTTCCAGTTTCAGTGTATGAACATTTCCCTTCTTCTTTTTTTGTCTTTTTAAAACTTCTAATTAAAAAAATTATTTGCCATGATACAGTTTTGTAGGTATGGGGATTCTCCCCCTCGCCTCCCCGTCTCCTTTCTTATTCCGTCTGGAAGGGCTCCACCCTTCTCCTTGGGCGTTGGGGAGCTCCAATTGCCATCAGGGTATCTGTTCGCTCATGTATGGTGCTGCTCTCTCTGCTGCTTCCCCCTGTCCTTCCGTGTCCCTGTGGCCCTCTGCAGGGCCCGTCCTCTCATCTTTCCCAGGCTTCTCCTCGGTTAATCCTTCTGTGTCTGCTTTAATGTGTCCTCACCCTGTTCTGACCTCTGGTTCTCTTCTCCCTCTCAAAATAACCTTTGCTAAACTGGTGAGTGTGAAATGTTATCTCATTTTGATTTTTAAGATTAATGGGACTGAATATGTGTTCACATATGAAATTTTTGTTATTTGCAATTCTCTTTTGTAAAATGCTTTTTCATGCCCTTTTCTGTTTTTTTTCTTCAGTTAGTTAGCTTGTTTCTTATTGATTTGCAGTTCTTTATATATTTTCCAAGTTAATATGTTGGTAGTAAGCTTGTACTTACATATGTGTGTGTGTGTATATATATATGTATATATAACTCACCACTTCGTGGCTTGCATTTTTGCTGTATGTGGTATGTGTTTTGTTGAATACATGTTTTTACTCCCAATGTAGTCAACTTCTGCTTTTCCTTTATGATTTATACTTTTTCTTTTTAAAGAAGATTAGAATTTTTTTTATTTGGAATGTAGAATTACAGAGAGAGAGGAAAGAGAAGGGAGGAGAGAGATCTTTGATCCATTAGCTCACTTCAGAAGTGGCTGTACAGCTGGAGCTGGGCCAGTCTGAAACCAGGGGATTCCTCTGGGTCTCCCAGAGGAAGGGTGCAGGGGCCCAAACCCTTGGGCCATCCCTTCATTGCTTTTCCAGTCACAATGGTGGAGAGCTGGATCAGAAGTAGAGCAGCTGGAATTGAACCTGTGTTCATATGGGATGAGCTAGCTCTACCACAGTGCCAGCCGATTTTATTTTTTATGTCTTGTTTATGAAGAGTCTTTCTCACTGTATCATTCTATTACCATAAGAATTGTTTCATGTTCTATTTTAAAAATGTTAACATCTTGCTTTCCGTTTCAACCCATCTAAAATGGGAATTGATTTTTTGAATAGGAAGTGAGATACGTTTCCATTTTATTTTTCAGCTGTCCTAAAATATTTGTCAACTACTACACGCTCTTTCCCCACTCCTTTGCATAATCAATTCTGCCATATGTTCAGTCTCTGTGTACGTGACTGTTTTGGTGGGCTGACTCTGCTCCAGGCCTATCTGTCTGTCCCTATGGCAACACCAAACTAACATAGTTTCTATTGCTTTCTAATTCTTGGCATCTGGAAACACAGATTCCTTCACCTTCTCATCCTTCTCCTCCAGGAATGTTTTTGATTATCCTAACCATTGGGTTTTTTCAGACAAATAACCAAGATGGAGATTGAATCAGAAATAAAGCCCCTCCCAGAAAAGAAAGTCTCAGGACCAGGCAGCTTCACTGCTGAATTTTACCACATTTTGCAAGAACTAATTTCAATGCTTCTCAAAGTATTCAAAGCAGTTGAAAGGAGGTAATCTTTCCAAACTCCTTCTAAGAAGGTAGTAAAACTTTAATTCCAAAGGCAGTAACAGATAAAACAAAGAAAGAGAACCATACATTATTATCCCTGATGAAAACAGACGTAAAAATCCTCAAAAAAAAAAAAAAAACACTAGCTAATTAAATCCATGGGACTGGTGCAGTAGCTTATTGGCTAAAGTCCTTGTCTTGCATGCACTGGGATCCCATATGGGTGCGGTTCTAATCCTGGTTACTCCCTTCCAGCTCCCTGCTTGTGGCCTGGGAAAGCAGTCAAGGACAGTCCAAAGCCTTGGGACTCTGCACCTGTGTGGGAGACCCAGAAGAAGCTCCTGGCTCCTGGCTTCGGATCGGTCCAGCCCTGGCAGTTGCAGCCACTTGGGGAGTGAACCAGTGGATGGAAGATCTTCCTCTCTGTCTCTCCTTCTCTCTGTAAATCTGACATTCCAATAAAAAGAAATAAATCTTTTTAAAAAATCCAATCACAGATCAGAAAGATCATTCATCTGGGCCAAGTGGTATTTTTTCTGGTATGCAGGGATGGTTCAACACATGAAGTTCAATAAATATGATACATTACATTAACAAACTGAAGAATACAAACCATATGATTATCTCAGTAGACATCAAGAAAGCATTTGACAAAATATAAGATCTTTCATGATAAAAATCTTAGGTGAATTGGGTATGGAAGGATAATTTCTCAGCATCATCAAGGCAATTTATGAAAACTTTATAACCTGCAGTGTATTGAGTATGGAAAAGCTGGAAGCATTCTCACTAGATCCTCAACCAGACAAGGATGGTAACTTTCAGTATTACTAGTCAGTATAGTTCTGGGTGTTTTAGCCAGAGTCACTGGGGAAGAAAAAGAAATCAAAGGCATATGAATTAGAAATGAGAAAGCCAAATTATTACTGTTGGAGGTGACATAATTCTATCTTTGGGAGAACTCATAGGAGAATTTGGCTAAATGGCAGGATATAAAATCAACACACAAACATCAAAAGACTTTGCATATTCACACAATGCCCTGGCTCAGAAAACTTGCGAATTCCATTCACAATATTCTAAATATCTTGGAATAAATTTAACCAAGGATGTGAAAGATATTTACAATATAAATTTTTATCATTAAATAAATAGAAGACAGAAAAAAATGGAAAAATCTTCCCTGTTCATAGTTTGGAAGAATTAATATCATCAAAACATCCACACTATTCAAGGAAATTTATGGATTCAATGCATTCCCAATCAACATACCAACAACATTCTTCTCAGACCTACAAAAGATGATGTTAAAATTCATATGGAAGCAAAAGAAACTCCAAATAGCTAAAACAATATTTAAAAAACAGAAATAAAGCAAAGGCATTATAATATTAATCTTCAAGACCCATTACAAGACAGTTATAATCAAGACATATTGGTACCTGCACAAAAATATACATGCAGATCAATAGAATAATATAGAAACTCCCCACATTAATCCACCCATCTATACAACTAACATTTGACAAATGACCCTAAATCAATCCTTGGCGAAATAACAATCTCTTCAGGAAATGGTGCTGAGAAAATTGTATATACATTTGCAGAAGTATGAAATAAAATCCCTACCTTACAATTTTCAACTTTAAATTTATGACCTGATATCATCAAAGTATTTGATTAAACCTTTAGGGAAGCATTGCAAGACCTAATCATAGTTAAAGACTTATCAGAAAAGACCTCAGAAACACAAGCAATAAAGGTAAACAGAAAATTGGATTATATCAAGCTAAGAAGCTAGTGCACCGCAAATGGAGCATCAACAAAGTGAACAGACAAAGAATGGAAGAGTATATTTGCAAATTATGGAACTAACATAAAATTAATATCCAGGATGTACAAAGAGCTGAGGAAACTCAACAACAACCAAAGGAATGCTTCAGAGTTAAGACATGGGTCAAGGACAAGATCAGACAATTTTTAAACGATGAAATACAACTGACCAACAGAGACACCCAAAATGCTCAGCATTGCTGGCCACCAGGGAAATGCAAACAAAAACCAAAATGTTTCCTTTTTAGCCTAACCCCAATTATGATTGCTATCTACAAAAATTTTAAAAAACCCCACTTATTAGAATATGGGAGTAAAATTACCCTAATTCAGTGTTTAGAATGTAAGCCAGTACATTCATTATGGAAGATTTTACAGAGAGTCTTCAGAGATATAAAAAGAGATCTACCACATGACCAACCTTAACATTCTTGCGAACTTATCCAAACAAATAAGATCAGTATATGAGAGAGTTATTTGTATCTCCGTGTTTATTACAGGTAAAATCACAGTATCTAAAATATAAAATCAGCCCAGATGTCCACCAACTGATGAAAGAATAAAGAAATGAATTAAGAACTGTTATACGCACACATATACATATATACATACATACACACACATCCTATAGAATACTACTCATCTCTAAAGAAGGATGAAGACCCTTCGACAGCAATGTGAATGTGACTGGAATCCATTATGCTGAGTGTAATAAGCCACTCATAAAGACAAATACCATATGTTTTCTCTGATATGCAGTACTAATATTTAGTACAAAACTATGTACATGAATGAAATTGTTGCTTTGGAATATGGGTTGTAATTTTTAGTCCATGTTTATGCTCCAGTAAAGCTAGAATTTTCTTATTCAATATTTTGATTAGTGCAGATTTAGCACGAGAACATAAAATACATTAAAATTAAGACTTCGAAAACTGATAGAGAAGAGAGGGAGGGACAGATTTGAGGGAAAGCAGGAATGTGTGGCCACTTTGAACTGGGCTTACAGAATCTACGACAGTCTATTGTTTTTATACTAACAATTTTTTAAAAGGACAATTGTGTGTTTACATGTTTCTGTTTGTCTTCTGTAGTGTTCTTATATTTTCACACTTCAGTTCTTGAACACCTTTTAATTTTCTTTCCTTGGTAGATTATACTTTGTGATCCTTTCATAAATGACAGAAGTTTTTTAAATTTGTCTTTTCTGTTTGTAACTTTATTATCAAGCCATCTATCTGATTTATAAAATACTCTTCCTTTCTACATTCTTGAATAATATGTGTTAATTTTATGTCTTTTATTTATTGGTTATTTTGTAGATTTTCTTTTTCAAAATTGCCCAAGTCTGATGCTTTCTTTATGATAGCAATTTTGAGCAATTATTTATTTTTTCTAGGATAGGTGATTATTCAGTTTTCAGTTTTTGAATTAATGTTGGAATTATATTTTGTCAAGTATTTGTAATTTTTGCCTGATTAGTAAAAATAGTCTACATGAAGCTCTGAATGATATCCTGCTTTTATTTCTGCTGATGTCTCCACTCTGTGGTGATGTCTTCCTGCTCCTTCCTGATGTCATTTTCTTCTTTGTCTTTTCAGTCAGGCCAGAACTTTGTCACTTTCACAATCACTTGGAGGAAAAATAACATGACAGCTTGGGAATTTTGAATACTCTCTATTATTGATATATTTTTTGCATCACTGGTTTGTTCTTAGATTTTGATTTTCGTTCTTCCTTGGGTTTATTTATATTTCCTTTTCTAACTTCTTCAGTTGAATGCTCAGTTTATTAATTTGTATTAATTTTTGTCTCTAGTATAGGCAGTAAGATCTGAATCTTTCCCCTAATATTGCTACACATGCATCCCACAAGCTTAAAATAATTATCAGCAACCATTGCATATATCTATGAGCTACAAGTGACATTAAAATATGTGTATACAGTGTGTCATCATTAAAGATAAATACTGGATGTTCTCCCTTACATGCAGGAGGTAAAGCAAACTTCTTCTGAACATAAAATGTTGATTACTAGGGAAAGAAATAAGTTGGAGGAACGAAAACCATTCGGATTAAAAACTTAGGCTGCAGCTCCTGCTGGTGTATGTGAGGCCAAGTGTGTAGTAGGCTGGGGTGGCTGGGCCGCAGCATTCATGTTTATGTAAGTCACGGGGCTGAAGACAGAACTGGCCTAGCAATTGCAACTACCAGTGTGTGTGTAAGGAGATGGGGGTGATGGACTGAGCCAGACCCCATTCTAGCAAACACACTCAAGAGTCAAATCTGGGATTACTTCAGATGACATTTCTTTGGGTATTCACCCCAACTGGACCGCTGGTCTCAGAACTCCAACCATGGGGAGAATTGCAGGATCTGTGGACTGATTGTAGAGTGCATGTATCAGAACTGGGCTTCCTCAGTGGCTAAGATAGAGCAGTGGGTGGCATGCCCAGATGCACAGGAGGATATGGTAGTCCACTGGGGATTGCAGAGGATACCTGGTACCACAGCAGAGGAAGGAGGGCAGAGCAAATTGGTCAACTACTCCAGCCAGATGTTGACAGCAAATAACTGGTGAATGGAGGCTCCAAGGTGGACTGTCAGCCAGTGACCTTGGAAGGATTTCCTCATCCTTGGATCAGTGAGCTTGACCGCATTTTAGAACCATCAAAACCACTCAGGCAGACCCCTCAGAGCGTGCTCCACATCAGGGACCCTGGGATGATGTTGGATGGTTGTTCCTCATCCCTGGGTACTGAGGCGTTTGGCAGGCTGAGTGTGGCATTTCCCCTTGTTAAACGCCTTCCCACAGATACGGGAGGAAGAAAGGAAAAATTTGGAAAAAATGCTCTCACTCCTTTCCCTTATCCTCGACCCTTTCTACCCTGATCAATTATGTAAACATCATTAAAAAATACCCATTATCCAAGCTCCCTGCGTTCCCTAGCCCTGCAACATACTGGAAGCCTGTATTTATCACCATTTGGTGCACGGTTGTGATTTTTTTTTTAAGAGGAAGAAAAAAATGAAAATTTTTTTTCTTGATCTTCAGTGAAGTCTGGATTTCTTCTTATTAATATTCTATATAACTATGGTGTTACTCAATCAGTACAAGTTATTCAAGTCAACAAAACATAGACAAAGCTCAACTATCAACACTGACAATTGATGTCTTCCATGTCTATTGGCAAATATCCCAAACAGTGTACATTAAGCTGACAATGTCTATTAAAACCTTTAACTGTGTTTGGGGGCCCTTATCCCAGCAGTAATATTCTTTATACAGTAGTAAAACCTGTTTTTCATTAGTCTATTGCTCAAAATGTTGAGTTTTTCACATAGAACATTTCAGTGGGTCAGCTAGAGCTGAGATCTACAACTGTTGTGAATGTTCAATCCAATTCAAGTAGACAAGTATTGTGGCCCTACAACATTAGGCAATGGCTAAAGCAGACATAAAGGTGAAAAAGACAGTCTCTGCTCCCTGTATGCCATGGAAGATAAAATGGAATTGCACTGGAGTTGAGAGGCCCCAGTTAAACAGCTCACAGGCACATCCACAAACTGACATTTGAGCTGAGCTAAACAACTGAACTTTTAAGTTGAACTTTTGAACTGAGCCGTCAGTACATACCCACCTGGGTGCATGCTGACCTTGTGAACTGGCTGAACTGCAATTTCTGGAATGAAATTCACTAGACTTTGTAGCTGTTTGTGAGGTCAGCCCTCTCCGCCCCACCCCTGCCCCCTTGCTCCTTGAAACTACACCCAATCCCTCTCTTGCAAACTTCTGGTACACTAATGACAATTCTTGATAAATATCAAGTGTAATTAACAAATTCTTTGTAACTTAAGCTGTAAAAGCAGCCATTATCATATGATACCCCAGAATGTATTTTCAAAGCGGCTTACATTTTGTGTCTCAAGGATTGCAATCCCAGTAAATCAAACACAAATAATTCTTCTTTGTTCTCAGTTGATGCGCATCAGCAGCAGACCAAATGTGAATATAAGCAGAAATAACAGTCAAATACACTATGAGAGTTACAAGCAAAGGGTGAAAACGCTAGAGTGCATTTTACTGCACAATCATACTGACCCCAAGCCAGATTCCTTGCTATCTGATTACTAAATATTTTCTCATTATAAACTTCACAATCCTTCATTATAATTGCTTATTTTTCTTATTTTTTGCAATCCCATATAAGCTCCCTGAAGGCAGAGCCTTTGTTTTGCTACTCACTCTGTCACCCGTGTTTGTAAAGTAGCATCAAATAAGAAACTCCATTTTCTGACTGTAAGAGTGAAACAGCAAATCTTTTTTTTTTAAAAAGATTTTATTTTTTATTACAAAGTCAGATATACAGAGAGGAGGAGAGACAGAGAGGAAGATCTTCCGTCAGATGATTCACTCCCCAAGTGAGCACAACGGCCGGTGCTGCACCAATCCGAAGCCAGGAGCCAGGAGCCAGGAGCCTCTTCCAGGTCTCCCACGTGGATGCAGTGTCCCAATGCATTGGGCCGTCCTCGACTGTTTTCCCAGGCCACAAGCAGGGAGCTGGATGGGAAGTGGAGCTACCGGGATTAGAACCGGCGCCCATATGGGATCCCGGCGCGTTCAAGGCGAGGACTTTAGCCACTAGGCCACGCCGCTGGGCCCGAAACAGCAAATCTTATGAGCAAAATTGGATCATCTATATATTCCTAAAGGCAGAGTTACAGAGAGAGAAGGAAACACACAGAGTGAAGGAGAGAGAGAGAGAGATTTCACTTGCTGATGCATTCCCCAAATGACTGCACCAGCTAGGGCTGGAAGGTCTGGAGCCAGGAGCCAGGAGCCAGGAGCCAGGAGCCAGGAGCCAGGAACCAGGAGCTTCTTCTTGGTCTCCCATGTGGGTGCAGGGTCAGAAGGATTTTGGCTATCTTCTGCTGCTCTCCCAGGACATAAGCAAGAGATGGAATGCAAGTGGAGGAGTTGTGACTTGAACCAATGCCCACATGGAATGCTGATACCCCAAGTGGAGGCTTAGGTTACTTGCCCCAGTGTGCTGGCCCACTGCACTAGTCCTAATAAAACTCAGAGAGAGGCGTTAAGGCTGGAGAAAGCGAGAACTCACACAATTACTGGAACCCAGGGAGAACAACTATTGTTGCACTTCGAGCAGTAGGAGAGAGGCTGTTGTTGTCTGCATTAAAGGGCAAGTACTCATATCATTTTGGCTCCTCTCCATAATTTACTGGGTCTCCTCTTGGTCAAATTCTGTCACGAACAAGAGAACATGGATGACTCAGTAAGTACATTACTGAGTTTGCCTCCAGTGGGACAGTGCAGAGTAAAGAAAGTTTAGGAATGATGCAGAGTGGTTTTAAAAAAAAAAGAATATTCAGCACAAGCACTTACAATGTCAACTAACCCACATGGGGCACAGATATTCAGGTGAGTAGTATATATGAAAATTCCACTTGGCTGGATGTGGGGGTCAAGTTAGCCTAATGATTGACACTTAAAACTGACAACTGACGATTCAAAGTTCTGAATGTGAGGCTGAACATTAGCTGAAGGTAGTTCATCACGGAGGGCCACTGGGCAAGAAGGTGGGGTGACTAGAGTTATACCTCATGGGGGATGCTCTAGAAAACTGGGGCAGAGGAATTGGGTGAACAGCCACACCAGTGAGGAGATAGCTGGGGGAAGAAGTGTTATCTTAGAGAGAGGTGACAAGCATCAAGACGAGATGACATCTTAAGTTTCTGAAATTCTCAGGAAGCTGTGCAGGTGGAGACAACCACAAGTACAAGTAGAAAGGCCAGAAGTTCACTTTAAATTCAAGAGCTTTTGTTTTAGGCCACAAGCCCACGATTCACCCAGGAGAGACAAATCTGAGTGTTTACTTCGCTGGCAGCTGGCTGCATTCTAACAGAAAATATGATATTTCAAGATTAGTTTAATTTGGTGGGGAGCACAAGCTCTTTGAACTTCAGAGAGCTTCAGATGCCTGTTAAATTAATGCAGAAATAAAGGACAGAGTCAACAAGTTCCAAGAATGGAAGTCACAGAAGGCAGATGATGGGTGCACTGGAATTGTCGGGTAAGGAAGCTGTGAAGTACATTTAATTCCAGTAAACAAAATAGGGCCTATTGAGGCTGCTCTCCTCTCTTTTGAAGCTTCTGGAGGACAATGTTCTGTGGTCAACAGAAAAGGGCCTAAGGTCCATTTTGATCAAACTGAAGCAAGAAGTACTTGTGTACGCCTCAGTCAGGCTTCCTAAATTCCCTTTATGTCTCAGACTGAAGGAATTCCACCAGCCAGATGGGGTGGATGTTCGGCTGTCCTCCCTTGCAACCAGCAACTTAAAGAAGGTATTTACTCAGTTCCTCTAAGCTCCCATGAACACTCAACAAAACTTCTCCAGAAACTCTGATGTCACCAGTGAGAACGATGACAACCACAGGAGTGTGAGGGTGGGTCTGGTGACTTCCTTTGAGCGTCGGCTCTGCAATCCCAAGGAGACATTTTTGTCAGTGAGAGTTACTGATCAGTTAGTGATCTGGCACTGAGGGAGGTCCTGCCTCTGGATTTCTCAGCATGCCTGACGTGGTAGGGCAATGGTGCAGAAAATGTTAACTATTCCTAGAAATACATTGATGGGACCTTTGGACAGCTCATGAGCTCCGAACAGGCAACTGAATGGGGAACCTATGTGCTTTGAGAGCTGGTGAAAGAGGAGCCTGCTTAGAGCCTGCTCAGCCTTAGGAACAGACTACAGTGTTACTGGGGCAGTTTCCTGCTGGGAAATTATTTCCAAGGGTGGTTTGTATTTCTGGATGGGGATGCTTCTTTTTCAGAATGTTGGCCAAGGAGAAGCAGGAGCTATGCAAGCAGAAATAGCTAAGACAATATGGAGTTTGGAGACAGACTGGCCTGAGTTAAAAACGAAACTCCTCTATTGAATTACTGGATAATTGTGAAAGAATCATGTCAGGCAGTTCAACTTTAGTTTTCTCAGTAGTGAAATGTGGCCAATGACACTGCCTTGCAAGATCTTGTGAGGAGGAGTAGATATTCAATCAATTATTGTAGCGATCATATATCCATCAGGATGGCCCAATGATCGATTAAACACAAATTGGAGGACTTAAAACTGTAAGTTTAATAAACTCGAAGCCCCTATTTTTATTCTTCAAGATGAAAGAGTTGGATCATGGCATCTGTTTCATATGACTCCACCTTGACCGTACTTTGGATTTTTTCACCCCCCTCCTCCTCTTTCAGCCTCTTCTTCCTTATTTTCATCAGGCTTTTTTTTTTTTTTTTGGTTGGGGAGGGGGAGTAAACACTCATCGTACAGAAAACGTTTTCCAGCTGGGTGCTGAGTGAAGCCGATACAGTGAATACAGTAACAAGTACCCAAGCTGCCCTGTACTGTTCACAGTGTATTTCAGTTTTCATAGGGAGATGTCACTGCACAAGACATTGGAACAGAACTGAATACCTGCTAATTCTTGACGGGACCGGCAGGGAAGGACACAGAGATTCTCCTAGCCCTTCCCTTACTGCATATTGATCTTCACCCACATGTAATCAGTGGGTTTTCATGTGTACAAGTTAAGCAATTTGTGTTACGAGAAGTTTGTGAAAGACATTTGAAAGCTTTGAAAGTTTAAATTCAGCTCTGTAATTTTGGTGCGTACATTAGCTGTTGCTGTGGTGTTGAATGAAGGGTGCACTCACAGGCAAGCAGCTGTGGAAAATCCATTTCTCCTTCATAAACAGATCGTCAACAGTCTGGGGTAGGCAATTTAATTGCAATGGAATGTATTACAGACATTCCCCTGATCATAATAATTATGGGGCTAGAGAAGAATGTTATAGTCTCAAACTACTCCTTGTAAGAAAATGTAGTCTCCCTAGAATCCATAAAATGCTAAAAATACATTTTAAATTTAATTAAAATGATTATTTCTTTCAGCAACATTATCAAATGAAAAAAATAAACCTGCCTTATTACCAAAACGATTAGAAACTCAATTCATGAAATTAATTCCAGACATCTAATCTCCCTTTTCAAGGGGGCAGTTTAATCCTTACTAAATCTTGTTGAAAATTAGAATCAGCAGCAGCTAATTAATAGCTTTCTAACCCATAGTGCCTCGATGGAGAATGCAACTCACAAGAGGGGAGGAAAAGGGAAGAAGACACAGGATGGCAAAGAAAAGATTTCCGTTTAAATCTCCATGTAAAGTATTCTAACTTAGTTTAAAACTCGTAACTCATCCAAGAATCTTCAATCTTTTCATTTTTTTGTTAAACATTTTAAGGTGTGATACTAATCCCATGGACTTTTGATCCATTTGTAAAGCTTTGACTGGCTGCCAGGATAATGTTCACCACACATGTCAATGAAAACACGCAGTACTAGAACTTTGATAAGGAGTGTTTTTTGCACAGTATTGAAGCACATTCTGGCTGGATCAAGGCTAGTCAATCAGTGCTTCATGAAGACAGCGCTGTAGGTTCTCCCATATGGAGGAGTAGCAGGAAAAACAGTACTTGTTGGGTGTATCTTGTGGATGGAGGGCTTTGGGGAGAGTATTTTATTTAATTCCCCTGGTAATCCCATGGGGAGTGATTATTACACGGCATTCACAAATGGAAAAGATGAAGCACCCAGGCTAAAGTCAGAGTGGGGGGTGGCAGAGGCAGGATTCCAATTAGGTGTCTCTGGCCTGAAACCTGTCATTTGTACATTTTCTCTTTGCCCTATCCCAGGAAATGTTCCCCCGGCCAATGGGACACTGCATGACTCACTCTACTTGTGGGTCCCCACTCCCTTTTCTCCCTCATAATGAGGAGGTGGGAATTTGGGTAGGAGGTATCCTGGGACCATTTCAGGAGATGAAAAGCAGGCCCCAAGGCTGCTGCTCTGACTGGCCAACCCTCCTGGCCCTCCAACTGCTGTCCCTGAAAGCCCGCCCTTCGTTGTCATTACTGATCACCTCCCTTACCCTGCTGCTGTTTTCTTCTTTCCCTTGGTACTTCCTACTGCTCCAAACAACGCTGTTAGGCTGCGTGGCTATTTGTCGCCCAGAATCTAAGCCCTGTAACAGCGGGAGCTTTATCATTGTCACTCCGTTTCTCTATGCCTGGTGCAAAGCAGATGCTCTGTATCTGTGTATCTGCTATACACAGTAAATCACTTAGCGTGTGCAGAATGAATAATTAAACATTTAATAGGACAAAAGCAGATTATCATTATTTGTCTCTTTCCTTTGCTATAGACACTTTCGGAAAGTTAAGTCCTATTTTCTGGAGGTTCTATGCTCAGCTTCTGTCTTGGAAATAAGTGGATGCTCCTTAACAAAATCCTGTATTTACTATAAACCGAGGTCCAGCACTCGGTGCAGCGCTACTCGATGTGCTTAGATTTTTGCCGTTATTTCTCCACGAGGCACAAAGGCAGGCAGCAACATCTTTATCATCAGGTGCCAAGTCCTTTAAAGATTATTTAGGAGTTTATTCTGTGGTCTCACTGCTTACTATTGAAGAACAATCCTAGATGTAATGAAGTCATATTTTTGTTAATTTATGGATTTCCAGAAGGGAGAAAAATGATTTTTGTCTTATAGGACAGATAATCCCAAAGGTTACAGTTAAGACATTTTCCAGTTGCTTCTCTAGCCCCCAAAGTATTCTATCCTAATGTTTTGATTGCACTGCTTAAACATAGTTTATCAAATGTCATTTCAATTGGTTTTAACATCTTATTGATTTCTTCATTATTTACAGAATTGAATAAAATCTACAATATATGTTCAATTTCTATTCGCATGAAAGTCAGGATTTTACCTTTTAGAAAATTTTACTCTACTACTGCCCCATCCACAAGCCTTAAAAGGATAATGGCATTTTTATGTTTCTTTGCAAAAATTAAGTGACTTGCAGTCATCACCTATAATTTTATCTCCCTCAGCCCCTGATTCCCACTTCCCATTGAGTGGAAAGCAAAAACAATGGAATTAGATAGGTGGGACAAGTTACATGTGCGTGGTGTTTTGAACCCATTTTCGTGAACATAGACAATTTGGAAAGGTTGGCTGGTAAGCACACTGCAGGCTTGCTTGGGTGACAGGGAGCTGAAGCCTGCAACTTATCAGCCATTTTTAAATGTTTAGGGCGTTGGAGGCCAGAGAAGTCACAAGGGCACACATACACATATCTGACCAGTGATTTTCTCTTCATTTATCCAAGATGATGATTTATAAAAATCCAAAACTCATATATATGCATTCAGTTGCATAATTTATTGAAAATAAAAGAGGTTCTGGTTTTTGTCAGAGGAAGCCTTGACTTATCAATAATTTACAGTCCTTGAAAAGATAATGACTGTGGACAAGGGGAGGGATTATTTTATATGCTTAAGAAAACTTTTGATAAAACTACACAGACTACGTGTAAAAATAATGAACTACTATGGGAATGAAGCGAGTGTTTTGCTATTAATCATATCTGAATATATCTATGACAAAGATCAGAAGCAGCCTGTATTTCTCTACCTGAAGGTCCACTGGACTACTGATATTTTTTTTGGATTTGGAACCAGTCTTGAGAACCTGTCAATAGCCCTCCAAGTTAATCTCCCATGAAGTAGGGCAGGCTAACATTGTCCTTTTAAAGGACTTTAACATAAATTCACAGTGGCTAAATTGCACTGGGAGAAATGAAATTATTTTGGAGATGCATTAGTAATTTTCAGGATGATATCAGAGGGCTGCTAAGTTCTCCACAAAATATCTTTTGGGGGCACATTTTCATTTATGCATACATTTCATTACTGTGGCAAGAGTCACAAGAAGCTATACCGTACAATATGGACAAATATATAGTAGAATGTTTCACTGTTTAGAAATACGATCTGAAAAGATGTTTTTTTTCAATAATCAGAAAAGTTCAATTAAAACAATGGATGCTTAAATCCTAGTGGATAATACACTTCCTGTTCAGAAAAATCAGAAGTGTCATGTGAATTGATGGGTGTGTGTGGGGGAAGCTCTACTGAAGAAAACTGATCTGTATAGCAGTGTCTCCAGATTACTTCCTGTTTTCTGTATTTGCTTATTGTCAGATAGTGTGGGTTTACCTAAAACAAGTATATCTATGCTTCTTCTGTAAGGTAGTTGATTCCAAATACATAACTCAAGCTATTTGGCTATTTCCTACAAAATACTAGATAACCCCCAAATCAACAAGGAGGACAAAAACAATGGTGCAAAAATCCTTGCTTCAAACCCTAATTCTTGAGAAATGGAAATGGAAAAGTTCGAGGTTGGCAGTGGGAGTACATCAGGGAATGTTACCTGAGTTATTCTAATATGCTTTTGGCTTTCATTTTAATCATGTAAATAAACCCTTCCTTTCTTGGTCTTTTGGCACCTTCCAAATTGGTAGAAAAATCCAACTCCTGTAATTAACTAACTTATAATGGGATGTAGGATTTTTTTGTAATATCCAATCTTTTAAAAATCATTAAGCCATGAGGGAATAGATGACCTCAACATGAAAAGCTTTGTGAATTCCAGAACAAAGAAAAACAACTGTGTAAGAAGGAGCTTTGGAAATGAATATGTGTTTAATGCAAATGCATTTCACTTAAAGTAGAAGGTTGGTTCAAGGAGCATCCATTAAATGCCAATGCCCATGAAAAGCTCCCAGCCTACAGTAGTCCATTTATAGGTTCCACAAAGAAGAGATGCAAATTTAGTGTTTAAATGTAGCTCCATTCTCAAAGCTATTTACGGTTGACCCTCATTAATGTAATTTTTTAGGACAATCCTGGTAATGAAGAAACAGTGATTATTCTCAGTAGCCACCCAAATTATAATTATAGTACATTTGATTAAATGCTTCTGTGGCGAGATAAACTGCAATTTACACATTTCTGTGTGTTCTTTTTTTATAAAAGAGGAAGGCTGATGGTAAAAGATGATAATGGCTACTTTGTGGGGTAACATGCCATTAGCTGCTGTGTCACTCAGCTTCAAACTGCGGAATGCTAGGGTAAGGTAAATGGGGCTTGAGATTCGCTGCTGCAGACCCTGAAAAAGTTTCTAGTGCATAACTTATAAACAATGATTCTAGGAGTTCTGCTGGTTTTTCTTGTAAGTCATTTTCCCCTAAAGTCTTTGACTGCAAAGATGGCCTCATTAGCAAGGACATGGGATATGAAGCATGACTTATTTTCTGTTTAATTTCATGCAGCTGAGAAATAATCTTCAAGTTGTGGGAAACTGGTTCAATGTGTATTCCTTTAAGGCAAGGCAGCCATCAACAGATTTCTTCACACATGATTTGCACATAACGATGATGAGGGGATCATATCAGTTCAAACTGACATCTGTTGAATTACCATTTAGAGCCAGGCATCTTCCTGGACCCTGGAGACAGGACGATAGACATCATTTACTGCCAAGCACCTGCTCTCACACAGCTTCCAATCTAATGGTATGCACCTCTGAAGAAGTGAGCTTGGCCAGGAAATAAAAGGGAAAATATAAAAAGGTTTGAGACTGTACAGATGGAATTAAGGTAGAAGAAGAAGAAAAAACACTCATTTTCCCTCATTTTAACGGAGTAGAAGTGTTCAGGGGTGTAGTAGTGGACAGCCTGAGCTTTTTCTCCATGGACATGGTGTACATCCTGGGAAAGGGCACTCCTGATCATCTCTGGAGAAAATGACACATGATTTAATGATAAAAACAAGTAAGAAAATCAGAACCTCCACTATAACAGGAATTTGCTAAACACTATGAGCCATGGCCTGTACTAAACACTCACATGTGTATTCAATCCTCATAGTGGCTTCATAATTATTGTTACCCTCATGTTACAGACGGATGCATGGCAGAATGTAGACATTTTGCCTTGTGCTGAATTCAAGCACCTTTCTCATGTGGATGAAAGCTATAGGGGTGGGAGGTCCTGGCTTCTGAGCAGGCAGAGAAGGCAGTTCCAAGAGGGTGCCATTCACAGCAGGCCATGACCATACTACCACCCACCTTTCCTATCCCAGGAGCTTCGAACATGAACCTGTGCTTTTTGAAAGTCCCTGTTATTGATTTCATGTCAGACTTACACATTTCCCAAATTATATACTTCATTTGCTTCTAATTCAATTCCACATACTAGGTAACAGACATCTCTAACCCACTCTGCTGGTTTACTGCAGATCTTATTCTACCCATGGCCTGCGAATTTCCACAATGGCTAATCTCTATACTGGTATTTAGAATCATTGCTCTCTACAGAGAAAACCCCAATCCTCTCTGAATTTTTTTTTCCACAAAAATCAGGACTGGGGGAGAACTTCTTTTGCCTAACCAATATCTAACATTTGAATCATTTAATTAAAATTAAATTAAAAAATCAATGCTTCATATTCCATGTATTCTATTATGAGCTCTTCCTAGTAGTCTAATCAGTGAACATCCTAATACATGGTTGTCCAGTTGTCTCTTGAACACCTCTATGGACAGGAAACTCAGTACTTTCCACATGCTAATTTCTGTACAGGAAATACATTCATTCAATATTAACTCCATTTGTAGAAAGTATGGACAGAAAAGTTCTAAGCAAAATACTATGATAATTGTAATCAAGCCTTTGCTTGCAAGGAAGCCCAGATGGGGGTGCTAGGACACACCCACCAAGATCTCGAAGATGAGATCTAAAGTTCTGTAAGAGCTCAGGGGACAGAGAGGTCAGTTCCAACTGTATTCCCAAGTAGATTAAATCAACCAATGCTACTGTCTCATTCTCTGATTAACTAATGTAATGGAGAGAGAAAGTAGCAAGTGCTAACATCACTTTAGCAAAGATTGTTAATGTTTTTATTAATTACATTGCATTATGTGACACAGTTTCATAGGTTCTGGGAGAGCAAGCAAATGAGCGAGTGAGACAGAGATTCCATTCATTGGTTTGCATCCCAAATGCCCAAAATAGTCAGGTGTGGAATAGACTGAAGCCAGAAGCTTGAAATTCAATTTGGGTTTCCCATGTCATGGCAGGGACCCAAGTACTAGAGCCGCCTGCTACCTCCCAGGGTCCAAGATTGGACCCAGGCACTCCAACATTGGATGTGGACATCTTAGGGAGCTTCCTAACACTTGGATCAAATGCAAGCTCTGTTTTTTTTCTTTTTGTGTATAATTTGCACATGATAAAATATATCCATTTTAAGTGTAACTTTGAAGCATGTTTTGACAAATGCACACACCTGTTTGGCTAGCATATTGTTTAACATATGTTGATTTTTAACAGATTAAAGCAATCATCAGTTTCTAAGATAAATCCCATCTGGACATAATATATTATCCTTTACTAAGAATTGATTTGCCAATATTTTGTTCAAGATTTTTGTGTTTGTATCACGGAGGATGCTGGTCTGTAGTTTTCTTAGTCTGGTTCTAGAATTGGTGTAGTATTGATCATACAAAATGAGTTGGAAAGGATTTACCTCTTCCTCTATTTTTTTCCCAAAATTTGTATAGTAGTATTATTTATCCTTTAGATGTTTGATAGTATTGGTTAGGGAATCACTGAGGTTAAGAGTTTTCTGTGAGCGGAAGTGCCTACTTACAAATTCAACTATTTAAGACAGAGGGTTATTTGAGACTTTTTTCCTATTTTTTTTCTGGAGCCAGTATCACTAATTCACATCTTTTAAAGAGTTTCTAGCACCTAAGCTGTCACATTTATTGCTATGTGTTTGCTTATTCATGATTCCTTAATGTTTTTACCGATATGTCATGATGTCCTGTTTTACAACTGCAATTGGAAATTTATACCTTCTTTTTTGTGATCAGGTAGTAGTTTATCAGTTTTATAGATTCTTTCTCATTCACTCAGGTTTAAAATTAATTTATTCCCCCCATTGTTTATTATTTTCTATTACTTGATTTCCAGTCTTTCTGATTTTTTTCCCTTCTTGTTAGCATCTTAGTGTGAAAACTAGATAACTATTTTAAAACTTTCATCCTTTTAATATAAACATTTAAAGTATAAATTTCCATCTAAGTACTCCTTTAGTTCCCGTTTATACATTCTGATGTGTTTTTTTATTAGCGAGATGGTTCAAATAATTTCTAACTTCCTTATCATTTTTTTGACACTGGTTTATTTTGAAATGTGCTGATTTCCAAATATTTGTGAGTTTTTGGCATCTCAATGCTTTCAAAATCTTACATAATTCTATGTTGGTTAACAAATACTCAGTCATGATTTTGACTCTTTCAGATTTACTGAGATCACTTTTTTGACTGAACACACGGTTCATCCTTATGACTGGGTCTGTACCCTCAAAGAGGATATTTATAATGCTGTTGTTGAATGCAGTCCTCCATGTCAATCAGGTTGATTGATAGGACTTTTTGACTCTCTCATTCTTAAATTTTTTTTCCATGTACTTTATACATGTAAAATTTGTTTTATCTCTTTTTCTAACCATTTACTTCTTTTTAAAAAATTCTATCTTTGTCTTGGCATTAAAAGTACATTTTAATAAAATCACAGAGTTGCATCTTTCTTGTTTTAGATTTTGCTTCTTTATCTAGTTCCTGGGGGGTTACCTTGTTCATTTATGCTTAATGTTACTAACGTTGTGCTTGAGGTGGAATCCCCACCTTGATGTTTGTTTTGTGTTTTTTGGCTCTGATCCTTTCTTCCCTTCATTTCATATATTTTTAAAATTCTATATTATTTTCATTATAGTTTATTAGTGATATTTTAAGTGACGGATCTAGCAATCACTACATTTTCATTCAGTATTTTTATTAGCTACTATGAACTTAATATTTAAAACATTCTATAAGGGTATATTTTTATTTCTTCTCTTTGCCCTTTAAATGGTTGATGTTATACATTTGCCTCATATTTATAAACCATGCACATATAATTTTTTCTTTTAAGCAGAAAAAAACTTTCTAGACTTGCCCAATTTATGAATGTACAACCCATGTTTTTTCATATCTTAGTTTCCAGCTGGTGTCATTCTATTTTCACTTGATAAGCATCCTTTAACTTTCTTGTAGTACAGACCTTCTCATGAATAATTCACTTGCTAGCTTAAAAAAAATTAACTTATTTTCCTTGAAAGATTTAGAGAGAGAGAAAGAGAGAGAGAGAGAGAGAGAGAGAGAGAGAGAGAGAGAGAGAGAGAAAGAGAGTATCTTTCATTTGCTAGTCTACTTCCCAAATGGCTTCCACGGCCAGAGCTGGGCAGGTCTGAACCTGGGAGTCAGGAGTTTCTTCCAGGTCTGCTATGTGGGTGCAGGGACCAAGGACGTGGGTCATCCTCGATTTCTTTCCCAGACCTCTAGCAGGGAGCTGGATGGGAAGTGGAATAGCTGGGAGAGGGATCATTCCCATGGGATGCAGGTGCCTCAGGTGGAGGAATGCCTCCTGCTACAACATTCCCATATTTTTGTCTAAAACATTTTTAAGTTTACCGTCTTTTTTGAAGAATCTTTTTTGGCTGACTACAGAGTTCCAGTCAGACAGGTTTTCATGTGAGCACTGTGACAATGTCAGTCACTGTCTTCTACATGACATGTATTTCCTTACACAAAGATAGTGATTATTCTTACTTTTTCCTTTTAATGCACTGTGTTTACTTCTCTCAAAAGCTTTTAAAGTATTTCCTTGTTGTTTCTTTCAGCAAGTTGATAATGATTTTTATGTTCTTTATGCTATTTGGATTTATTGAGCTTTTTGGATATTGAGTTTATAGTTCTTATTATAGTTGAAAAACTTCTGGTCATTAAATTTCTTAATATATATATTTTTTTCTGTTACAACTCTGCTAATTTCTGGGACCCCATTTACATCTGTATTAGATCGTGTGATGTCCTACAGGTTATTTAAACTCTTCATTTTATTAGTATTTTCGCCTTAATTGTGTCTACAGTTTGAATTGTTTCTTATACAAATTTTCAAGTTCACCAAGTTCATTCTTCTTAATTTCATATTTCTGCTTTTTCAGTTGTAGAACTGTATTATACTCAGGCTTGGTGTGGTAGCTTAGCGCTTGAAATCCACACCTTGCATGTGCCGGCATCCCATATGGGAGCTGGTTCTAATCCTGGCGGCTCCACTTTCCGTCCAGCTCCCTGCTCGTGGCCTGGGAAAGCAGTAGAGGATGGCCCAAAGCCTTGGGACCCTGCACCCATATGGGAGACCTGGAAGAGGCTCTGGGCTCCCGGCTCCAGGGCCTGGTTTCAGATTGGCACAGCTCCAGTCGTTGCAGCCACCTGGGGGAGTAAATCATTGGACGGAAGACCTTCCTGTCTCTCCTCCTCTCTGTATATCTGACTTTGCAATAAAAATTAATAAATCTTAAAGAAACAAAAGAATTATATTAGACTCTTAGAATTCTCTGCTTATTATGTTTTCTTTGTTTTAATTAAAATGTTTTATTTTTAAAGGTAATGTGTTTTTAATTTATATTACAATCAAAGGCTTATGTTTATTAAAAAACGCTTTGAGTGTATGTCTAATAGCAATTTATAGTCTTTATCAGCCAATTTCATCATCACCAAAATTTCTTCCATTGCTTTCAAAGTTTTATTTATTTAATTGAAAGGGAATAAGGGACAGAATGAGAGAGAGAGAGAGAGAGAGAGGTTTTGCATCAATAGGATCACTACTGAAATATCTACATCATTCAGGCCTGGAGGGCTGGGCTAGGCCGGGTCAAAGTCAGAAGCAAGAAATTCGACCAGGCCTACCCTGTGGTGGCCTACCCTGTGGTGGCAGAGACCCAATCAATGGTGCTGTCTTCCTCCCCTCTGCGGGTGTGCACTGGCAGGGGGCTGGAATCAGGAGAGGAGGCTCAACTTGCACCCAGGTACTCTGATGTGGCATCTCACCATGGTAATAAAATTTAAGTTACCAACTGGCTGCTTTTCCACTGAATATTCTGGGCCACTTTTATTTTTTGCTTCTTCACATATCTAGTCATTTTGATTGAATGGTACACACAACTTTTATACTACAAAATATCTGGGGTTTGGGTTTTCTTTCTCTCTTTAAAGAGTGTTGCATATTATCTGGACAGTTCTGAATGTGGCTATTTTAAGGTTTTTAATACTATGTTTTTGGGAGGAGGTTGGAGAGCAGAGTATGGTGTCATGAAGTCTTAATCTAGGGCTAGTTTTGTTGTATTGTTAAAATAGACCCTTGTGGACTCAGTGCAATAACCTAGTGGCTTAAGTCCCTGCATTGCATCTGCTGGGATCCCATATGGTTGCCGGTTCCTATTCCAGCTGCTCCACTTTCTTTCCAGCTCCCTGTTCGTGGCCTGGGAAAGCAGTTGAGGAGAGCCCAGAGCCTTGGGACCTGCATCCACTTGGGAGACACAGAAGAGACTCCTGGTTCCTGGTTTTGGATCATCAGCTCAGCTCTGTTGTAACCACTTGGGGAGTGAACCAGCAGATGGAAGATCTTTCTTTCTGTAAATCTGACTTCCAAATAAAAATAAATAAATAAATCTTAAAAACAAAAAACAAAACAAACAAGCAAAAAACAGACCTTTGTGGCATTCTGTTGAATGAACTACATGCTTAACAAGTTCTTTCAATTTTGCTAAGCAGAATTCGGATCTTTTTTCTTTTTCCCAGCCTATGGACTCTGGGGTTTGTTCCACTTCCAGTTTGTTGAGTTTTACAGATTTTGCCCAATACATGCTCAGTTTAGTTTTTAGTGTTAAGACTCTAGGGGGCCTGGATGCTGATTTCTGGCCATGTTTTTCTCAACAGTTTCCTCCTCGCTGGCACGTTTTTGTAGAAAACAGTTGTTTCCCATATAATAGACTCTGATCTCTGCCTCTACATCTTCATGAGCCCACTGAGTTCAAGCTTGGGTTTCCCTTCTCTGTGCATGGCCTGAAAAGTGACTCCTGGCGGAACACAGGGTAACCATGGTGGTCATCTTTTGTTTCTTCAATTTCAGGGATCAAAGTCCTTCCTATTGCTGCTGTCCAATGCATAAAATTAGTTGTGCGACATATCTTACCCAGTCTTCCCTCCCCTTGTTTTTGGCGACAAGTCCAATATCACTTTCTCCCTTAGGGCCTGAGGCAGAAATGCTTATTAGCTTCTAAAGGCCAAATGCTGCCCTTGCTCCTATGTGTTAGCCCCTGAAAGCTGTTTTACTTGCTTTATGGCAGTGTGGCTAACAGCACACATTATAAAACATGCTTTGCTGAGTTTGGATCCTGACTCTATGCTTTAGCTGTGGCACGGGACAGGATATTTTACTTCTTTGTGCTTTCATGTCTCCATATATAGCATAGGATGGGTAATAAATGGACCTTCCTTTTAGGTTTGCGCTTTAGTAAGCAAAGGAGCTACAATTCTGCTTGGCACATGACTGTTCTCAAAATGATAGTTATTGTTAATATTGTTACTACTAATCATCAAAAGTTCAAAGCTTATTGTTTGACCCTTAACTTTTTTACTTGAAAGTTGATGAGCATGATCAGAGCAAGTTAGCCAGTGAATCATCTAACACCATTTAACTGTTAAAGAGTCCTATACCTCATCCCTTCCAGACAGTTGAAAAGTACCAAGTAACATTAAGCTCCCAGTGTTTGAACAAGAGACTTTGATGAAAGCCACATGTTAAAACCTAAGGAGATTATAGGTGTGCCCTGCTTTTTATCTTTCTGTGTAGGTTAGCAATGAAACAGCATGTGCATACTGAATTCCTAACCATGAGATTTTATAGTGGTGACACCACAGTAAAGGAACTCCGCAGTGAATCACCAGGTAAAGTGAAGAATCATCTTATAAAAAAATTGTTACCTACTAATTTGCCTGTATCATAAATCTTGAGTTGAGTATGTGAGGGCCTATCCATGGGTTGTTGCACCTGCTCCAATGTTACTTTCAAAGACCAGTGTGGTCTCCCCACAGGGCTGCCTTCAGTCACGTGAATAGCTGCTCCTTTGGAGATCCTTCACGGAGGATCCTTGAGGAGGCTCCTGGGATACAGCAAGTCCCAATATTTACCTGTGTTAGGCAAAGGTTTTGCTAATCACCATTGTATGTGCTTAACTAGCCTGGAATCAGTCAGGCATCCAAAAATCAAAGATAAACTAAAGTTTTAACATAAATAAATGTCTTTACTATTTACTCTGCAAACCATTGCTGCCACCACCACTGCCCTGCAATCTTGGGAGTAATCCATCCTCATGTGCCAGAAGGCCCATGCGTTCTGGTCCTCAACTAAAATGGCCAACTTCCAGGAGACCTCAGCAGAGCTATTGACACAATCTGAAGTTCATGTCTTACAAATGTTTAGTTCAGATGCTACTGGGATAAAGAAACAATTTAAACTCATGCTCCTGAGTGGGTACCGTGAATAAATTAGATTCCTGTGCAGCATTTAGCTTTTGATGTAATGCCTCAGTGTAGGAAACTGTGTGCTATTGCTGATCTAAGCGAGTCTCCACCGACACAAATGAGAGAACTCACAGCAGAGAACAGTGATGCATCAGTCTCTGTCTCATATTACCTGCCCACATCCACCTGGTGAGGAATATGGCTTTGAACTTAAACAAATTCTTGTAAGAAAAAAATTCAATGCTTTTTTTTTCTTATCCATCTCAGCAACATTTCAGTGAGAAGAAAAATGGGGATAGATGTGTATTCCCCTTGTTATACAGAATGAGTAAAGAGAGAGATGGTGGCATGGAACTTAAAGCAATTTTGGATCTTGGATTCCAGCCTAGGGACCCTTCTGCTGGATCAGGGTTACTCAAGTATTATGGTGAAGGACCAGAGACTACTTCAGGTTTGGTGACCCTCACAGTCTCTGTCACAAGGCAACTACTCACCCTTGCCACTGTAGCATGGAATCAGTCAAAGCATGTAGAACCATGGACACAACAACAGGGCAATTGTAGGAAGTTTAACTATAGATAGCACAAGCAGAGATAGCGCAGTTGTAAATGGCCGACAGCAAAGCCACAGACAGCAGGATCACAGCACAGCTGCAGGGAGCAGACGTCATGATTAAGGAGTAGTCAGAGACAGTGTAAGTATGGCTGTGTAGAAAACTATATCTATGTGTCTGTTGTGCCACATATGAATCTAAATGTGTATGAATTGGTATATATGTTTCATATAATGTAAACTTGGAAACAAATAAGAAATAAATATGCATATATGTTCTATATAACATATACTTGGAAATAAATATAAAATAAATACAATTTTTTCTTTTACCAAACACTGGCAATAGGCCAGATTTGATCCATGGACCAGAGTATAATAGCTCTCATATTAAATCGGAACAGAGGCTAAATGCTACCTCAAGCTAGAATAATCATTAAATATCCATAGATATTTGTATGTGCTTCTTGCATTATCACTTGATCAGGGAATCACCCTGCTCATATAGGCATCTAACAGCTTTTCATTCTAAACATGAGGCCTGTTAGACCCACTTGTCAAAGGCTATCTGGTTGTAAATGAAGTATGAGACATACAGCATGAAGACTCCTGACTTGTCTCTGCTAGTTGTTCCATGGGAAACTAACACTTACACATTGAATAGTAATCCCAGTATAGACCATTTTTTCAACTTCCTGAAAATATACCATTTTATAAAAAAGGTTTATTTATTTATTTGAAAGACAGTTATGGGTGGGGAGAGTGCTTCTCCCCATTGCTTCACTCCGCAAACACCTGTAATGGTCAGGCCAGGCTAGCCGTTAGCCAGGAGCCTGGAATCCCATCTGGCTCTTCCGAGTGGGTGGCAGACACCTAAGGACTTGAGCAATTTTTCTGCGGCTTTCTGAGACACATAATCAAGGAGCTGGACAGTCAGGACTCAAATCTGCACTGAAATGGGCTGCAGGCATTGCAGGTGGCATCACTAATGATGCCATTTTACAAATTATCTTTTTGATGTATTTAAAAGTTTCCAAATGCAAAATATATACTTTTTAAATTCACTTCGTCTTTTTGGCTATCTAATTTTCTTTCTTTTTTTTAAGTATTTATTTTTATTTGAAAAGCAGATTTAAAGAGAGAAGGAAAGACAGAGAGAAAGATCTTCCACCTATTGTTTCACTCCCTAGTGGCTGCACTAGCCAAAGCCAAGCTGATAAGTCAGGAGCCAAGAGTCTCTTCTGGGTCTCCCAAGTAGATGCAGGGGACCAGGGACTTGAGCCATCCTTCACTGCTTTACAGGCCATAAGCAAAAGACTGGATGGAAAGTGGAGCAGCTGCTGCAGGAACCAGTGTCCATATGGGATGCCAAAACCACACAGCAGAGGATTAACCTACTGCACCGCTATGAACCACCTTGACTATCTAATTTTCAAATGCCAGTCTGGATTAGATGATCCTTATTGGTTCAATATAATACATTTGGTTTCATTTTATTCTTTTATACAATCTGCAAATAGTATCTTTGCTCATAGTATTTAATGATCTTCCATTACAGAGAATGTGAGAGTTACAAGGTAACTAAATTGTTCAAGAGGATTTCTGGGCTTCAGCTAGGACATTCACATGATTTCCAGGGTATCATCTAATCCCAGTGGACCACGGTGGGTGACAGGGTGACCAACTGCTATGGATTATCTGGGGCTGACTGAGGACTGAATCAGACTTGGCTTCCCAGACTCATGCAGATATTTACACTGTTGAAGTTTCATGTCATCAGTTGACGGTGCGAGGGTGGAAGCTTCATCTAATGACGGCTCTCTGAAAGGTGGGCCTGTTAGGAAGTTCTGAGTTCACTGGGGGTTGTCCTTAGAAGGCAGTTCTCAGGAAATGCTAGACTCCCTTTATCTTAACAAAAAGTATATATATTTACTTGAAAGTCAGAGTTCCAGAGAGAGCAAGGAAAAGCAACAGATCTATCAGCGGTTTACTCCCCAAATGTCTGCAACGCTGGAGATGCAGCAGTCTGAAGCCAGGAACCCGCAGCTTCCTCCAGGTTTTCCATGTGGGTAGCAGAGGTCCAAGCACTTGGGAAGTCATCTGCTGAATTCCCAGGCACATTAAAAGGGAGGTGGATTGAAAGTGGAACAGCAAGGACTCAAACTGACACCCATATAGGCTGTCACACTGTAGGTGGTGGTTTTCCATGCCATTCCACATTGCTTTCTCTGAAGGTTGACTTTTTTTTAAAGCTGATTTTAACCTAGCCTCTCTCTCTCTGCTTCCCACCTTGCCATATGACTGTTACTCCACATGACCTCTGCCATTGGCAGTTTTCATTAGATATCAGATGCCTGATGCTCCAAACTGTAATTCAAAATAAACCTTTTCCTTCCCCAGAAGCTCCTCTCATGTATTTAAAAGTATCAAAAAGCTGATCAACACACCTGGCATACTGAAATCAGAAATGTCTTAAGTAAACTGGAATAAGCTGGGCATCCTTCCTGTTGGATGAGCTGATCTCCGTCCCTAACTCTGTACCCCTGCAGGTGATGAGGAGGAAAACAGAGGGGATGTCCTTCTTTCAGCCCCATTTGAGCTGAAGAGGGCTTCGTGATTTTGTAGCAAACCAAACCAGTCCCAATTCTATTAAAATACAGACCCATCCAAACATGAATATACATCAGTCTGGGTAATTACTGCTCCCTCTCCCATTCACTGTTGAAACTGACTTACCCTAAGGCACTTAAATGGAGGCATTTAGCTCCAACTATGGCAGAACGCAGCTGAAGGGCAGCTGAAGTTAGCGCTTGTGTTGGAGAACTGCCCTCAAAGGGATTGGCGAGAATTCCTGGACTCCACAGAGCACGCGGAGCATAGCATCCACGGAGCACGTGGGAGCACAGGACCCACAGTAGGCTTCAGATGTGGAGTTGTTTCCCAACACTGGGCCTGAGCCACAGGCTAATGACAGCTTCCTAAGACTCCTCTTAGGCCTCCTACCTTAATTGCCTGTCTCACAAGATGCTAGTATTTCAGATTTGGATTGGTGGAGAAGACCAGTTTTGGGTGTTCCATCTTTGGGCAGATGAGTTGCTGTTTCACATTTCATGTTTAACAGGCCCTTTAAATGCTCCTTCCTTTCTGATAAACTGAGGAAATTGTTAATGTTCTTGCCAAACAACTTCACTTATGCACCACAGGTCAGCCATTTCTCCCTGCCCAGGAGATGCAATGGAACGCTTGTTCACATATTAGCCAACATCAAGAACCACAAATGACTGAAAATTTGGGCAAACGGCAATAGGGAGAGTTTACAAACTTTTTCTATATTAACAGTGACTGCTGAGTTCTAATTTTTACTTATAGTCTGTGACTGTATTTAAGACGTTGGTTAAAAACATTCAGTTTAAATATGCACTAGCAAACTGTTGCCATTAGAGGCTGGCCAAATTCAGTGATGAGTCTGGCAGAGTCTGAACTAGCAGAGCAGGAGACACTGTCCTGGGAATTCAGATGTCTAGCTTCATTATGGACACATCTTGCCTCTTTCCACTTCCACTCCAAGTCGCTGACAACCTGTGACGGTTAAGATCTGGATGTCTCTGACTTTTTCTTTCATAATTTTTACACTTCAGGCCATTATCCAAGTCTAGATCATGTCTTTTTTGTTCTCCTTTATTCCGTCCTTTTTCCTGGACCCATTTTCAATTTCCAATTTATACTGTTAACCTCACCCATTTTTTGCTGCTGGTTCACTCTCCACTTTAAAACATCATTGTCTCTATTTTGTACTTGTTTCTTCCTTTGCAACCTATATTTTGTTTTTGTTTGAACTTCCTTAAGCATTTTTGAAACCAATTATTACCATATTGTTTTGCTTTTTCATAAACTTGATTCTTAGACTAGGAATTTGGTTTTCTTCTTGTGTTATGTTGGAGAGGTAAAGGCATACATTAACTAGAGGCTGAGATGGGAACAGGAGCCATTTGGAGTGCTGCGCCAGGAGGAACATGAAGCAGGTGGTAGTGGGTGTGAACACATACCTGCCTCTGGTTTAGCACACACTGTCCCCACCAAATGTGCATAGTCTCTCCGTGTCCAGAGAAAATCAATTTCTGTTCCACTGAAGGCCAAATGAAAGACATGTCTAATGATCAGCCATTTGCAAAAAAAAAAAAAAAAATCCGAGACATTGGAATGGAGCCTTCTGAAATTGCCATGGAATCTAGTTTCTGCAACAGGAGTCAGCCTGGGATGTTCATACCAGGTGACTAATGCCTGTGCACTGGTTGAGCTGCTGTGGTGTTTTCTCCAGATCTCCAAAGAATCGGCTAGCAGAGTACAACGTGCGACCAGCAGCTAGAGTAAAACTGCTTCACGTTGATAATCCTTCAGTAGCTTCCCTGAGTTCGAGCAGGTTCAGACTCATGCCTGCCAATATAGTTTTGATTACAAAATGCAACAACCGGGCAGCGCAGGTACCAATAATTATCTTGGTAATTAGATTCTGTCATGCGCGGTGTGCTCAAGGGTTTTGGGCTTTATGCAAATGGAGAGGTACCCTGAGCATCATTTCCAGAATTCGGTCTTTTCCTGTGAGCAGGATGTTAATAAGCTTGCCCTGAAACAATAAGGAGGCAGATTGCTTCCCCTTTCCTTGTCTCCTTCCTCCCCGTTATGGTTCAGCAAATTTCAGTTGTGTTGCAGACGGAAAAGAAAGGAGAAAGCTGTAAACGAGGCCAGTGGATGGAAACTGTCCAGGAAGAAATCCAATTTCTGCCTTGTGTTCTGCATTTCCAAATGGAAATGCTACATGCTCATTAAGCTGCCCATTAAGCAAACAATACTGGGAAACAAGAAGGGGTTTAGGAAACAGGCAGGGAGGAGAAGGGGCAGGTCAGAGAGAAGAAACAAAATGAGGGTATTGTTTTTAGAGGAGACTGCAAAAGTTCAACCAATGACAAGAAAATGCCTGAATACATTCCACTCAAGAGCGGAGTGGTACATCATTTCAATGCTGACAACAGCAGTAATGTCTTTATTGCAGTTTTGACAAGAAAGGGGTTTGGATGATAGTGGCATGTTAAGGCAGTGCAGGATGACTGAAGACTCGACTTGTTGGGAAGAAACATGTGATCTATGATAATAAATAATAGTAGCTGGCAATCACAACACTACATACCTATGCTATGTGATGTAATCCTCTAAATACACTGGGTGAAGGGTGGCGGTAAGCATCAGGCTTCATTCACAGGAGTGCAAAAGGCTCAAGGAGATAGGTCAGAGCCCTGATTCACATGGCTGCTCAACTGGGCAGCCAAAACATTTAGGGTCAATTCCACATTGGTTTGCCTTCCACCATGCCGTGCAGCTTTGGAACAGTCTTGGTACCCTTCAGAAAGGATATCAGCACGTCAGGACTCACCAAACAGCTGCCAACCACTGCAGAACACACCCCTGCATTTCTCTTCTAATTTCAGCTCCATGAACATGTCGGTGTTTGACAAAAAGTTACAAGGCCTCTTCAGAAGACAATTCAAATCACCACCACCGCAATTACAAAGTGCTGGTGCCTGAGGTTGGAAGTATTGTGGAATTCCCACTGTTTTGGAATCCTCCCTGAACAGGAAAATCTCATTTGAAAACCAGATGGAATGGTCTGGAATGAAACAGGGTAAACAGCTTAAAAGAGATTTCTTGGTTGTGCACACGCTGTACCACCTTCATGATGATGCTCTGTGGCTGGTGCTGGGCCAAGCAATACAAACAAAAGTGCTCCTGCAGATGGAGCTGGCACATCTGGCTCATAAGGGCAGGTCTTTGTTTCAACAATTTGCAGAGCAACTGTACCTAGTCATGGTTTTAGTATCTTTCTCGGCTTGGTTGAAAAATCACCAGCTATATTCTTGCCCTTTACTCTGGATTCCAGTAGGTGATAAGGGATAACAGTTCCTCATCATCAGCCTCATTGGAAGGTGGGTGGGATTCTCTCCATTTCTGTGGATTTTGTGACCTCAAAGGCTGCTGCGAGCCAGGAATTACCTGAAGGGGTATGCTCTAGGATCTGCCCACTATGCTGCCCCCATGACGTGGAACTGAATTTTCCAGCCTCTTTGCCAATTGAGTGTTTAGCACACTGCCATAGATATCTGTCAGTAAGCATTTATAGTCTATTATGTAACATGTCTATATTCTCAATATTTGCTTTGTATCCTACAACTGCCTCCCTCCATAGATATCATTCATTCATTCTTTGCCTTATTCTAAAACTCATCAAGGTCATGTTTGTTTTTTACATGTTTAAAAAAAGCATTCTTCTATGCCATGACCTTCTGTAGCTATTGCTATGTCTCCTTCCTTTACAAACTGTTTTTGAGGTTTCTTGCTTTCTCTCTACTTCTCCTGATTTACCACTCTCTTTGAATCTATCTCATTCCTCCCTAGCTCCTCAAATTGCACTTGCCAACCTCATTTTCCTAGTTGCTAAATCTGATGGTGTAAAATGTCCTCTGGGAAGCTGGACACATTGGCCATCTGTCTTTCTTGAGATATTCTCTCTTGAGCTCTACCAAGATAATTTCCTCTTTGGGTTGCCCTGCTTTCTGGTTGTCCCTCTTCAGTCTTCTCTGGGCTTCTATCTGCCGATCCGTCAGTCGTCTCAGGCCCTTTTCTTCTCCCAAGCTGTTGAATACATGACCAAGGCATCATTGCTATCAAAGTACAGATGTCTTACAACCCCACTAACCCGGAGCCCTGGTAGGGTCCAGATCAATCTCAAACTACTTGCAGGATGTCTTACCCATCCCTTGCCCCAAGAACTGAAATTCCTTGTTTTCCCGACTTCTATGAATGTTCTGGAAAGCCTCAGAGTTGACATCACTCTTCACCTTCTGCTCTTCTGTGATATCACACATCCCTCTGTATTGCCCTTCTGCCCTGTGACTCAATGAGCACATCATCTTATCCTTTCTCATCTTCTTCACTGTTCTATGCTTTAAGACTACTCTCCAAGCACAAAAGAGGTCTTCTTGTTTTCAATGTAAGCTTTGGAATGGCTCCCTTTGTTTTGATGAGTTCTCATTGATTTTCAGAACTTTCTGGAATACCTATTAAGGCAACAGTCTTGCTTCTCTTTCCAGCTTCACATTCCGGATTCTCCTTTGTGTTCTGCTTTCTAAACACAACAGACTACTTTCATCTCCTTCTTGTACCTTATCACCATAGCTTCTGCGTATATCCATCTGAAAAGTACTTGAGAAAGTTCATGGAAATTATATATTATAGAAAAGAAGATCTATGTATGGGTATCACACTTACTTTGCTCCAAAATAAATGTATTGTTTAATTTCAATTTTACATGAACTTTCTGCAGTGCCATTGAATGTCCTTTGCATGAATCATCCCACTTTACCTTCACCTTTCTCCATGGATTTCTGATAACTCTGCTGAGCTGACAAATCGCCTCTTGTCTGAGACCATCCCAGAACTCTAAACTTTTAGTCCTCACAGACCCTATACTTCGACCAGGGGACATTCAAAACATCATTTGGTAGTTGCCTCTATGTGTTAAATACAAGCTTCAGAAGTATATACTATGTCCGCCTTAGCAATTCTAACTCCTACCAGAGTGTTGAGAAGAATATCCTTTTAGATATTTTTAATGAACACGTATATTTTGTAGTGAACAGGGGGACAGAGAGGCAGGGGAGTACCATCAACACAAGGATGGGATAAGGAGAGAGGGGAAGATGGTGGTTCCCAGAGCTAAAGATACAGGATTTTCTGGGGTCCAAAAGTACACAACAGGAGTTGCAAGAGAAGACTCCGCTTTCATGAGGCCACCTGGGATAAATGCCCAGAGGACACAAGGGACCTATCCTGGTTGGTTTTCAGAGAGTTAGAGAAAATAAAACATGCAGTGTTTCTAGGCCTCCTCTCTAGTCTTATTCAAGATATTTGCAAAATTTTAGGTCAGATGTTTCTGTCTCCTTCAGAAAATGAGTAGCTTGTGCTGATGGCATGAGACAGTCCTGTGGCCCAGTCCCTCTCTACAAGCCCAGAGGTCTGAGGGTTTTAACATGTGCTCTTGAATGCAACGTGCTCTTGACCCACTTGTGAGTGACAAAATGTAGTCTGAAGCAATTTATTGCTTCAGGATGATGGCAGGAGGCCGGTAGTGCTGGTAAGAAGCAAAGTGGCTCATTTTGAACAAGCAGATGTCAAACGAGAGGCCTTGAATTGTGGTGGGGCTTCTGCGGACACAGCCACAGACAGCTGGGTATATGCTTGTCAATAAAGGAGTATTCTTCTCTCCTGGGATAACCTGCTGTTCTGGAGGCCATCCACGCTACAATGAAGACCATCATCCCAGCCTAGGAAGGTTCTAATAATTTATGGGCAAGAGAGTTACTGAGAGATGAAGCAGCTGGGAAAGCTTCAGAGAGATATTGCATTTGTGCCAGGCCTTGATGATTTAGCTTCCAGGAGAGAAAAACGAGAGCATTCAGAGCTTGAATCTTCTCCATCCAGTGGGGAAGGCAGAGCGGAGGACAGGGACAAAGCTTACCCAGGACATTATGATTAGGTCAGCGTGGTTGGAGAGGCGGGCTCCTGTCACAGAATATTGGAAGTCAGGACAGGACAAAAATACCCTGCAGTGTTGCACAGGTAAGATCAATGGCTCATTTACCCAGCTTCAAAAAGGCCACAAATAGCTATTTTTTTTATGTCGGAAAAGAAATCCAATAATTTGTATCACTTGCTGCTATGAATCTGGTAAAAAAAAAAAAAAAAAAAAAGCCTTTCCTGAGCACTGTTAACAGATGACCACAGGAGCCAGGCATTCAAGCTGCAATATTGTAACACACTGCCTGCTGTGTCAGACTGCATTGACTTTCTTGGGCTACTCAGCTGCCTGTACTGAATTCCTGAGCCCCGGGCTCCTTCTAGGGTTCACTTTTAGTGTCCTCTGTGCTTATTCAGAGGGAGCCATCTGAAAGACGACCAGACAGTGGGTGTAGAGATGATAGGCACTCACTTTCAACCTTTCAAAACTCAAGTGGAAGAGCAGATGAACTAAGAAGCTGCAGGAAAGCAAGGGAACAGTGTTGGAGAAAAAGCAGTAGTGAGGTCACAACATTAAGATGTGTGTGGAGCAACTGGAATTCACGTGCACTGATGGTGGGACTGCAAAGGTTGAAAAGGGGGTAAATATCACTTTGGAAAATGGATTGGTAGAATAATGCAGCTAGAAAAATTTAGCAAACTCTGTCCTAGACACTGTCCCCAGAAAAAAAAAGTTAAAACACATGTCCATGCTAAACACTGAGTAAGAATGTAGTAGTTTTATGCATAAATGCTGAAACTGGGAAAAAAGCAACACATCTATTTTGCAGTAAACTAGAAGAACAAACTGTGATGTTTTTGGTATATTTATATATTGGGGTAGTTCTTAGCAATCAAAAAGAATGAACCACTGTGAAATATAAAAGAATGTATGGAAGTACCAGTTTCTTTAGCCATTTCTCTTTCAATGGGCATCTGGGTTGTTTCCATGTCTTCACTATTGTAGATAGTGCTGCTGAAACTGTGGTACATCTACGCTATGGAATACTACTCAGCCATTAAAAAAGAATTAAAATCAACCAGTTACAACAAAATGGTCCCAACTAGAGGCTATCATGCTCAATGAAATCAGCTAATCCAAAAAGGGCAAATATCACATGTTCCCTCTGATTATAAGGCAACCTTCATGCAAAATACAAGATCAACAGATATATAAACATATACATACATATATTAATCTAGAGGAACTGTATAATGGAAGCAAGTATACCATGAAGTGGAGATACAGTGTAATATGCATCTCTACTTCCAAATAAAAGATGAACTCCTAATGAAACTGTTAAATATATCTTTTCAATAGAATGCTGTACTTGCTATCATTGCCTATGCCTATAATGTCAGGATACACTGAAAGCAACTGACAGTTGGTTAAGGACTATGCTATGTTATAATATAGGGAAAAACAGTGGGGAAAAGGGGAAATATCTGAGCCTAAGGAACTGTGTCATGAAAAAAAAATGATTTTTTAGAGGGCCTGGCACAATGGCCTAAAGTTAAATCCTCACCTTGCAAGCACCAGGATCCTATATGGGTTTCAGTTTCCGTCCTAGTTGCTCTACTTCCCATCCAGCTCCCTACTTGTTGCCTGGGAAAGCAGTAGAGGATTGCCCAAAGCCTTGGGACCCTGCACCCATGTGGGAGACCCAGAAGAAGCTCCTGGCTCCTAGCTTTGGATTGCCTCATCTCTGGCCATTGTGCTCACTTGGGGAGTAAACCAGCGGAAGGAAGATCTTTCTGTTTTCTCTGCTTCTCTCTGTAAACCTGCTTTTGCATAAAAGTAAAATGTTTAAAAAAACAAAAACAAACAAAAACAAAACCTTAAGTGAATTTCACAGCCAGAGTACAGGGATAAAAAAACACCACATAGTACTCCATGTGAGGTTCCATCTGAAGTTCAAGCAGAAGCAACAATGCTATCTGAAGTTACAAGTCAGAACAGATGTTGTTCCTTGGTGAGGTTAAGGGGTTACCTGGAAAGCAAAATGAAAAAAAAAATGTCTGCCACATTAGAAGTGTTCTGTTTGTATGAGAGAGGTGGCTATATGGGTCACATGATTATCAAGTTGGGTGCCAATCATGTTTCGGCAACAAAGTTGAAATAAAACTAGGAATTGGGTAAGAGGAAAGTATGGCTTTGTAGAAATACTGTGTTGACTAGGCTATGCAGAGAACAATTCTTTGATAATGGCTAAGTTGAGGGAAAGGCAATCTGGGGGCAAAGAACAGAGGGAAAAGACAGAGAACTGGAAAATTAAGGTAGTCTTGGGAAGGGTTCTGTAGGGAGAGGGAGGCAAGACCAGAAAATTAGGCTGAGGTCACAACAGTAGTTGCAATAACAGGAGCCCCAAGATCTGACTACAGATTCCAAAGGATTTACCAACTAAGAGAATACAATAATTTAAGGAGACTGAAAATCAGAGATACATTTTTTGAAAATATAATTCTTTTTTTTTAAAGATTTATTTATTATTATTGCAAAGTCAGATATACAGAGAGAAGGAGAGACAGAGAGGAAGATCTTCCATCTGATGTTTCACTTCCCAAGTGAGCCGCAACGGCCAGTGCTGCGCCAATCTGAAGCTGGGAACCAGGAACCTCTTCCAGGTCTCCCACGCGGGTGCAGGGTCCCAAAGCTTTGGGCCGTCTTCGACTGCTTTCCCAGGCCACAAGCAGAGAGCTGGATGGGAAGTGGAGCTGCCAGGATTAGAACCGGCGTCCATATGGGATCCCGGGGCGTTCAAGGCGAGGACTTTAGCCGCTAGGCCACGCTGCGGGCCCCCGAAAATAGAATTCTTGTGTAGCATGTTGTAGGCCAAAGGGCAGAATCACTGTGGAAGAGTTGCTAAGAGGAAATCATTCACTGAACAAAGTTTTGGTAGTCCTGGCTGTCTGTTTATCTTTAACAGGAATGGTGAGGCTGGGTACTTGGGAAACAACATGCATGGAAGACTAAGTGTTTCTGTGAAGGCCAGAGGAGAGAAAAGCATGCATGCTTATGAAGGCTGTCTTCTAATGTCTCAGTACATCAGGAGGAAAGTGACAATGGGGTGGGGCTGGGAAATGAGGACCATAAGGCAGCACAACAGGATTGGAGCAGGGGTTTTGCCTCAAGTGGAGAACTTGTGGACATTATAAAGCACAGAGCAATAGTGGATAAAGCTTCAAGGCTGAGGACTAACAAGGTATGGAAACTGAAAGTATGTGGTGGGTATGCCAGCTCAACATGACAGCTCATGTCCTTGCTCTGGACTCAAACTCTGCAGTGAGCTGCTATTTCACCCAAAACTGTAAAAGCCATTGGCTATATTCAATGACCTATATTTACTTGATCCTGCAATCCTGATCATTTCATTATTTTTCTTCTCTTGTTCACTCAGCTCCAACTACCTTAGTCAATTCCAGAAGTGTATCAGGTACACATCTGCCATATCACATGGCTCTGGCTGACCAGTCTGCCTATGACACTCTTCACTCAGTATCTACACATCTCACATGCTCACCTTCTCCAATTATGTTGAAGTCTCACTTTTCAGGGAAAGATTCACCCTGCTTACTACTACAACCTACCTCCAACCACCTCTATCACTAATTCCTCCTTCTTCTCTTCTGCTTTCCTTTTCTTCATGTCATTACTACATTCTAACATTCCATACATATGACCTGTTTTCCCCTTATCATCAGCCAATAGAACTTCTTGTGATAGTATAAATATTCTATATCCGCACTGTTCTGTAGCAGCCAGCAGTCACATGTAGGCACTGAGCACTTGAAATGTGATTAGTGCAAATGAACAAAATGGAATTTTTAAAATTTATTTAATTTTAATGAATTTATATATTATTTCACACAGTGACATATTAGCTAGTGTCTATCCTGTTCAGAGACCGTCGCGGACTGTGACAGCCATGAGAGCAGGGAACTTTGTTTTATGCACGTAGGTATCCTGTGTCCCCTGCAGAGTACCTGATACACAATAAGACTATAAATCAATGTATGGTGGAAGTCAAAGACCTTTCCATCATGATTGGAAGAGACATTATCAAAATCCAGGAACTCATCACGAATAAGCTAAGTACACAGAAGTCTCAGCCTGGTCTTGCTTTTTCCAATGTTACAAATACAGAACACACAGGTAGATCATGATCACACATGTAAATCAAACAAAGAAACCATCAGAATTCAAATTCTATGTCATTTCTGGCCACCGTCAGACTTCAGGGTAGATGCTTCCCACAATCATGGTCTCCCGGAGCAAGGTTATTCTAAATCCAGAGTGTACTGTGCCTTCTCAGTAGTGAGGAAGATGAGGGTACATTTTAACATATAGCAGCGAAGGTGAAGGGTTGTACAATATATTTGATGCAACTGCATCCTGGAAACCATGCACAATTTTAAATATCTGTGGATATTCAATTTTTGCAGCATGAAACTACCATACAGGAAACCAAAATCTATAGAATGATATAAAAATTTGTAGCTAAAGTATAAAATAATTATTATAATATTAAACTGTTATTAAACTGAGTTTCAAACAGTTTCTTTCTGAAAATTTTTTTCAAGATTTTATTTTTATTGGAAAGGCAAATCAATTTACAGAGAGAAGGAAAGACAGAGAGAAAAAACTTCCATTCACTGATTCACTTCCCACATAGCCAAATGGCTGAAGCTGAGCTGATCTGAAGCCAGGAGCCAGGAGCATTTCCTGAATCTCCCATGCAGGTGCAGGGTCTTGAGGATTTAGACCATCCTCTACTGTTTTTCAGGACACAGCAGGGAGCTGGATAGAAGTGGAGTAGCTGGCACATGAATCGGGGTTCATAAGGGATCCTGAAGCTTGCAAAGTGAAGACTTAGCCATTAAGCCATTGTGTCAGGCCCTCTTTCTAAAATTTTATTAGACCAATTTCTTTAGCTGTACTAATTGTTGAGGTTACAAATGCCTTTCTACACAACAAGAGTATAATGGTTAGGCTATGTTCTGCTTATATTAGCTGCCTAGTTACTTACGATGCTAGTAAAATCATTAGCTTTTTAGTCTGCAGTTTGCTTCAAAATATTTTAGTATGTTTTTTGACTGATGTTCATAGAAATAAAATGCTCACTGCTAGATGAAGAAACAAAATGTGGTATAAATATACAATGTCATAAAATTCTAACACACACTACAACAAGGATAAACCCAGAAGACTAGGATGAATGAAATAAGCCAATAGCTAAAATGTTAATTTCATGTCATGTATATTTTACTATGGTTAAAAATCCAACATGTCAATTGGTGCAGTGTGATGCTATGAAATCATTACTTAGGAGATGCTGCAGTCTGGATCTGCTGCCTACATGCTAACCAAGAGAGCACAAAAAAAGATGGCTTTGCTAATTGCCTGCCACACATTTTTGTTATCTGTGTCTCAACCCAGAAGTGTTACTTTG